>NC_041383.1:211710913-211837096 GCF_002162155.2 Triticum dicoccoides
GTCGACATCTAACCAAGCTTGCGCGTTAAAGGGGGGGGTACCTGAGCATCACGACTCAGGGCTCCTACTGGCTCTCCAGCCCTCACCCTCTGGCTTTGTCGACGGCATCGCGCCCTGGCAAACCAGCGACGGCTGAGACTCGCTCGAGGGCCGGGACCCGAGGACGTAGATCATCGGCATCTAGCTAAATTTGCAGGAACACATCACAAGTTAGGGCCTAGGGCCAGGCACAACACGCCTTGAGGGAGGGCCCCGTGAGTTCCGCGCTGGCTCACGAGTGCCCGGATACACCTCATCAGGCCTCTAGTGCCTCGTCGCCTCTCCAAAGCAACTAACGGCTGACCGCCGCTTGTCATAGCGGACTTTTGCTCTTTTTGTGGTGGGCCTGCAGGACCCCTTCAAGGAGCAGCGCTAGGCGAGGCCCTCCCAGCGTCCTCTTCACTCTCATCCGCGCGAACCACTTGCACGTTAAGGGGGGGGGTACCTGAGCATCGCGACTCAGGGCTCCTACTGGCTCTCCAGCCCTCACCCTCTGGCCTTGTCCACGGCATCGCGACCTGGCAAGCCAGCGACGGCTGAGACCTGCTCGAGGGCCGGGACCCGAGGACATAGAGCGAAAAGGGGAGCAAAGGCGAGAGGGAAGAGGCATGCGGAGACCTTGCTAGGCAACCCCTAGCCGGCCAATGCACAGACCTAGCACCGTACCAGGAAGCGTTCCCAACTCCCGAGATAAGTCACCCTCCAGAAACACTAGCTATCGCAGCACCGTCACCGCATACAATGCAATTCCGTGCTAGCAACATCGCGTTCCTTTCTCACCGAACGATGGCTGCTTGAGCGCTAAAGGGGACCTCCTGAGCATCGCGACTCAGGGGCTCCCACTGGACCCCGGGCCGCTCACCTCCTGGCCTTGACCACGGCATCGCGACCTGGTATACCAGCGACGGCTGAAGCCGCCTTGGGACCGGGACCTGTCGGCGCAGAGCACCAAGCCCTCGCGAGGTTCGAAAGGAAGAAACTGAGCTAAAATGGAACAGGCATCTCACACTACTCCATGATAAGGATCATATTGACAAACGGAGTTACACACACCTTACAAGCCCCCATGGGGTGTGTTCTTGGCTCCTCGCAGGGACAAAAGACGCATATCCTAAGGAGTCCTAACTACAGGAACTGTCGCGGCCGACGCCATCATCAACAGTGGGCCGTCAGGCACCAACGCCAACCTCATCCAGATCAGAGACTGCAGCGGCCTAACGAGCCCGTCCTGCTTCGAGAGCGGCGCAGGCTCGGGGGCTCGTAGCTGTCGTCGCTCGTCTCCGGAGTCTTGGAGAGCTCGGCGGAGTCACTGGATCCTCCGGCATCCCTACCGCTGGAGGAGCGGCCGGAAGAACGTGCGACGGCAGGCCTGGTCCCTGCCACTCCGGGGCTTCTGCCGCTACCTCTGGGACAGCACTTCAGCCGACGCCCGTCTTCATCGAAGACCTTGAAGAGCAACATGGAAGCGCCATCGAACTCCAGGTGGATCACGAGGGCGCCCCTCGTCCCACAAACCCGGGCGATCTCGCCCCAGCATGGGTCATGAAGACCTTACCTGGAGCGCCGACCTCGACATCCGCATCGGTCGCGAGAGTCTGGCAATCGGCTTGCTGCAGCCAGAGCCTGAAAGGCCCCCTCGGCGGAATCTCGATGGCGAAGGAGGGAGGAAGGCGAATCCAAGATCGAGGAGGCATGGCGGCGTGGAGCACAAACTCTCGGGAGGAGCCCTCAGCGTGAATTCCAGGAGGGACAACATGCACCACCGTGACCCGCCGGCGCCGACGGCGGCGGCGTCCATGGCGCTCGGCATCAGCTCCTCCAGGGCCCTCCAAGTGGGGGTACAAGGGCAGCGGAAACCCTAGCAGCGGTCGCTCGCACCAGGGCCTCAACACCTCCTGCCGCGCGCCCTCGTCTTGGCGGCAGAGGACCAACCGCTTCTTTTGTGGAAGCGGGTCAGGACCCTCTTGGGGGGGCTTTCCCTTCTCTGCCGCGGAGAACCAGCGTATCGGAGCCATTGCGGCAAGGCGGAGCAGAGGCGAAGATGAAGAAGAGGAGAAGTAGCAGAGGAAGATGAACTGGAATGGCTCGCGCCGTTCCGTACTTATAGCCAGGGGAGGCCAACCGCCGGCTTCCACAATCGCATGTAATCATGACCAGTTTTTGCATGCAGGGACTTGTCAGTTCGTCCAGTTACCGAGGCGTCGTGGGGTAGCGGAGCCGCCCACGTCCAATCAACCGCCACACGGCGCCCGAGGCCGCAGGCTGTTAGGGCCCGCGGCGCTTCGCACTTGCCCCTTCGCCTCTCTGCTCAGCGAAGTTCGGGCGCGCCTTGGGCCCGGGGGCTACTGTCGGCGTTCTGGGAACGGGGGTCCCCAGACTTGCCTGCCTGCGGCCTGCGGTGTGGCTCAGGGGGCGGCCCAGCATGGCTGATCATCATCAGCACGAGCTCAAGACCCTCGCGAGGGGCCAAGCCTCGCAGGGGGCGACATGAGGCTTCCTCAGGAGCGGCCTCGTCAGGCTGGCTCGCGAGGGGGCGGAGAGATCAAGGTGGGGTACCTCATGAGGTGCCCATGACGCAAGCCATGACGACCGAAGTCACGCGGGTGCCAGGCGGGCGCCGGCCTGCGCAGAGTCCTTGTTTCCTCTTTGGTGTAAAGGGAGCAACCACAGGCGAGAGCATCAAGCAAAGGCATCCATTTCGGTGCAACAAGACCAAGACCAGCAGAACGACAGGATGGAGGTCATCGTGGAGCCCAAGCCGGCGTCACTGAGGGAGTCCTGGATTAGGGGGTGTCCGGATGGCCGGACTATGACCTTTGGCCGGACTCCCGGACTATGAAGATACAAGATCGAATACTTCGTCCCGTGTCTGGATAGGGACTTTCCTTGGTGTGGAAGGCAAGCTTGGCGATACGATATGAAGATCTCCTCCCATTGTAACCGACTCTGTGTAACCCTAGCCCTCTCCGGTGTCTATATAAACCGGAGAGTTTTAGTCCGTAGGACGAACAACAATCATACCATAGGCTAGCATCTAGGGTTTATCCTCTCTGATCTCGTGGTAAATCAACTCTTGTAATACCCATACCATCAATATTAATCAAGCAGGACTAGGGTTTTACCTCCACCGAGAGGGCCCGAACCTGGGTAAAAACATCGTGTCCCTTGTCTCCTTTTACCATCCGCCTAGACGCATAGTTCAGGACCCCCTACCCGAGATCCGCCGGTTTTGATACCGACATTGGAGCTTTCATTGAGAGTTCCTCTGTGTCGTCGCCTTTAGGCCTGATGGCTTCTTCGATCATCAACCACGACGCGGTCCAGGGCGAGACTTTCCTCCCCGGACAGATCTTCGTATTCGGCAGCTTCGCACTGCGGTCCAACTCGTTTGGCCATCTGGAGCAGATCGAAAGCTACGCCCCTGGCCATCAGGTCAGGTTTGGAAGCTTAAACTACACGGCCGATATTCGCCGGGACTTGATCTTCGACGGATTCGAGCCACGGTCGAGCGTGCCGCACTGTCTCGAAGGGCATGATCTAGCTCTGCCAGCGGACAGCGCCCAGAGTGCCGCTTAGGTGTCCGCTCCGACCATTAGCTCGGAGCTAGTTGCGCTAACCAGGGACGGATGGTTGGACGCCGCCCAAGGAGACGCAATCTCTACGGCGATAGAGCCGAATACCAGCCTAGTCCTTTGCAAGGCCCATGACTCCAAGGTGTCGGACTCCGTTCCGGACTCCGAATCTTCCGCACCCCTTCCGATCGAACCCGATCGGGCTCCGATCATGGAGATCACCGCCGCGGACGTCTTTCGGCACTCGCCCTTTGGCGACATCCTGAACTCCCTAAAGTCTCTCTCTTTGTCAGGAGAGCCCTGGCCGGACTATGGTCAGCAAGGATGGGATGCGGACGACGAAGAAATTCGAAACCCACCCACCACCCACTTCGTAGCCACTTTCGACGATCTAACCAACATGCTCGACTTCGACTCCGAAAACATCGACGGTATGGACGCCGATGAAGGAGACGACCAAGAACCAGCCCTATAGGGCATTGGAAGGCCACCTCATCATACGATGTATACATGGTGGACACACCCAAAAGGGATAACAAAGAGGATCAAAAGGGCGCAACCAGGGATCGCTCCCTCGAAAAACAATCAAAGCAGCGATGTAAGCGCCACGCCAAGCCCCACCTTGACAAAGACCCATCCATAGAGCAGGGCGAATCAACGGAAGACGAACATGCCATCGAGCAACCATCCAAACAGGACGGGCAATCCGAACAACCAATCCTCGGGAAAGATAATAGTACGGATGACCTCACGTCGGACAATTTGCTGGAACATCAGAACCTCCACCAAAGGCTCGTTGCCACTGCACGTAGCCTGAAATAGCAGAAGCGGAGGCTCAAAACAGCAGAAGATGCACTCAGGATCAGATGGGGAAAAGTACTCAATACCGCACACAAGTACGGCAACAGTCGTCACATAAACAGCTGTCCGAAGCAGAAACTACTACCGGAATTTGACGAAGAGGCCATAAAGCCCCCACAGTCTAAAAACAAGGAAGCCACCAGGTCGGATAGACGACCCAACGATAGATCTAAAGCGACAAAGGGCGCCGCACTCAATACGGCGCGCGATCCGCCTAAGGATTCGCATCAAACAACAGGCCCAACCAGATCCATCTATGGGCCAAGAAAGCAAGCTCCAGCGAGCAATGCAATTCAGAAAATATCCGAACATCGCGGCACACCTACATACAGGGGCGCCGCACATCCCCTATGTTTTACCGATGAGGTGTTGGATCATGAATTTCCAGCGGGATTCAAGCCCGTGAACATAGAAGCATACGACGGAACAACAGACCTCGGACTCTGGATCGAGGATTATATCCTCCACATAGACATCGCCAGAGGAGATGACCTCCACGCCATCAAATGCTTACCCCTTAAGCTCAAAGGGCCAGCCCGACACTGGCTTAAAAGCCTTCCCGAAAACACCATGGGAAGTTGGGAAGCGCTCGAGGAGGCTTTCCGGGAAAATTTTCAAGGGACCTCTTTCCGACCTCCGGATGCAGATGATCTAAGTCATATAACTCAGCAACCCGGAGAGTCCGCCCGGAAACTCTGGAACAGATTCCTTACTAAAAAGAATCAGATAGTCGATTGTCCGGACGCTGAGGCCCTAGCAGCTTTCAAACATAGCGTCCAAGACGAGTGGCTCGCCAGACACCTCGGCCAAGAAAAGCCAAGAACAATGGCCGCATTAACAAGCCTCATGACCCGCTTTTGCGCAGGAGAGGATAGCTGGTTGGCAAGAAGCAGCACCAGCGACCCGAGAACAACCGAACCCAGAGATGGAAACGGGAAACCGCGCCATAACAAAGAACAGCGCCGAATCAAGGATAACAGCCCAATGAGGATGGCAGTCAACGCCGGATTCAAAAGCTCTCGGCAAAATCAGAAAAAGCCGCCGCCCAAAGATGACAGGGATGAGCTGTCTAACCTCAACAAAATCCTAGACAAAATATGTCAAATCCACAGCACCCCCGGGAGACCTGCAAACCATACCCACAGAGATTGTTGGGTTTTCAAGCAGTCCGGCAAACTTAACGCCGAACACAAGGGGCTCGACACACCAAGCGAGGATGACGACGCACCCCACAAGCAGAACACCGGAGAACAAAAGAAGTTCCCACAAGAAGTCAAAACAGTAAATTCACTTCAGATGACAAAAGGGCAAAACAGCACGACGCTTATGAAGACACGCGCCATACGGCCAGCCCTAGAGGAGCACCGCCACTGGTTGTTACAACGAATCACCTTTGATTGTTAGGATTACTCCAGAGGGGCCCGGAACGCAGGCTGGACTGCCTTGGTCCAGATTCCGGTTATTGACGGACTACAATTTACACGAGTCCTTATGGACGGCCGAAGTGACTTAAACCTGTTATATCAGGACACAATCTGCAAACTAGGGGTAAACCCAGCGCTAATCCGCCACGGCAACACTTCCTTTCAAGGAGCCATGCCGGGTCCAGATACCCAGAGTATGGGTTCCCTTTCGTTAGAAGTCACGTTCGGCTCACCCGACAACTTCCGAAGCGAAAAGCTAACCTTCCACATCACCCCATTCGTAAGTCGCTACTGGGACGTGAAGCTTTCGCCCGCTTTAATGCAATACCGCATTATCCATGCCTTACACTAAAAATGCCCAGCCCACGAGGCATCATCTCATTACAGGGGAATGACAATTGACCCCCAAAGTACGGGTAGGGGGGCAGCCGCCTGGACAGCCGCACATTAATCTAGCCCTACTATTCTGGACACGGCTAGACGAGTCCGGCGTCAACACACATGGACTTAATAGCCGCATAACCCTGTACAAGGGGCTCCGCGTGTTTACGCCAGGAGACAATGCGGCTCACTTCTTGCTCCAACTATATTTTGTTTATTCTAATATAGATTTCTCGCACGCTTATTTACTAAAGTTCCTTTTTTCACAGACGAACACCGTGCTACGCCTGTCCAGGATATGGCACAACGGAGACACAAGCGCAGACGTGCAATAGGGACCCGTTCAAAGGATTCTTTTCAGATTAAGACCCTGCATAAACCTTTTTTACTGTCGCTTGTTGACAACATCCCCCAGTTTTCGCCATAAGCGAGGAGGAGGCTGGCGTCTTCGCATGTGGCCACGCCAGAATTTTGCGCGCTGTCAGGACCCCGACTCGATGCCACATAGGTCTAGCATGTAACACCTCATATCACTTTGCGGCCTCACGCACGGTATTCTCACGGGTGTCGCCTTACCTTTGCCCGGGACCATTTGCGTCTTTTGGCACACGTATATGATAGTGTCGCTAGCACCCATATGATAAGGAGCCCGGGCTGACATGGCTAGTCGTAAACCCAAAGTGGCACAAATTTACAGGGACAGGCATCCATGACCCAGCATCGAACGTGTCGGTCATCAGCGAGTGAATCCAGGCTGTAGCACTGGGCTAGCAGGACTCCGGTGAACTGGGCTGTAGCGGGCTAACAGGACTCTGGTATTCATCGCGTGACATTTCCCCGAAGGGACAGACACAGGAACGAAGAAGGACACATGCCGGCCAGCCTAAGTGTTCCGGAGCAGTAGCAAGCTACCATGGCTCAGTGAAACACTAGGAGACATTTCCCCGTAAGAGAGGCTACTAAAGATAAACAACTAGATGGTCAGATCCCACACATACCAAGCATTTCAATAACATACACACAATATGCTCGATATGTGCAAATACAACATGGCATCACAACATGACTCTATGACTCAAGTAATTTATTCATTAGGCTCCGAGGAGCGAGATATTACAAACAGGGGTCTCATGACCCAACATTCAGAGCATACAAGTCAAAGCACAAGCGGAAGCTATCATGTCTGAGTACAGACATCTAGAAATGAAAAAGGCTGAAAGCCTGACTATCTATCAGATCCTGCCGAGGCACAAGATCGTAGCTGAGGTAACAAGCTAAACGTCGAAGACCACGCGGAAATACTAGTGAGACTGAAGTCTCTCTGCAAAAACATAAAATAGGCAAACGTGAGTACAAATGTACCCAGCAAGACTTACATCAGAACTAACTACATATGCATCATTATCAACAAAGGGATGGTGGGGTTTAACTGCAGCAAGCCAGCTTTTTGACTAGGTGGCTATCCTGAACTACGACTGCAAGTAACTCTTTTGAGGTGGCGCACACGAGTCCACATATTCACCATATCAATACACCACTATGGAACCGCTCCCGTCTCCCTACGAGAAAGCCATCCATAGCACTCACGCTTATCTTGCGTATTTTAGGGTATCCACTTTCACTTGTCTATGAACTGATATAAGCAACCCAGAAGTCCTTTTCCGCGGACATGGCTATTCGAATAGTTGATGTTAACCCTGCAGGGGTGTACTTCTTCATACATGTTTCCACCACTTAGCGTCTGCACACGTCATGTGCTCGGCAGACTTCAAGCGAAAGCCGACGTGGGTGTAGACCACGACCTACCTAAACACTCAAGTCTCTAGTCCAGGTTTATCGCCTATTCGGGTTCCATCCATGAGGAGATCCGGCCGGAGTTTCGCTCACAGCCCCAAACGATGTGAACAGGGTTCCCGAGATACCAAACGGGCATCCGGTACACCGTGCCACGTACCTACCGCATCACAGCCCACCCCTACGGTCAGCACTGTCCACGGCCTCCAGTAAGCTACAAACACCAGAAACTACTTGCAACTCCTGGACAGAGGACTAGGGTGAATAAGAAGTCGAGCGGGGTCATATTTCAGGGCCCAATGTATGGTAGTAGCTGAATCATGGATCACAAACACAGAACTCAGCTCCTGAGGACGGCTTCAATGAGACAACCCACCATGTACTCCTACATGGCCTCTCACTGCTACCTTTACCAAATCGTGTTCACACACTTAGCTCACACACGGTAGGACATGTTCACACGCCTCTGATTCATCCCCGATGAATCAGACCTGACTCAACTCTAAGCAGTAGCAGGCATGACAAACAAACATGAATGAGTAGGCACAACAGGGCTCAAACAACTCCTACTCATGCTAGTGGGTTTCATCTATTTACTGTGGCAATGACAGGTCATGCAAAGGATAAAGGGTTCAGCTACCGCAGCAGGTAACAGATGAATCGTTGTTGTCCTAATACAGTAAAAGAGAGCAGGAGCGAGAGAGTGGGATTGTATCGGAATGAACAAGGGGGTTTTGCTTGCCTGGCACTTCTGAAGATAACATTGAGTCTTCATCAGTGTCAACGATCACATCGTCGGTATAACGTCTACCGAGGGGGAACAACACCGGCAAACACAGAAGAAACACAATCAATGCAATGCACAATATGATGCATGA
The DNA here is from genome assembly GCF_002162155.2 of Triticum dicoccoides. Lineage (NCBI taxonomy): Eukaryota > Viridiplantae > Streptophyta > Magnoliopsida > Poales > Poaceae > Triticum > Triticum dicoccoides. The sequence continues at coordinate 211,719,863 of NC_041383.1, forward strand.
TCATGACATGGCAAAATGAATGTGTTTTGGGCTAATGCAACTAGCAACAGATTAAATGAAGTTGGTTTGAATACAAAATTCAAATTCAAACTCCATATGTGATTATTCAAATGCCATTCACTTCATTTGCCCTAAACAGTAGTGATAAGTTGTTCTAACATGCATGAAAATGGTACAGATGGATTCCTTGAATTTTTGTGATAATTTTTCATATATAATTTATTTAATTTGGAGTTACGGTTAATTTTCTATGATTTATTGAAGTTTTAGGCATTTTCTGGAATTTCAGAATTAAATTAAATCCAGAAAGCATTACTGCGTCAGCATGACGTTGGCATGACGTCAGCAAGTCAACAGGGGCCGGCTCGGGTCAAACCTGACGTGTGGGGTCCACACGTCAGTGACACAGGGGCTAATCCCGCGTTGACCCGGGCTTTGACCCACTACGGGGCCCACTGTCAGTGGCTGTGGGGGGTGTTTAGGGCGTCATTAGTGCTAATTAGGCGTGCCACGTCGGCAGTCGCCGGAGTGTCGCCGGCGACGACCACGGCCGACAGCGGAGGTGCACCGTGCGCTCGCTACGGAGCACCATTTGACGTGCTGTTTGCTCCTACGGGTTCCTGGGAGGAAGGCGCATCTAAAGAGGTAAGTGACAGCAGCTGGGGTGGCCGGAGCTGCCGGCGGCAAGCTCCTTTGCGGCTGCCGGAGTTCGGGCAATCTCGGGGTCAGGGTTAGGGAGCACGGCAGGAGGAGCTGGGGCGAGCTACGGACTCCTGAGATCACGGTGAGCACGTCAGTGGGCTCGGATACGAGCTGGGATGGCTGTGGCCACGACCACGCCATGGCCGGCGGCGAGAGATTCTCGGGCAAAGTGGTGGGGCTAGCTAGAGAGGGAGGTGGGGCACGGGGAGAGGGGGAATCGGGTCGAGGGCTCACCGCGGAGCTGCAGCGAGGGTTAGTGGGCTCGGGGGCGCGCCGGAGTGGCCGAATCGACGGAGAAGATCCTCGGCGGCCGGCGAGGGGAAAAACGTCGGGGGCGGCGTTCCGGGGCTCTTCTGGTCGCGTGAGACGACAAGGAGGACGAGGGAGGACCGGCGGAGCTTCCTGGGGCGTCGATGAGGCTAGGGGTGGCCGGTGACCATGGGTACGGCGACGATGGCGTCCAGCTCCGCTCGGTGGTGTGCGCGGGAGGGAAGCAGAGGAGGGAACGGGGTCCAGGGAAAGAGAGGGAAGGCGCAGGGGGCGAGGGGGGAGTGCGTGGCTTCACCAGGGCGTCGAGGGGGAAGCGGCAAGCAGGAGGTGGCCGGGACGCGTGCCGGCGCGCTGCGGCCACACACCCTCGTGCCCACTGGCACGAGGTTGAGGATGACTGGCACATGGGCCTGGTGGGCTGGCTTCTCTGCTGGGCCAGGTAAGTAACAGGTACCCCCTCCTTCTTTGTTTCTATTTTAATTGTTGTTTTCTATTTTGCAGGTTTGTTTTGAATTTGGTTTTGAAACCAATTCAATTTATTTTGCTTCTGGCAATATTTTTAGGAGCTAAGGGAATTAAAACAATGCTCCACAAAAATATTTCAGAATTATTGGACCTATATTTATTTAACTGTAGATATAAGTCCAATTCAAATAGCTATTGATTTAATTCAAATACCCAAAATAAATGTTTCTGAGATACCGAAAATATTGGTTTGGATTTTACCTCTTGCCAATATTTCCAGAGGATAACAAGAACATTTCCTTGGACTTATTTGAAGCAATTTTTATCTTGATCATTTTTTTAAAGGATTCTGAGGCTTTGAAAATTCCTCAATTCAAATTTCATTTGAATTTAAACATGATGCAGCAACCAAGCTAGTCCAAGGCCAGGGTAGAGCTAGGGATGTGACAACTCACCCCCACTAAACAAGAATCTCGTCTCGAGATTCAAGCGTAGGGTAAGGTGAAGGGTAACGCAGACTAGTATAATCTTCACGATCCAGGTTGCACTTCAAATGAATGTTGATTCGATCACCATCATTGTCTCGAAGTCTTGCTCTGAGAAATCCTGCCAACATGACATGGAGAGAAGAAGGAGACTCTAGAAGGGTCGATCTTCTCGAAGATCGAACAACTCAGGATTAACTCACGGGATGAGACATAGCAACCTCTCTCGAGCTGAGACACTAAACATACATCCATGGGAATGGAGTGAAGCAAATGACGAAGGTTCACTAGGTAGACAATAATTTCACACTTAAGAAGGTGGTAAACGATTGTCAACGTAGCGAGGAGTTGAGTTGCCATGATACCACGACGAAACATCCTGGAGGAGGGTGATTCGTAGGTTATTTCCTTAAGTGGCAAAAAGAATTACCTTTGATATAGAGATCATTGAGACTCTCTATATCAGCCTAAGGCAAATCACAGCAATCGATTGGCGGGGGTCGGTAGAATGGCATACTCGGACTTGGATGATGTGGATTACCTTGTTGAAGACAACGTAATGGATGAATTTGCTTACCACCGGAAATGGAAGAGACCCATGGTAGAATGGCACATTGACGGTGCAAGCTAGGAACAAAATGCAAATGCTGGGAATGATTCTGGTAACTGGGGAAGAACCCAACAATAGGGAGTGAATTCACTGTTTGAAAAGATCATGGCATTGCCGAGGAAACTGAGAGCAATCCCAGTTAGTGCCGATGATAACACGTAGCACTTGTGCATGCTCTCAAGAACTTGAGCATTTCCACATTCATCAAGGTTTTACCAACATCCGTGTCAAGGGTCCGGTAAACACAACTTACTACCATGATGAATGGTGATGGAGGATGCAGATGCAAAGGAAGATAACACCTTCTCAGATTTCACCTTAGCGAGGCCAAGGAAATAAAATCTGGATGATCGACCGAGAGACATTTAGCACTCCGCTTCTAATGTTCTCCTTGACGTGCTAGTGTAACCCATTCATAGATATGGTTTGATAACTAGAACATCAAGTAAAAAGGTCGGACTTCGGAATACAGAAATCCATAGGGCAACTAGGGAGTAAATCCTACGAAATCCTTATGGGGAGGTGGCCAACTTCTTCAATCAAGATACTACAATATTAGGTCTTTCGGCTGGGGGGTGCTGGCCACGACATCCACTTTACCGGTTATCGAGGGACCAATATTATAGTTCTTGGGAAATGTTCCAAACCATCATATCTGCCTGAGATTTAGATCTGGTTGGTGTCAGGATATTCCAGACTCATCGAGTCGAGGAAGAAAAATGAAAGTTTGCAACACAAATCGACGAGATGACGTTGCGAGATTCTCGAGGAATGAACTACGATAGTAAGCTCCAAAACATGAGCTGGTTCTGCTACCACATGTGAACACGATGTCCAAGACAAGCATGACCACAAAGTAGTCTTATAATAAAACACTACCGAGTTCGGGAGGGGGAACCATCATTAATGACATCAAAGTCTCCACGCGTGGAAGTCCAAAGAGTTCACCTTGGACAGACTCCTTTATCTTTGAACAACTCAATCAGTGGCTTGGTGTGCTCGGAACACATATGGAATGAAGGTTGCAAGTCTCCAGACCACAGAATACTTCGCACGTATGCATGACTGACTTGGGATGATTCCAGAGGAAGCAAAACTAACTTTCTCAAATTCACGGCGGCAACTTTCACCAAATGCACATGAATTAGGGAAAATCACTACTTTCATTCAAACATATGCTTCATGAACGAAACACAAAGAAATGCTTACACAAGTTTCCAACACTGGCTTAATGTTCAACAAAATCATGGAGGAGATAAGGATGTTGTTAATGGGCTCAACAACAATTCATCTAGGTTTCCTTTTAAAAGGAATTCCATAGTTAAGTGAACACGGTGATAGCATTGGTCAGACCAAAGATGTAATGGTGTATGCTCGAGGGATCAACCACGAATAAGACAACATTACGAATATCGTTGGTTTTGGTCTGATTGGATGATAGCCTATACTCAAATTATAGATGGGGTAAGACAATAGATCCAACAACTGATCACAAGGACCAATTAATGAAGATATCATCTTTCTTCAACACACACACACAAAAAGATATCCCTTAACATGAACTAAGTCGGACAAGCTTTTATCTTCCAACTCTCCAAGTTGTTGTTTAGCTTATCCAACTAGCTCAGGGTATCCAACACGGATTCTTGGAGAAGGGGTGGTTTACAGGAATAAACCAACTTGATCACGAACTCAACATAGCGGTCAGGTGACAACCTGGTAATACTTCTGAGAAGATATTCAGAAAATCACAAACCACCGGTATGTTACTAAGCTCGAGAACAATCTTGCTTTTCAGGGCAAGACGATATGATCAATAGAGCAAGGATTTGAAATAATCCTAACTCATCGATCGAGGAGTGAACCAGGAGAATGGACTAGGTAGCATGATCAACCTTAGAATGATGATTCAAAACCAACACGCTAAGAATGAAATTATTGTCCTTTAACTACCCAGCAACGAGGTTGCTAGGCGTATTGATTTCACACATCACGATTCACTTGTCGACATTCTGGTTATAACCACACGGAACCGAGGAATGAGTAATGATGGTGAGAAGTATCACTACGTCAAAATTCATGAGAGTTGGTGCAGTTCTCATGACAATTCTGACATAAAGGGGGTAATACTCCAAGGTAGAACAGAACCAAAAGCTGGGCTGGCATTTTGATCTGCGGAGCACAATTGCTTTGACCCAATCTTAGATATGGAAGAGGTACTGGAGTTTGTTTCTCCTAGTCATTCTGCGATAGAATGGCTTGACGGACCACAAGAGTAATAGGCATCGATAAACGAACGCGCGCATACTCTTGACTATTAATTGATAGACGAGGGTCAGAATGCAACTAAAGAGAACAACTCAAAGGAACATATAATTTTCTGAGTTGTGGATGCATAGATTAGTATGTCGAACCAAGTTCAACATATTTCTTCCGGATAACCCATGCAGAAAGGTAGAACTGGCAGAGTCACGATTTATGAATGGAGAACTCCTCAAGAATAATCCTGTTGTGATATTTCAGTTCAACGAGGAACTTCTGCCATAAGTAGTTCATGGTATTTGGAAGAAGAAGATACCACGGACTTCAAGGACTATCGCAAAGGTTACTAATATCCTAAAGGCGCTAGCAATTACTATCAACATGAAGTAGGTAGAGTGAATCTCGGGTTCAAGAACCCAGGAACAGAATACCTACTACTAAGTGGCATCACGGGATGCTTTCAAAAGTAATGGCCAGAATCATCACACTGGTGATACAAAAGCATTGCTAAATTGCTAGGTGACTTCCTAAACACCTAAGGTCATAATAATAGCTCCAACATCTACGCCGAGGCAACAAAGTACCTCAACCTACCGATTAGTGTGCTTATTCCGACCAAAAGGGACATCGGAGACGGAAGGAAAGGATTTGCAAATGCATCAGACTGTGTAGAGACCTGGGATGACTCGGACAGCATAACGGCTGTAAATGCTCAGAAAAGATTTGAGACATTCACAAAAATGGTGGCATAACCACTCAGAAGCACAATATCAAGGTCTCGAGATCAACAATTAACATACAGAGTAGTAGGAACTGGAACGAGGCTTAAATCCAACAATCTATAAGTCTACGGATTAGTAACACGTGATCCTGATAGAAAGAAGAGATAGCCTAGTTCTTAATCCCCGTAGAAGAGAAGATGATGACTCAGATCAGAAGGCCATGAGGTATAAGGAGTAAAAAGTGCCTTATGTTCCATCCCACAATCAATTCCCTTATATAACTAAAGAATTTCTAGACTCAACTTCGACCAGTTTGGCTTGATAATCCTACAGGCAGTCAAGCTCTGATACCAACGCTGTCAGGACCCCGACTCGATGCCACATAGGTCTAGCATGTAACACCTCATATCACTTTGCGGCCTCACGCACGGTATTCTCACGGGTGTCGCCTTACCTTTGCCCGGGACCGTTTGCGTCTTTTGGCACACGTATATGATAGTGTCGCTAGCACCCATATGATAAGGAGCCCGGGCTGACATGGCTAGTCGTAAACCCAAAGTGGCACAAATTTACAGGGACAGGCATCCATGACCCAGCATCGAACGTGTCGGTCATCAGCGAGTGAATCTAGGCTGTAGCACTGGGCTAGCAGGACTCCGGTGAACCGGGCTGTAGCGGGCTAACAGGACTCTGGTATTCATCGCGTGACATTTCCCCGAAGGGACAGACACAGGAACGAAGAAGGACACATGCCGGCCAGCCTAAGTGTTCCGGAGCAGTAGCAAGCTACCATGGCTCAGTGAAACACTAGGAGACATTTCCCCGTAAGAGAGGCTACTAAAGATAAACAACTAGATGGTCAGATCCCACACATACCAAGCATTTCAATAACATACACACAATATGCTCGATGTGTGCAAATACAACATGGCATCACAACATGACTCTATGACTCAAGTAATTTATTCATTAGGCTCCGAGGAGCGAGATATTACAAACAGGGGTCATATGACCCAACATTCAGAGCATACAAGTCAAAGCACAAGCGGAAGCTATCATGTCTGAGTACAGACATCTAGAAATGAAAAAGGCTGAAAGCCTGACTATCTATCAGATCTTGCCGAGGCACAAGATCGTAGCTGAGGTAACAAGCTAAACGTCGAAGACCACGCGGAAATACTAGTGAGACTGAAGTCTCTCTGCAAAAACATAAAATAGGCAAACGTGAGTACAAATGTACCCAGCAAGACTTACATCAGAACTAACTACATATGCATCATTATCAACAAAGGGATGGTGGGGTTTAACTGCAGCAAGCCAGCTTTGACTAGGTGGCTATCCTGAACTACGACTGCAAGTAACTCTTTTGAGGTGGCGCACACGAGTCCACATATTCACCATATCAATACACCACTATGGAACCGCTCCCGTCTCCCTACGAGAACGCCATCCATAGCACTCACGCTTATCTTGCGTATTTTAGGGTATCCACTTTCACTTGTCTATGAACTGATATAAGCAACCCAGAAGTCCTTTTCCGCGGACACGGCTATTCGAATAGTTGATGTTAACCCTGCAGGGGTGTACTTCTTCATACATGTTTCCACCACTTAGCGTCTGCACACGTCATGTGCTCGGCAGACTTCAAGCGAAAGCCGACGTGGGTGTAGACCACGACCTACCTAAACACTCAAGTCTCTAGTCCAGGTTTATCGCCTATTCGGGTTCCATCCATGAGGAGATCCGGCCGGAGTTTCGCTCACAGCCCCAAACGATGTGAACAGGGTTCCCGAGATACCAAACGGGCATCCGGTACACCGTGCCACGTACCTACCGCATCACAGCCCACCCCTACGGTCAGCGCTGTCCACGGCCTCTAGTAAGCTACAAACACCAGAAACTACTTGCAACTCCTGGACAGAGGACTAGGGTGAATAAGAAGTCGAGCGGGGTCATATTTCAGGGCCCAATGTATGGTAGTAGCTGAATCATGGATCACAAACACAGAACTCAGCTCCTGAGGACGGCTTCAATGAGACAACCCACCATGTACTCCTACATGGCCTCTCACCGCTACCTTTACCAAATCGTGTTCACACACTTAGCTCACACACGGTAGGACATGTTCACATGCCTCTGATTCATCCCCGATGAATCAGACCTGACTCAACTCTAAGCAGTAGCAGGCATGACAAACAAACATGAATGAGTAGGCACAACAGGGCTCAAACAACTCCTACTCATGCTAGTGGGTTTCATCTATTTACTGTGGCAATGACAGGTCATGCAAAGGATAAAGGGTTCAGCTACCGCAGCAGGTAACAGATGAATCGTTGTTGTCCTAATGCAGTAAAAGAGAGCAGGAGCGAGAGAGTGGGATTGTATCGGAATGAACAAGGGGGTTTTGCTTGCCTGGCACTTCTGAAGATAACATTGAGTCTTCATCAGTGTCAATGATCACATCGTCGGTATAACGTCTACCGAGGGGGAACAACACCGGCAAACACAGAAGAAACACAATCAATGCAATGCACAATATGATGCATGATCATGACATGGCAAAATGAATGTGTTTTGGGCTAATGCAACTAGCAACAGATTAAATGAAGTTGGTTTGAATACAAAATTCAAATTCAAACTCCATATGTGATTATTCAAATGCCATTCACTTCATTTGCCCTAAACAGTAGTTACAAGTTGTTCTAACATGCATGAAAATGGTACAGTTGGATTCCTTGAATTTTTCTGATAATTTTTCATATATAATTTATTTAATTTGGAGTTACGGTTAATTTTCTATGATTTATTGAAGTTTTAGGCATTTTCTGGAATTTCAGAATTAAATTAAATCCAGAAAGCATTACTGCGTCAGCATGACGTTGGCATGACGTCAGCAAGTCAACAGGGGCCGGCTCGGGTCAAACCTGACGTGTGGGGTCCACACGTCAGTGACACAGGGGCTAATCCCGCGTTGACCCGGGCTTTGACCCACTACGGGGCCCACTGTCAGTGGCTGTGGGGGGTGTTTAGGGCATCATTAGTGCTAATTAGGCGTGCCACGTCGGCAGTCGCCGGAGTGTCACCGGCGACGACCACGGCCGACAGCGGAGGTGCACCGTGCGCTCGCTACGGAGCACCATTTGACGTGCGGTTTGCTCCTACGGGTTCCTAGGAGGAAGGCGCATCTAAAGAGGTAAGTGACAGCAGCTGGGGTGGCCGGAGCTGCCGGCGGCGAGCTCCTTTGCGGCTGCCGGAGTTCGGGCAATCTCGGGGTCTGGGTTAGGGAGCACGGCAGGAGGAGCTGGGGCGTGCTACGGACTCCTGAGATCACGGTGAGCACGTCTGTGGGCTCGGATACGAGCTGGGATGGCTGTGGCCACGGCCACGCCATGGCCGGCGGCGAGAGATTCTCGGGCAAAGTGGTGGGGCTAGCTAGAGAGGGAGGTGGGGCACGGGGAGAGGGGGAATCGGGTCGAGGGCTCACCGCGGAGCTGTAGGGAGGGTTAGTGGGCTCGGGGGCGCGCCGGAGTGGCCGAATCGACGGAGAAGATCCTCGGCGGCCGGCGAGGGGAAAAACGTCGGGGGCGGCGTTCCGGGGCTCTTCTGGTCGCGTGAGACGACGAGGAGGACGAGGGAGGACCGGCGGAGCTTCCTGGGGCGTCGATGAGGCTAGGGGTGGCCGGTGACCATGGGTACGGCGACGATGGCTGCGAGCTCCGCTCGGTGGTGTGCGCGGGAGGGAAGCAGAGGAGGGAACGGGGTCCAGGGAAAGAGAGGGAAGGCGCAGGGGGCGAGGGGGGAGTGCGTGGCTTCACCAGGGCGTCGAGGGGGAAGCGGCAAGCAGGAGGTGGCCGGGACGCGTGCCGGCGCGCTGCGGCCACACACCCTCGTGCCCACTGGCACGAGGTTGAGGATGACTGGCACATGGGCCTGGTGGGCTGGCTTCTCTGCTGGGCCAGGTAAGTAACAGGTACCCCCTCCTTCTCTGTTTCTATTTTAATTGTTGTTTTCTATTTTGCAGGTTTGTTTTGAATTTGGTTTTGAAACCAATTCAATTTATTTTGCTTCTGGCAATATTTTTAGGAGCTAAGTGAATTAAAACAATGCTCCACAAAAATATTTCAGAATTATTGGACCTATATTTATTTAACAGTAGATATAAGTCCAATTCAAATAGCTATTGATTTAATTCAAATACCCAAAATAAATGTTTCTGAGATACTGAAAATATTGGTTTGGATTTTACCTCTTGCCAATATTTCCAGAGGATAACAAGAACATTTCCTTGGACTTATTTGAAGCAATTTTTATCTTGATCATTTTTTTAAAGGATTCTGAGGCTTTGAAAATTCCTCAATTCAAATTTCATTTGAATTTAAACATGATGCAGCAACCAAGCTAGTCCAAGGCCAGGGTAGAGCTAGGGATGTGACACGCGTACCTAGACACCAGGGGCTTTTTTACCAAGGGCTCTGTTTCGGCCCATCTTCATAAAGACCGAATACCTTAGGGAGTGTTCGGCGTCGCGAGTTTGGCCTTATATGCATCAGCTCCGAATCATGTCTTCGGTCAAATGTTGGGTTTGCCCGGCTCCCGTGTTTTGCTGCCTTACGTTCCGTTATATCGGCTAACGCGGCACCAGGAGAACTACTGCGATTCTGCCCTGGTTCGGCCAGGCGAGCACCTCAATAGAGAAAGCCGAAAACTGACTGTCATGATATAATGGGAGACTTGTCAACCACTCGATGACTCTCGGAATCTCTAGGATTCCTCCGCATTAACGAAGGACCGCTTCCCGGCCAGGCACACACGCGCCCCGAATTTGGGAGAGCGCGGTGCCTTCAGGGGCTATTGAGTAGCCCCAATGTTAAACTCCTATGGCTAAGTGAAAGTGATAAAGCATTATAGTCCGGTTGCCTCGTTCACCGCGCTATCACCTCCTTTGTAGGACCAAGACGTTCGGTTAAGTGTGTAAATGCGCATTTTTTGCGAACACCCCCGCATTATATGCGTGGGGCTGAAGCCAACGACTGCCATCTTTCAGGTTATATACACATATACATTAACGGCCGCACAGGAGGTGTTATAATTCTTGCAACCACAAGTATAAAAAGCTTTTATATTCTATCAAAATATTTCTTTTACAATAGCACCTGCTATTCGAACACAACATCCTTTGAGCACTGCGCTTCTATTAAACGAGCGCCCGGAAGAACTTCCTCAAAGTAGTGCCTGGCAGGCACACGGCCTTCATCCGAATCCTGGGATGCGCCAACACTGGCCTGCATATCCGCCCAGTATGTCTTGACACGGGCAAGAGCCATTTGCGCACCCTCTATGCACGCCGACCTCTTCATTGCATCAACATGCGGCACAGAACCAAGGAACTGCTGCACCAATCCAAAATAACTCTTCGGCTCTGGCTCCCCCGGCCACAAACGACTCGCAACATACTTTATGGCAAGTCCGGATAACCTATTCAGCTCCGCAAAAGCGGCCAAATGGTCGGATACCGAAAGTGGACGATCTGGATTGTGGAATTGCGACCAAAAAAGATCTTCCAATTTATGGTCACCTCGACCTCGGAAGTGTGCGGTTGCATCCGCCACACTCGCTGCCAAATCCAGATAAGTATTTTCCGCACTCCACTGCCGGTCTAATGGAGCATACCTAGGATCCCCGAACTTCATCCGCAGCATATAGGGCTTTCTAGCCGTGATATCACCGGCCTGACGTAGCTCCTCCTTCATAGCTCTCATTGCCGAGAGAGTATCCTTGGCCTCGGTAGTGATCTTCTCAAGGTCCTTCTGAGCCGCCCTTTCTTCTTGCTCAAGAAACGTACATCAGTCGGCAGCATCCTTCAATTTTATAGCCATTTCGGTTATTACCTTCTTACTCTGGCAGTGAGCAGCCTGTTCGGCTTCCAGCTCTTCAGCCGCCTTCACGGCAGCCGCATCACTTTTTCTTGCTTGCTCCTTGGCTCGGGCAAGTTCCGCCCGAAGGTTCTCCATGGCAGCAACACTCTCTGCAATAAGCATATATATTGTAAGACACGAACATCGAACTCCTCTTATCAGATATCTACGGAGCATACCTTGTGCCTCGTCTAGCCGCTTATTTACATGCGCGATGTCGGCATCCGCCACGTCCAGTTGCCGCTTTAGCTCAGCAGATTCATCAGTCCGGCTAGCCACTGAACGCCTCGCAACCTTCATAAAAAGGTAACATTTTATACCTGGGGTTTTGATCCTCCGTGTGCCATCACTCTTGACGACACACAGAGTCTCAGGGGCTACTATTTATACAGGGCTCATTTTATGCAGCTCTATCAAAAGGTACCTTTTGACGTACCTCAAAGCCTGTCAGTAAACTCCTGGTGGCCTCGTACAATACGCTTTCCGCAGATACAATCCTTCCTATTACCGTGTTCATCAACATACGATGTTCTTCTGAGACGGACGCTCGCCTGAGCAGATCCCTCAACCTCTCCGACCATGCACTAGAGGGCACCGGACCAGCCCGACGACCTTTTTCAGGATCCGGACTCAGAGACACCCACCGGGACGACACCTCGGGGTCGCCCGCCTCGTAAATTGGTGCATCTAGGGGAGGCGTTTCGCTCTCCATCATCTCCGGACGAAGATCCCCGGAAGACGAGCTCTGCTGAGAAGGGTTGAGATCCGAACTGCAAGGTAATATTTCGGTTATCTTCTTCGGAAATAAAATTGGGATGCCACTAATTTTTGAACCCCTCTCTTTACTTACGGCTCGGAGGAAAGTTGATCCCCTTGAGGGCGCAATGCGGCCGGGGCAGTCTCCGGCGCCGGATCCTCTGACGAAGATTTCTTCCCCCGTTTCGGGGTCATCCCCTCCGGGTCTTCAGAGGCACTCCTTTTTCTTCCCAGGTTGAGGGAATTCTCGATTCCTCCCTCCCTGACAGTCTCCTCCGTGGAGGCAGTAGCTCCTTGGTTCCCCTCTTCGCCCTCGGCCGAAAGCATAATCTCCAGCATCCTCGTTATCACGGGATCCGGCGCGGTCTCGGGCAGAGGGGCTGGACACCTGATAAGCTTTACCTTCGCTATCCACTCCTGTTCAAAGAATAGCTCTGTTAAAGGGCCACTTTATGATGAAAATACGGATGGTGTGTCCAGATATGGGGCTACTTACCTAAGCATCCTGGTGATTGCAGCTCAGACCTGCGTCCTCGGATAAGTCCGGACACCTTGCTTGTGGTCCGAAGAACAATTTGTACATCTCCATGGGCGTCGCGCCCATAAAGTGTTGAAGGACTTGCGGTCCCTCCGGATTAAATTCCCACAGGCGAAGAGGGCGACGTTTACAGGGCAGCGTGCGGCGGATCAGCATAACTTGCGCCACCACGGTCAAGTTAATATCTCTTTCTAGGAGATCTCGAATGCGGTCCTGCAGAAGGGGCACGTCTTTGGACGGCCCCCAGATAAGCCCTTTATTGACCCATGACGCTCGCCGTGGTAGGGCATCTGAGCGAAAAGCAGGTGGCGCCACCCATGTGGTGCCTCTGGGGGCTGTGATATAAAACCAGTCCCGTTGCCATAAGCCGAACTCTTCTTGGAAAGTGCCCTCGGGCCATGGAGCACCGACTATCTTGCTTATGATAGCTCCTCCGCACTCAGCGTGCTGCCCCTCGACCATCTTCGGCTCTACCTTGAAGGTTTTAAGCCAGAATCCGAAGTGAGGGGTGATATGGAGGAAGGCTTCGCACTATGATGAATGATGAAATTTGGAGGATGGACTCCGGAGCCAGGTCGTGGAATTCCAGCCCGTAATAGAATATCAGCCCCCTCACAAAGGGATCAATCGGGAGACCTTACCCCCAAAGGAAGTGCGATGTGAACACCACGATCTCACCGGGCTGAGGAGAAGGAATGGCTTGCCCTTGAGCAGGCAGCCTATGCGAGATTTCGCCGGTTAGATACCTGGCATCTCTCAGCTTTCGCACGTCTTCTTCCGTAATGGAGGAAGGCACCCACCGGCCTTGAAGGTTGGAGCCGGACATCGTCGGAGGTCTGAAGCGCCTAAAACTAGAAGCCTTGAGTGTTGGAACTCGAGGCAAGGGGCGGATTCGATTGGATTGAAAGAAAGGGGAATCGAGCCTTGGTCTCTTTATAAAGGAATTGAATACCAAGAGCCCTCCCCGTAACTGTTTAGGACTCGCTTTCAATTAGAGAGTCATACCAAAAGGCACGGTGGGGTTACCCACGCCCGTATTGATGAGAATCCCGGAATAAGGGGACACGATCTCTGCTTCGACAACACGTACCAAGGAAACCGCCTCGCTAAACGCGCTGAGGTGGAACAGTAAAATGATTCGAATAAAGGCTTGGCCGTGGCATGATGTCACGCCGTGGAATACATCGACAGATTAGATTTGTGTAAATATTATTCTCTCTATGGTGGCATGTGGAACTTATTTTTGCAGAGCCGGACACTATCCTAGTGTTCAAACATCTTCTATGAAGTATTCGGAGGAGGAACCCGCCTTGCAATGCCGAAGACAATTTGCGCGCCGGACTCGTCGTCATTGAAGCCTGGTTCAGGGGCTACTCAAGGAGTCCTGGATTAGGGGGTGTCTGGATGGCCGGACTATGACCTTTGGCCGGAATCCCGGACTATGAAGATACAAGATTGAAGACGTTGTCCCGTGTCCGGATAGGGACTTTCCTTGGCGTGGAAGGCAAGCTTGGCGATACGATATGAAGATCTCCTCCCATTATAACCGACTCTGTGTAACCCTAGCCCTCTCCGGTGTCTATATAAACCGGAGAGTTTTAGTCCGTAGGACGAACAACAATCATACCATAGGCTAGCATCTAGGGTTTAGCCTCTCTGATCTCGTGGTAGATCAACTCTTGTAATACCCATACCATCAATATTAATCAAGCAAGAGTAGAGTTTTACCTCCACCGAGAGGGCCTGAACCTGGGTAAAAACATTGTGTCCCTTGTCTCCTATTACCATCCGGCTAGACGCACAGTTTGGGACCCCCTACCAGAGACCCGCCGGTTTTGACACCGACAGTCACCACCAAAGCCTTTGCCAGGCGATGACCAACTATAGTCAGGATAAGTGTACTAGATGTTCCCCTTCAAAATGGCCAATTGTTGGCGCCCTTCCCGCTCAATATTTGGGAAGAGGCCCAGGGCCTTTGCCTATAAATAGAACTAGTCACCCACCAGGTAGAGGCATCTGTCGATTGATCCAGAGGGCGATTGAACTCCCCAAGTAGTTCATTGCACCAGCCAAGAACAGTCCCTTGCGAGGTTGTTCTTCCTTGTACTGTTCATCATCAGCCCAAGAGGCAATCCACCACACCACACACTGGAGTAGGGTATTACACCACAATGGTGGCCTGAACCAGTATAAACTCTGTGTCTCTTGTGTTGTTCCTTTGATTGCCTAGATCATAGCAAGGCGGTGAGGTGCAGGTAGGTAGAGGGCCCCAGTGTTCGAATCTAGAGGGTCTGCCGGAACCCGAAATCCAATAGTAGCATATCTGCGTTCCAAGGTTAGCACAATATGTTTTGAAGGGATTGCTGGTGAACTGCGAACCGTTGTCGATGATAATGCGGTTAGGCACCCCAAATCGGCTCACGAGGCCCTTGGTGAACTTGACTACTGAGCCCGCGGGTATGGTGCGGACGGCATCCACCTCAGCCACTTGGTGAACTTGTCCACGGCGACGTAGAGGTAGCGGTAGCCCCCTGGCGCCCGAGGGAACGGGCCTAGAATGTCCAGCCCCCAAACTGCGAACGGCCATGAGAGGGGTATGGTCTGCAGTCCCCCCGCCGGCTGGTGGGTCTGCTTGGCATGGAACTGGCAGGCCTCACAAGCCTACACCATCTCAACGGCGTCGTTGAGCACTGTGGGCCAGTAGAATGCGCTGCAGAATGCCTTCCCAACGAGGGCCCACGAGGATGAGTGGTGCCCATAGTCTCCACCGTGTATGTCTGCCAGCAGCTACTTCCCTTGCTCTCTGCGAATGCAATGCAGGGACACGTCATTCGGCCGCCTCCGGTAGAGCTCCCCATCCTTGATGCTGTAGGTCGTGGCCTGCCGTGCCACGTGCTCCACGTGGTCCTGCTTCTCCGGCAGAGTCCCTTGCGCCAAGTAGTCCTTGAATTCTGCCATCCAGCATTCTTCCTGAGGCTCCAATGCAAGAAGAAGGCATGCCCGTGAGGCCAGGCCGTAGGTCGGGGCTCCCGAGGCAGGTGGCTGAGGGAGTTCCTCCCTAGGTTGCACTGTGCTTCATAATGTCGGTGTCGCTGAGGGTTTGAAGAGTCGCTCTTCAAAGATGCCAGGCTCCTGAGGCAGCCGCCTGGATGCCCTCTTGGCAATTTCTTCAGCCTCTTGCTTGCTACCGCGAGGCACATGCTGCAACTCCAACCCCCAAAATTGTTTCTCCATCTTGCGGACCTCCGCGAGGTATGCTTCCATGTGCTCAGCCTTCGGCTCGTACACCTTGTTGGAGAAGTTGACGAGGAGTTGCGAGTCACCCTTGATGGTGATTCGTTTCACTCCCAAGGCGATGGCTGCCCTCAGGCCCGCTATCAGGCCCTCGTACTCTGCTATGTTGTTGGAAACTTTCTCCCCATGCTGGCAGAGCTGCATTGCGTAGTAAAGCTTGTCCTGAGTGGGGGATATGAGCACCGTGCCCTGCCGCGCGAGCACTCCTTCAAAGTACATTACCCAACCATCCGGCGCTTCACTCCTTGGGGAGAGCGACCGGCCCTCGCCCAGTTTGAGCCCTAGCGCATCTGTCAATTCCGCCACGAAATCTGCGAGCGCAGCGCCCTTAATGACCATGGTAGTGCTAAATTCTAGCTGGAATGCTTGCAGTTCGATGTTCCATTCGACAACCCTCCCTGCTGAATTGGGGCTCCTAAGTACCCTTTCCAGGGGGTAGGCTGAGACGACCTTGATGGGATGGCCCTGAAAGTAGTGTCGCAGCTTGCACGAGGCTACCAACAGTGCGAGGAGGAGTTTCTGAGGCATTGGGTACCGCGCCCTTGCGTCCAGTAGCATCGTACTGACGAAGTACACCGGGTGCTCGATGAGATTGACGGTGCTGGTGCGGCCCGTGTCTTCTGGAGGTCGGGGCGCCTCCTGAGGCGGCGCGGCCCTTGGTCCTTGGTCGCCTGAAGGGGCCTCCTCTGCTCCAGGTGCGCTCTCTTGGCGGGGCTGATCCTTCTCTATTGTGGTCATGGTCTCTGCGAGGCCTTCCTGGCCCTGTTCTGCCCCGGCGGGGAGTGCGACGGCGGCCGAGGCCTGACGCTCCTTTCTGACTGCTACCAGGGCCGCGCTGGCGGAGTAAGGGGTGGCTGCAAGGTAGAGCACCAGGGGCTCTCGAGGGCGAGGGGCCACCATCACCGGGGGGCTGGTAAGGTACCTCTTGAGGTCTTGGAATGCTTTGTCGACCTCTTCAGTCCATTCGAAGGGGCCTTTCTTCTTCATCAGCTTGAAGAAAGGCAGCGCCCGCTCTCCCAGCTTGGAGATGAAACATCCTAAAGAGGTTACACGCCCGGTGAGCTTTTGCATTTCCCTGAGGGTCTTTGGCGGGCTCATGTCCTCGACTGCCTTGACCTTCTCTAGGTTAGCCTCAATGCCCCTGTGAGATACGAGGAAGCCTAGGAGCTTATCCGAGGGGACTCCAAACACACACTTCTCCGGGTTGAGCCGCAGGTCCACTTCGCTGAGGCTCGCGAAGGTTTCTTCCAAGTCCTGTATCAGGGTCTTCGCCTCCCGAGACTTCACCACAATGTCATCAACGCAAGCTTCAGTATTCCTACCGAGCTGTCGCCCCAGAGCGATGTGCATCAATCGCTGGAAGGTCGCATCTGCATTGCGTAACCCAAACGGCATGCAGGTGTAGCAGTATACCCCACACGGGGTCAGGAAGGTCGTTTTCTCCACGTCCTCCACCGCCATTTTGATCTGATGATAGCCCGAGAAGGCATCCAGGAAGCACAGTAGGTCACACTCGGCGGTGCAGTCAACGATATGGTCGATGCGAGGGAGCGGGAATTGATCCTGCGGGCAGGCTTTGTTGAGGTTGGTGAAGTCGACGCACATGCGTTCCTTTCCTCCCTTCTTTGGCACGACGACAGGATTGGCTAGCCAATCAGGGTAGCGGACCTCGCGAATGACCCCCGCTGCTTCCAACTTGCGGGTCTCTTGGATGATGAAGGCCTGCTTTTTAGTGGACTGCCGCCTTGTCTTCTGCTTCATAGGGCGCACGTTGGGGCACACGTGGAGATGATGCTCAATTACATCCCTCGGGACTCCCGCCAGCTGATTAGGCTCCCATGAAAACATCTTTCTATTCGCGTGCAGGAAACCGACCAGGGCCTTCTCCTGCTCAGGCTCAAGGTTGGTGCGTATCATGAAGGTAGCACCAGTGGGCTCGTCCTCGTCGACCGGTACATGCTTGGTCTCTGCCTTGTCTTGGCTGAATAGCTGCTTCTTCTTAGCCGGCGCAGCCCTATTGGACTCGGGGGCGACTGAGCCGGCGGGCTACGCCACCGCCGCAGTCTTGGAGGCAAGCTTGAGCGCTTGCAATGCATCCCCGGTGTCTCCGGACATGGTAAGGACGCCGTTGCTCCAGGGAATCTTCATGAGGTTGTACGCTGGGTGAGTTGCGGCCATGAACCGGGCCAGGGCCAGGTAGCCGAGGATGGCATTGTACGGGAGGTCGATGGGGGCGATGTCAAAGTCGATCAGCTCCGTGCAGAAGTTGTCGTAGGTGCCGAAGGTCATTGGGAGGCGGATCTGTCCTAGGGAGCCAGTGGAACCGCCTCCGACGCCCAAGAAGGGCATGCCGGGCTGAAGCCGCTCTGGTGGCACGTGGAGGAGGCTGAAGGCTTCCACCGAGAGCACGCTAAGGCCCGTTCCGCCGTTGATGAGGGTCCTGGTGACGGCCACCTGGCAGATGGTAGGGGTGCACAACATTGGGAGCACGCCCGAGCAGGCTGAGTTGAAGGGGTGATCATCCGAGCTGAAGTTCAGATCGGCCTTAGGCGCCGCCCAACCCGGAGGAGCCCCATGCCGCGCGAGGGTGGCGCCGATCTGGCGGACGAATGGCTTGATATGGCGGTCCGAGGGCGCCGCCTGCGAGCCACCCAGGAGAGCTGTGATGACTGGGAGCGCCGGTGGAGCATAATGGGCGAGGAAGAGGCCTCACAGCTCCTCCCAAGAGGCCACAGAAGCCGTTGGCAGGTGGAGCAGCCACATGCACGGAACGCCGGTGAGGGCCATGGGAAACCAGTTAGCCATGACCTTGCCGTCGCCCCCGGCCTTGAGGATTGCCTCCTCGTACGCCAGCAAGAAAGCCAGCGGATCCGCCATGCCGTTGTATCGCGGTGGCATCTCCGGAATGAACGTGTGCGGCCACTCCACCTGCCGCAAGGCGGGGCCCAAGGCACGGAGCCCCTGGCCCTAGTGCTGGCGTTGGTAGCCGGAGCGAGCGGCGCTTTGCCCGTCATGAGGGCGAAGCGCGGCGCTGGTGGAGAGCAGGATGATGGAAGGGAATGCTCCAGCGCACCCCTACCTGGCGCGCCAAATTTCAGATTTCAGGTTCCGGCAGACCCTTAAGGTTCAAACTCTGGGGTGCGCGCGGAGATCACTCCCTCTACCAACTTACGTCTCGTCGCCTCACAAAGGATCTAAACTACACGAAGAACAACACAAGGGACACAAGGTTTATACTAGTTCAGGCCACCATGGTGGTGTAATACCCTACTCTAGTTTGTGGTGTGGTGGATTGCCTCAGGGGCTGATGATGAACAATACAAAGGAAGAACTGCCTCGTGAGGGGAGGAGTTCTTGTGGAGGTGATGCCTCTTGGGAAGGATTGAATCCAGATCCCTTTCTACTATGGTGGCTAGCCCTATTTATAGAGCGAGGCCCTGGTCCTTTTCCCCAATATTTGAGCGGGAAGGGCGCCAACAATTGGCCATTTTGAAGGGGAACATCTAGTACACTTATCCTGACAAAAGTTGGTCCTCGCTTGCCAAAGACTCTGACGATGACGCCTCCGTGGGCTCCACGATGACCTCCATCCTGCTGTTCTGCTGGTCTTGGTCTTGTTGCACCGAAATGGTTGCCTTTGTTTGATACCCTTGCCTGCGCTTGCCCCCTTTGCACCAAAGGGGAAACAAGGACTATGTGCTGGCCGGCGCCCGCCTGGCGCCCGCTTTGCTTCGGTCGTCATGGCATGCGTCATGGGCACCTCCTGAGGTGCCCCGCCTTGATCTCTCCGCCTCCTTGTGAGCCAGCCTGACGAGGCTGCATCTGAGGAAGCTTCCCGTCGTCCGCCCCGCGAGGCTTGGCCCCTCGCGAGGGTCTTGAGCTTGTGTTGACGAAGATGGGCCATACTGGGCCACTCCTTGAGCCACGCCGCAGGCCGCAGGTAGGCAAGTCTGGGTACCCCCGTTCCCAGAACGCCGACAGCTATAATTGGTTGTGCATGCTTTGCCACATATTTTATTTGCCATTTTATTGTGTGATCATGTTGGTTGCATACTTTACTCATTCAAGGACATCCACTTGTTGTTTTGATTGTTTGGTTTCTTTCCTTTTGCCAAGTGGATGGACAAGAATGCCTAAGAACCTTCTCTAGCTATCTATGCTTTTCTCGTCTCAAACTCTATTCATGCTACATCACAAAGTTTGATCAAGTTAGATTTGAACCACTCTGTGTGAGGAGCACTCGGAGTCCCCGATTTGTCATAGACTTAAACTTCCAAAATCTCTTTGTGCATTTCGATCTGACCAATTCACCCTTTTCGGTCATACCGAGATCACTAAGCTGATCTAGGTTTTCAACCTCGGTGCAACCGATTAGAACCTTTCGGTCACAACGAGTTGCAGTAACTGCTTGTAGTTTTGCATCTCGGTGCCATCGAGTTGTTCCACTTGGTCACACCGACAGGGTCAGGCTATATATACTCACGGGTCAAATTTTGGAAATTTTTCCGAAACCCTTCGCCCACGCATAACCTGCTCTGCCTCCTCGGGTCTCCGGATCGTCCTCTCGTTGCCAGCGACCTCCCACCGTTGGTCTCTGCCGCCATCAACGGCATTCTGCCCCGCCGTTGCTGCCGTAGCAAGTTCACCATCGGGATAGGGTATGAACTTGAAATTTTGTGCTATTCTTTAACTCTGATTCCTAGCACATTGCTTTGCCATGATTCTTGCCATGTTTGAAATCATCCTATCCAGCGAAAGCATTCCGATGATTAGATTTGATTTAAAAATTTAGGGTTAGGTTTCCGCCGAACTCATGGCGGACCGACCGAGCTGTAGAAATTGGTCTCACCGATTTGGCTTAAGCCATTGCACATGCGATATTCGGTCTGACCGAGAATTGCAAATCGGTGTGACCGAGATCGATTCTTTGTGAAACCCTAGCAATCTTGGTGCCACCAAACTATGACTCAGTCTGACCGAGTTCACTAATTTAGGTTCCAAAAGCTGCTTTGGTATCACCAAGTTTACAAATCAGTAGCTCCAAAATGCTTTCTGTGGAAAACTAAAACTAAGTTTTTGACTCAATTGTTTTGCAAAAACCTCTGTACTTTGTGATGCTCATCCACTCTACCTCATCTATACCTATTCACAGGGTCTGCTGTCAGTGATTTTGCAAAATGTTTGATCAAAATGATAGCCAGAACAAGTCTAAAAAGCAAGCTCAGATGAGTGAGGGCACTAGTCCCTCAAGGAGTTATGATGAGGGCAGCAGGAGCACACCCATCAATTTGCCAAAAGTATCCACCAGGACAAGGAAGAAGAAAACCTCATATTCTAAAGATGAGGATTATGTGGGTGTTGAAGATGAGGCCACTCCAAAGAAGAAGGTGTTGAAAAAGGAGTATGGCACAGCTGGTACCACAAAGCCAGGCATGAACAAGAAGGCACCTGCCAGGAGAGTGCCTACATCCAAACCTAGGAAGGTTGCCACAGGTGAAACTATGAAGTTCACCATTGAATCTGAAGAAGAAGCTGCTGGTGAAGCCAGGAAGAAGAAGAGGGTAAGAACCACTACTGCCAAAGTCCTTGGCAACCTCTCTATGATGAGAGATTCTGATGAAGAAGAAAAAGAGGAAGAGGATGCTGCACCAACACCCATAGCTCAAAAGCTCATGGGAGATGCAATTAAGTCAGGGGCTGCTCCATCTAAGCCCAAAGCTGCTCCCAAGGCTGCTGCTCCAGCTCCAAAGCCTAAACCCAGGGGGAACACTAGAAGTATACCTGCATCAGAGAAGAACAAGGCCCTAGTGCCTGAAGCTGTTGAAGAAGAAGATGATTCACTTGTTTTGAGGAAGTTGAAGCCCAAGATTCCTGACCATAATGATGCTCATCCAGTAGCTGAAGACATGCACATCAGAAAGGATGCTGGACTAAGATTGTGGAGACAGTCAGATCCATATGTTGTGAGGACAAGGACAGCAGTTGACTACAGATTTCACACAAAGGAGAAACAAGATTTCTATGAGAAAATTTTGCTTGACAGGAAGCCCATTGTGTGTGACATGAGATGGATCAACTGGGAATACATCAAGAAAAATGAAGGTCACTCTCCAGGAGTATATGACTGCTTCAAAGCATGTGGAGTTGATGAATTTGTTGCCCAGAAGCTCACCAAGTGGAATGATGAGCTCATCATGCAGTTTGACTCCACAGCTCACTTCTACCCAGATGGGAAGATCATTTGGATGTCTGAAGGTACTAGGTACCAATCCACTGTTGAAGAATGGGCTCAGTTGATCAATGCTCCAAAACAATCTGAAGATGACTTGGATGTATATGCTGAGAAGAAGAAAGACCACAACACTATGGCACACATGTATAGAGAGATCCCAGATAAAGCTTTGGAAACTCACAAGCTTGGATATGTACACTTCTTGTTGTCTGGTCTGCCTACAATCAACTGGATCCTTAGGCACACATTGCTACCCAAGTTTGGAGATCACAAGATGATCAGAGGACATGCTATCAACTTACTGCATTTGTTTGATGTGCCTCACAAATTCAAAGTCATGAGTCTGATTGTGGAAACAATCAAGAGAACATCAACTGATCAGAAGAGAAGTTGTGGGCATGCTCCACACATTCAGGAGGTCATCAACTCAAATATGGGAACATGTACATATCTATTGGATAAGGAGCATCTACCCTTATATCCTGAGTTTGAAGATAACACAGTTGAGATGAATGAGGAGGAACCATCATCTGTGCAAGCACATGAGAAGAGAGAGAAGGCAAGGGCAGAGAAAGCTGCAAAGATCCCAACTGCTGAAGAAGCATCTCAAGTGTTCCTAAAGAGCAAGCAAGAACAGCTTGGCTATCTGATTGCCTCCACCTTAAGAATTGAGACGGGCTTGGCCACCCTAACTCAAAACCAGGAGAGTTTGGAGAGGATCATTGCTCTTGATGTCAAGGTCACTGAGATCCAAACTGCAGTTGAGCAACTTTGGGAGGATGTGGAGGAGAAGAAGGGAAAGTCTACTACAGATGCATTTGCTAGAGTGCCCAAATGACAGAGATCTACTGCAGTGCATGTACCAGATACTAGAGCTACATCATCAGCACCAGCTGCCACAGCTTTAGTGCCACCACCTGTAGCAGCCACTCCACCAACTCCAGCTACATCAGCTGATGCTTTCATCCTTGGAGTCATCTCTACACCACCTCATGAAGACCAATCCTAAGAGTCGTTTAGCACTATGCATTTTTGAACTGGCAACTTGTTGCCAAAGGGAAAAATGTATAGATCATAGGCTTCGAGAGAGAGTGTTGATTTTCATCTCTCTTGTTTTTTGGTGGTTGAACTTCTTTATTGCGTGTTTGCTTGATACACTATGTCTTTTGTGAGATACTTGGATGATCATGTGCTTGATCATATGCTATGCGACCCTTAATGCTTGTTGGATGATATTATCTCTTATATCCTTATATGATCATTCACTTTGCTTGGTGATGAGTGCATATGTTCAATTATTATCATTTTGAGTGCTGCACCAAGATGTATGTGACATGAAAGAGTAACCCATGGTCCTAACACATTGTGCATTTGCAGTCCAAAGCAAATTTTAAATAGTGCACAAATTTAGGGGGAGCTCTTACTTATCACATACTTCTCAAAGCGACGATGTTTTTCAATCTTATTATCATTTGTCGAAGCGTTGATCTATATGTTGTCATTAATTACCAAAAAGGGGGAGATTGAAAGTGCAACTATCCCTGGGTGGTTTTGGTAATTCCTAGCAACATATAGCTCATTGAGATAATGCTATTTCAAGATAAATATTTCAGGAAAGCTCAATGATTGGCATGGCATGGATGAGAAAAGTGGACCCCTCAAAATGCTAAGGACAAAAGGATTGGCTCAAGCTCAAAGCACAAGACTCTACATTTTACTTTTAGTGATCCAAGGTCACATTGAGTCCATAGGAAAAGCCAATACTATCAAGAGGGGATGAGGTGTTGCTTAATGAGTTTCTTGCTCAAAGTGCTTAGTGATATGCTCCAAAATCCCTCAACTACTTTCTCACATCCACATTTGTCCCAAACCAAAAGCCAAACTCGGCCCCACCGAAACTGTCTTTCCGGCGCCACCGAGTTCTGTTGTCATAGCCATTGCCATAAACCCTAGTCTTTTCAGTCTCATCGATAGGGATCTCAGTCTCACCGAGATGGGATTGTAGTCTCTCTGTTTCCCTTCGTAACGTTTCAGTCAAACCGAGATGAGCGATCGGTCCCACCGAGATTGCAATGCAAACTCACTATTTCCCTTTCGTAACGTTTCGGTCCAACCGAGATGAGCGAATCGGTCCCACTGAGTTTGCCTCACCAACTCTCTGTGTGTCTATTACCAAAATCGGTCTCAGCGAGATTACGTTATGACCTAACCCTAACCATATCGGTCCCACCGAGTTGACATGTCGGTCCCACCGAAATTCCTAATGGTCACATTATGAACTAAATCGGCCTGACCGAGTTTCACAATTTGGTCCTACCGAGTTTGGTAAGTTGTGTGTAACGGTTAGATTTTGTGTGGAGGCTATATATACCCATCCACCCACTCTAAATTCATGGATAGAGCCATCAGAACATGCCTACACTTCCAGCATACATTTTCTGAGAGAGAACCACCTACACTTGTGTTGAGGTCAAGATATTCCATTCCTACCACATAAATCTTGATCTCTAGCCTTCCCCAAGTTGCTTTACACTCAAACCTTCTTTCCACGAAATCCAAATCTTGTGAGAGAAAGTTGAGTGTTGGGGAGACTATCATTTGAAGCACAAGAGCAAGGAGTTCATCGTCAACACACCATTTGTTACATCTTGGAGAGTGGTGTCTCCTAGATTGGCTAGGTGTCACTTGGGAGCCTCCGACAAGATTGTGGAGTTGAACCAAGGAGTTTGTAAGGGCAAGGAGATCGCCTACTTCGTGAAGATCTACCCTAGTGAGGTAAGTCCTTCATGGGCGACGACCATGGTGGGATAGACAAGGTTGCTTCTTCGTGGACCCTTCGTGGGTGGAGCCCTCTATGGACTCGCGCAACCGTTACCCATCGTGGGTTGAAGTCTCCGTCAACGTGGATGTACGATAGCACCACCTGTCGGAACCACAGATAAAAAATCTTCGTGTCAACATTGTGTTTGCCTCCTCAAACTCCTCCCTTTATCTTCATATGCAATTGTTTTACATTCTGCTGCTATACTCTTAGAATTGCATATGTAGGTTGATTGCTTGACTTGTGCTAAGTTGCTAAAATCTGCCAAGAAATAAAATTGGGAAAAGGCTAGATTTTTATTTGGTCACTTAGTCTAATCACCCCCCTCTAGACATACTTTTGATCCTACAGTGTTGGCTCCAGCGCGAGCTCGTTGCTCCGGTGAGCTAAGGGACCTAGCGATGGCGCAGATGAGACCGCCAGCGAGGACCGCATCTTGGGAGGGTTGCGCGGACGCTGATACGTCTCCAACGTATCTATAATTTTTGATTGTTCCATGTTATTATATTACCTGTGTTGGATTCTTATGGGTTTTATTTTACATATTTATATTATTTTTGGGACTAACCTTGTCAGGACCCCGACTCAATGCCACATCATTCTAGCATGTAACACCTCATATCACTTTGCGGCCTCACGCACGGTATCCCCACGGGTGTCGCGTTACCTTTGCCCGGGACCGTTTGCGCCTTTTGGCACACGTATATGATAGTGTCGCTAGCATCCATATGATAAGGAGCCCGGGCTGACATGGCTAGTCGTAAACCCAAAGTGGCACAAACTTACAGGGAAAGGCATCCATGACCCAGCATCGAACATGTCGGTCATCAGCGAGTGAATCCAGGCTGTAGCACGGATACCGTGCGTGAGGCCGCAAAGTGATATGAGGTGTTACATGCTAGAACGATGTGGCATTGAGTTGGGGTCCTGACAGCTTTGGTATCAGAGCCTGACTGCCTATAGGATTACCAAGCCAAACTGGTCGAAGTTGAGTCTAGAAATTCTTTAGTTATGTAAAGGAATTGATTGTGGGAAGGAACGTAAGGCTCTTTTTACTCCTTTACTTCATGGCCTTCTGATCTGAGTCATCCTATCTTTCCTGCGGGGTTAAGGAACTAGGCTTCTCTTTCGTCTATCAGGATCACGTGTTACTACTCCGTAGTCCCATAGGATTGGTTGATCAGAGTCATACCCCAGTTTCGAGTACCTCTGGTGTAGCCTGATTAGTACTATACCAGAACCTTGAGTGGTGATGTTGAGTTGTTGTACTACTCCATTTTAGCAGGATGTCTCATTCTGAGCATTTTACTGCCATTATGCTGCCGGAATTTCCCTAGGACTTTGAGAGATACTAATTTCCTTATCCTACATTCTATAGCCTATAATTGATGTTGATTCCATCCCTGGTTTTCGTTTCTCAGGATGTCATCAAGTTCTATTGTTCGTAGCCAGAACCAGGAGATGGTAGGGACGAGGATCCTCCCGACCCGCCTTCGTTGACAGAGTTCATGTTAGAGATGGAGAGAAACAAGCGTGAATCTAACCGCTTGTTGGCACGTATCGAGGAGAACACCGCACATCAGTTCAAAGGGTCTGTAACCATTCATGACTACATTCGCTTGCACCCACCTACCTTTCATCATTCCATCGAGCCACTCGATGCAGATGACTAGCTCCGTAGCATCACTCATAAGTTGCGTTCCACGAACGTAGCTGAAGATGACAAGGTCACCTATGCCACATACCACCTGGAAGGTCCTGCTAGTCTTTGGTGGCAGAACTATGAGGCTATGCTTCCAGCTGGCCAGATTCCTACCTAGAGGGATTTCACTGAGGCTTTTCGCGAGCATCACATTCCTGAGGCCCTCATCGATCGCAAGAGAGAAGAGTTCTGTAGTTTCACCCAGAGTAAGATGGCTGTTGATGCTTACAGTAGAGAGTTTGAGAACCTCGCCCGCTATGCCACAGAAGAAGTGTCCACGGACGCCAAGAAGCAGGCTAGGTTCCGGAAGGGTCTCAACTCACATTCCTGAGGCCCTCATCGATCACAAGAGAGAAGAGTTCTGTAGTTTCACCAAGAGTAAGATGGTTGTTGATGCTTACAGTAGAGAGTTTGAGAACCTCGCCCGCTATGCCACAGAAGAAGTGTCCACGGACACCAAGAAGCAGGCCAAGTTGCGTCGTGATCTCCACCTACATCATTGTGATACATTCCAAGCTCTGGTGAACAAGGCCATTAATGCAGAGACAGCTCAGCTCACTTACGAGGAGTCTCGTAAGCACACCCGTGATTTGGGATCTTCCTCGGGTTCTGGTTCTCAGAAGCGTCGGATTTGGATTCCAAACTCCGCTCTTCCTTCCGGATATTCACCGAGGCCAATTTATGTGGTGCCTTCCCCAGCTCAATCATATGTTCCACCCATGCCTACTGGTAGACCGCTTGTCAGTACGGGTCCACGTCCAACCTCAGGGACTTGCTTCACATGCGGGAAGCCAGGACACTATGCACGTGACTGCTCTCAGACTAGTTATGTTCCACCCCAGCCCGAGAAGTCTGTTGGCCATGGTAAGCCATCAAGCAAGACGATCAGTGCCAAGCCAGCCCCCACTGAACGTGGACGTGTGCATCACGTCTCAGCTAAAGATGCTCATGATGATCCGGATGTCGTTCTTGGTACACTCCTTGTCAATTGTCACCCAGCATCGATTCTATTCGATACTGGAGCATCTCATTCTTTCATTTCTGAAGGCTATGCTCGTTTGCACGACATGTCATTTTGTGACATGCCAACTCCGCTTGAAATCCAAACCCCAGGGTCTAGATGGCAGACCACCAGAATCAGCCATGGTAATGAAATCCTTGTTGGTAGACTTGTATTCCTTGCATCACTTGTAGCCCTCAAGTCCTCAAATATTAACATCATCTTGGGTATGGACTGGATGACAGATCATCATGCCAAGATTGATTGTTACACAAGATCTGTTCAGCTTACACACCCATCTGGCAAGATAGTCACTGTCTCCACCAAAGTTGCAAAGCGTCAGCTCTACTCTCTTAATGCCAGCCCTCTTCCAGACCATGAAGATATCCCAGTAGTCCGTGACTTTCCAGATGTCTTTCCAGAGGAACTGTCAGGTGTTCCACCTGACAGAGATGTAGAGTTCGTCATAGATCTTATCCAAGGAACTGCTCCAATTTCTAGGAGACCTTACAAGATGGCACCTCTAGAATTAGCCGAGCTTAAGAAACAACTTGATGAGTCCTTGCAAAAGGGTTTTATCCGTCCTAGTTATTCTCCTTGGGCTTGCCCCGTCCTCTTCGTCAAGAAGAAGGATGGTACGGACCGGATGGTTGTAGATTATCGCCCCATTAATTTGGTCACGATAAAGAACAAGTATCCGCTCCCCAGGATCAACGACCTGAATGATCAGCTCGCTGGATCCTCAGTCTTCTCCAAGATGGATTTGAGGTTAGGCTACCACCAAATCAAGATCAGAAACGGGGACATCCCTAAAACGGCTTTTGTCACTCGTTATGGCCAGTACGAGTACACCGTCATGTCCTTCGGCCTAACCAACGCCCCAGCCACTTTCTCCCACCTGATGAACTCGATCATCATGGAGTACTTAGATAAGTTCGTCCTGGTTTACCTCGATGATATTCTTATTTACTCGAAGAACGAGGAAGAGCATGCCGAACATCTTAGACTTGTGTTAGAAAAACTCAGAGAGCACCGCCGCGCGGTTTGGTCGCCGCCGGCCAACTCCTGCGGGCGCTGACGTGGTGGCTTAATTAGTGCTTAACCCCCTCCTAATTACCCCCCTGAGACTGACCAGTGGGCCCCAGGGCTTAGTCAAAGCTAATCAGCCCAGGTTTGACTCGGAGTTAACCCCAGTGTCACTGACGTGTGGTCCGCACACGTCAGGTTTGACCCTAGTCAGCCGCAGTTGACTTGCTGACGTCATGCTTACTCAATGCTGACGCAGTAATGCAATTTTCTGGGTTTATTCTTATTCAGGAATTTCCAGAAAATGCCCAAAACTTCAAAAATTCATAGAAATTCAACCGTAGCTCAGATTGAAATAATTTATATATGAAAAATCATCAGAAAAATGTAATCTATCCATCTGTACTAGTTTCATGCATGACAAACCAACCTAAACCTGCTGTATAGGTGAAAACATATAAATGGCATATATAAGAGCTTAATTTGGAGTTGCATTTGAACCCTTGATTCAAATGGACTTCATTCAATTTGAATACTAGTTGCATTAGCTCAAACAGCATCACATCTACATGCCATGTTCATGCATCATATTGTTGCATATGTTTGTGTATTGATTGTTGACACTGTTCCTTCTCGATAGGTCCTGCTCCAGAGTCCGTTCCAGAGTACCTTTCTGAGGAGCAGTGCCCCCTTGTTGATCTACCAGGCAAGCAAACCCCCTTGTTCATTCCGATACAATCCTACTCTCTCGCTCTTGCTCTCAGTTATTGCATTAGGACAACAACGATTCATCTGCTACTTTGTGCTGCGGTAGTTGAACCCATTCCTCTGCATAACGTGTCATTGCCACAGTAAATAGTTGAAACCCACTAGCATGTGTAGGAGTTGATTGAAGCCATTGTTGTGTTCCTACCATGCTATGCCTGATATTGCTTAGAGTGTGTCAGGTCTGATTCATTGGGAATGAATTGGAGTGCAGTTCTATGTTCTGATGCTGAGAGTGAAGTGTGTGAACACGATTTGGTAAAGGTAGCGGTGAGATGCCATGTAGGAGTACATGGTGGGTTGTCTCACTGGAACCGTCCTTAAGCACTGAGTTCTATGTATGTTGTCCAATGACTCGATACTACCACACATTGGGTTCCGGTAACTCGACCCCTCTCGACTTATTAACCAACTTGGTCTCTGTCCAGGAGTCGCAACTAGTTTCTGGTGTTTGTAGGTAGTGCTATTTTTCTACCAAGTGGCACCCGACAGGGTGGGCTTGGGATAGACTAGGCACACATGGCCTGGTGTACCGAGTGGCACCCGGATGGTGGGCTCGGGAACCCTGCACACATCGTTTGGGGCCGTGAGCGAAACCCCGGCCGGATCTCCTTGCGGATGGAACCCGAATAGGTGATAAACCTGGACTAGAGTCTTGTGTGGTTAGTCAGGTCATGGCCGACACCCTTGCCAGGCTTCCACTTGAAGGTTGCCGAGAAACATGACGTGTACATGGCGGTAAGTGGCGAGAGCGTGTGTGAAGAAGTACACCCCTGCAGGGTTAACATGATCTATTCGAATAGCCGGGTCCGCGGTTATGGACTTCTTGGATGCTTACATGGTACATAGACAACTTGAAGTGGATACTCTAAAATGCTCAAGACAAGTGTGAGTGCTATGGATGGCCTTCTCGTAGGGAGACGGGGATGAATCCATAGTAGTGTATTGTGTGGTGATTAGTGGACTCGTGCGCGCCATATCACCTCAAAGAAGTTCTGGTAGTCGTAGAACAGGATAGCCACAGAGTCAAAGCTGGCTTGCTGCAACTAAACATCACATTACCCTCTTGATACAAATGCATGTATGATAGAGTCTGATGTATGTCTTGCTGAGTACCTTTGTACTCATGTTGCTTTATTTATGTTTTTGCAGCGGAGACTTCGGTCTTACTAGTGTTCTCGTGGACTTCGACGAGTAGCTTGTACCTCAACTACGATCTTGATCGGATGTTGTAGATAGTCAGGCTCTCTAGCCTTTTTCATTTGTAGATGTCTGTACTCAGACGTGTAATGCTTCCGCTTGTTGCTTGTATGCTCTGTATGATGGGTCCTTTGACCCCTGTTTGCAATAAATGCTATGATGGCTCCTTGAGCCTTATCTATATGAGTTGTTGAGTTATGCTGTGATGCCATGTTGTACAACACATACTTGCATGTTATGCGTACGTGTAATGTGTATTGCTATGTGTGGGATCTGACTATCTAGTTGTTTATCCTTAGTAGCCTCTCTTACCGGGAAATGTCTCCTAGTGCTTCCACTGAGCCATGGTAGCGTGCTACTGCTCCGGAACACTTAGGCTGGCTGGCATGTGTCCTTCTTCGTTCCTATGTCTATCCCTTCGGGGAAATGTCACGCGATGAATACCGGAGTCCTGTTAGCCCGCTACAGCCCGGTTCACCGGAGTCCTGTTAGCCCAGTGCTACAGCCTGGATTCACTCGCTGATGACCGACACGTTCGGTGCTGGGTCATGGATGCCTGTCCCTGTAAGTTTGTGCCACTTTGGGTTTACGACTAGCCATGTCAGCCCGGGCTCCTTATCATATGGATGCTAGCGACACTATCATTTACGTGTGCCAAAAGGCGCAAACGGTCCCGGGCAAAGGTAAGGCGACACCCGTGGGGATACCGTGCGTGAGGCCGCAAAGTGATATGAGGTGTTACATGCTAGAACGATGTGGCATTGAGTCGGGGTCCTGACAGCTTAGTAAAATGCTCAGAATGAGACATCCTGCTAAAATGGAGGAGTACAACAACTCAACATCACCACTCAAGGTTCTGGTATAGTACTAATCAGGCTACACCAGAGGTACTCGAAACTGGGATATGACTCTGATCAACCAATCCTATGGGACTACGGAGTAGTAACACGTGATCCTGATAGACGAAAGAGAAGCCTAGTTCCTTAACCCCGCAGGAAAGATAGGATGACTCAGATCAGAAGGCCATGAAGTAAAGGAGTAAAAAGAGCCTTACGTTCCTTCCCACAATCAATTCCTTTACATAACTAAAGAATTTATAGACTCAACTTCGACCAGTTTGGCTTGGTAATCCTACAGGCAGTCAGGCTCTGATACCAAAGCTGTCAGGACCCCAACTGAATGCCACATCGTTCTAGCATGTAACACCTCATATCACTTTGCGGCCTCACACACGGTATCCGTGCTACAGCCTGGATTCACTCGCTGATGACCGACATGTTCGATGCTGGGTCATGGATGCCTTTCCCTGTAAGTTTGTGCCACTTTGGGTTTACGACTAGCCATGTCAGCCCGGGCTCCTTATCATATGGATGCTAGCGACACTATCATATACGTGTGCCAAAAGGCGCAAACGGTCCCGGGCAAAGGTAAGGCGACACCCGTGGGGATACCGTGCGTGAGGCCGCAAAGTGATATGAGGTGTTACATGCTAGAACGATGTGGCATTGAGTCGGGGTCCTGACAAACCTACTAACCGGAGGCCTAGCCCATATGTTGTTTTTTTGCCTATTTCAGTATTTCGAAGAAAAGGAATATCAAACGTAGTCCAAACGGAATGAAACCTTCAGTGGCGTTATTTTTGGAACAAATCTAATCCGGAGAGCCTGGAGTGCAAGTCAAGAAAGCTCCGAGGGCCCCACGAGATAGGAGGGCGCGCCCCCTATCTCGTGGGCCCCTCGGGCGTCCACCGACGTACTTCTTCCTCCTATATATACCTATGGACCCCGAAAACATCCAGGGGCACCACGAAACACAATTTCCACCACGGTAACCTTCTGTATCCGCGAGATCCCATCTTGGAGCCTTCGCCGGCACTCTGCCGGAGGGGGAACCGGCCATGGAGGGCCTCTACATCAACATCCTTGCCCCTCCTATGAGTTGTGAGTAGTTTACCATAGACCTACGGGTCCATAGTTATTAGCTAGATGGCTTCTTCTCTCTTTTTGGATCTCAATACAATGATCTACCCCTCTCTTGTGGAGATCTATTCGATGTAATCTCTTTTTGCGGTGTGTTTGTCAAGATCCGATGAATTGTGAGTTTATGTTCAGATATATCTATGGTTATTATTTGAATCTTCTCTGAATTCTTTTATATATCATTGAGTTATCTTTGCAAGTCTCTTCGAATTATTGTTTTGGTTTGGCCTGCTAGATTGATCTTTCTTGCCATGGGAGAAGTGGTTAGCTTTGGGTTCAATCTTGCGGTGTTCTTACCCAGTGACAGAAAGGGTTGCAAGACACGTATTGTATTGTTGCCATCGAGGATAACAAGATGGGGTTTATATCATATTGCATGGGTTTATCCCTCTACATCATATCATCTTGCTTAAAGCGTTACTCTGTTCTTATGAACTTAATACTCTAGATGCATGCTGGATAGCGGTCAATGTGTGGAGTAATAGTAGTAGATGCTGGCAGGAGTCAGTCTACTTGTTTTGGATGTGATGCCTATATACATGATCATGCCTAGATAACGTCATAATTATTCGCTTTTCTATCAATTGCTTGACAGTAATTTGTTCACGCACCGTAATACTTATGCTCTCGAGAGAAGCCTCTAGTGAAACCTATGGCCCCTGGGTCTATCTCTTATCATATTTGCTTTCAATCTACTTTTATTTGTGTCTTTACTTTCTTGCATCTATATTATAAAATACCAAAAATATATCTATCTTATCATACTATCTTTATTAGATCTCACTTTCGCAAGTGGCCATGAAGAGATTGACAACCCCTTTATTGCGTTGGTTGCGAGTTCTCAGTTTGTTTGTGTAGGTGCGTGGGACTTTTGAGGAGCCTCCTACTGGATTGATACCTTGGTTCTCAAAAACCGAGGGAAATACTTATGCTACACTTGCTGCATCACCCTCTCCTCTTCGGGGAAAACCAACGCTAGCTCAAGACGTAGCAAGAAGGATTTCTGGCGCTGTTGCCTGGGAGGTCTTCGCTCAAGTCAAGACATACCAAGTACCCATCACAAACTCATCTCCCTCGCATTTACAATATTTGCCATTTGCCTCTCGTTTACCTCTCCCCCACTCCACCCTTGCCGTTTTATTCGCCCTCTCTTTCCCAATCTCCTCCTCTCTTTTCGCTCGCCTTTTTCCTTTTGTCGTTTTCTGTTTTCTTGTGTGTTGGATTACTTGTTGCCATGGCACAAGATAATACCAAGTTGTGTGATTTCTCGAATACCAATAATAATGATTTCCTTAGTACTCCAGTTGCTCCTCTTAATGTTGTTGAGTCTTGTGAAATCAATACTGCCTTGCTGAATCTTGTTATGAAAGATCAATTCGCCGGCCTTCCTTGTGAAGATGCCTCTACTCATCTAAACAATTTTGTTGATTTGTGTGACATGCAAAAGAAGAAAGATACGGAGAACAATATTGTCAAATTGAAGTTATTTCTATTTTCACTTAGAGATCGGGCTAAAGTTTGGTTTTCGTCTTTGCCTAAAAATAGTATTGATTCTTGGAACAAGTGCAAAGATGCTTTTATCTCTAAGTATTTTCCTCCCGCTAAGATCATCACTCTTAGGAACAATATTACGAATTTTCAACAACTTGATCATGAGCATGTTGCCCAATCTTGGGAAAGAATGAAATTGATTCTTCGCAATTGCCCTACTCATGGTTTGAATTTATGGATGATCATACAAAATTTTTTATGCCGGTTTGAACTTTGCTTCTAGAAATCTCTTAGATTCGGCCGCGGGAGGCACGTTTATGGAAATTACATTAGGAGATGCTACAAAATTGCTTCATAATATTATGGCTAATTATTCTCAATGGCACATCGAAAGATCTTCTAGTAAAAAAGTGCATGCTATAGAAGAGATCAATGTTTTGAGTGGAAAGATGGATGAACTTATGAAGATGTTTGCTACTAAAAATACTCCTCTTGATCCCAATGATATGCCTTTGTCTTCTTTGATTGAGAATAATAATGAATCTTTGGATGTGAATTTTGTTGGTAGGGATAATTTTGGCAACAATGCTTATAGAGGAAATTTTAATGCTAGACCGTTTCCTGGTAATCCCTCTAATAATTATGGAAATTCCTACAATAATTCTTATGGTAATTTTAATAAGATGCCCTATGATTTTGAGAATAGTGTGAAATAATTTATGATTGCTCAAAACAATTTTAATGCTTTTCTTGAAGAAAAATTGCTCAAAGTTGACGAGTTGGCTAGAAACATTGATAGACTTTCGCTTGATGTTAATTCTCTTAAACTTGGATCCTCTTATCCTAAGCATGATATCAATGAGTCTCTCAAAGTAATGAGAATATCCATTGACGAGTGCAAGGAAAGAACTGCTAGATCGCGTGCTAAAAAAGAAAGCTTTATAAAAGAGTGTTCTTCTAATCTACATGAAAATATTGATGAGGATCTTAAAGTTTGATGTGTCTCCTATTAGATCTATGTTTTGCAATATGAATTTTGATGATGATGGGATTGATGATGAATCAACTTTGCCTAGAAGGCGTCCCAAAAATTCGGAGTCTTTAGATCTTAATGCTAAATTTGGTAAAAGAGAGATTAGAGAATCCTCAACTTCTAATAATGTTGAACCTACTATCTTGGATTTCAAGGAATTTGATTATGATAATTGCTCTTTAAAAGGTTGTATTTCCTTGTTGCAATCCGTTGTTAATTCTCCTCATGCTTATAGTCAAAACAAAGCTTTTACCAAAGATAGTGTTGATGCCTTGATACAATCTTATGATGAAAAACTTAATTTGGAAGTTTCTATACCAAGAAACCTTAATTATGCGTGGGAACCTACTATAAAGATTATAATTAAAGATTTTGAGTGTTTTGCTTTGTGTGATTTAGGTGCTAGTGTTTCCACAATTCCGAAAACTTTATGTGATATTCTAGATTTCCATGATCTTGATGATTGCTCTTTAAATTTGCACCTTGCGGATTCCACCATTAAAAAGCCTATGGGAAGGATCAATGATGTTCTTATTTTTGCTAATAGAAATTTGGTGCCCGTAGATTTTATCATTCTTGATATAGATTGCAATCTTTCTTGCCCTATTATTCTTGGTAGACCTTTCCTTAGAACGATTGGTGCGATTATTGATATGAAGGAAGGGAACATTAGATTCCAATTTCCTTTAAATAAAGGCATGGAGCACTTTCCAAGAAATAGAGTCAAATTACCTTATGAATCTATCATGTGTGCTACTTATGAATCAAGTGCCAAAGATGGCACTCGTTAGATCTATCCTTGCTTTTATGCCAAGCTAGGGGCGTTAAACGATAGCGCTAGTTGGGAGGCAACCCAATTTTCTTTATGTTCTTTGTTTTTGTTCCTGTTTAGTGTTAAATTTTGTTTCTAATTTCTGTTTAGATGTGTTTTTATCTTTTGTTTAGTGTTTGTGCCAAGTAGAACCTATAGGATAAACTATGATGATGGTTGATTTTATTCTGCTGAAAAACAGAAACTTTGCGCTCACGAGAAAAAATTCCATAAATTACAGAAACGTGATTTTGCATTGATTCTTTTTTCTGCTGATCAATAAACAAATTTTCCAGTACTTCCTATTTTGGTAGGATTTTTAGGGTTTCATAAGTTTGCGTTAGTTACAGATGGATACAGACTGTTCTGTTTTCGACAGATTCTGTTTTTCGTGTGTTGTTTGCTTATTTCAATGCATCTACGGCTAATAAATTAGTTTATAAACCATAAGTATGTTGGAATACAGTAGGTTTAACACCAAAATAAATAAAGAATGATTTCATTGCAGTACCTTATGTGGTGGTTTTGTTTTCTTTCACTAATGGAGCTTATAAGATTTCCTGTTGAGTTTTGTGTTGTGAAGTTTTCAAGTTTTGGGTAAAGCTTTTATGGACTATGGAATAATGAGTGGCAAGAGTCTAAGATTGGGGATGCTTATGGCACCCCATGATATTCAAGAATAGCCAAAATCCTAAGCTTGGGGATCCCCCGGGAAGGCATCCCCTCTTTCGTCTTTGTTCATTGGTAACTTTACTTGGAGCTATATTTTTATTCGCTACATGATATGTGTTTTGCTTGGAGCATCGCGTATCATATTGGTCTTTGCTTGTTAGTTTAACACAATCATCCTTGCTGTAACACACCTTTTTTGAGAAGCCTATTTGATTATAATTTGCTAGAATACTCTATGTGCTTCACTTATATCTTTTGAGCTTGATAGTTTTTGCTCTAGTGCTTCACTTATATCTTTTAGAGCATGGTGGTGGATTAATTTTATAGAAATTGCTAGTATCTCATGCTTCACTTATATTATTTTGATAGTCTTTTAGAACAGCATGGTATTTGCTATGGTTTTAATTTGGTCCTAGAATGATGAGCATCCAAGTTGGGTATAATAAAATTATCATAGAAAGTGAATTAGATGCTATGATCAATTTGATGCTTGATAATTGTTTTGAGATATGGAGGTAGTAATATTAAAGTCATGCTAGTTGGGTGATTATGGATTTAAAGAATGCTTGTTTTTAAGTTTGTGATTCCCGTAGCATGCACGTATGGTGAACCGCTTTGTGATGAAGTTGGAGCACAATTTTATTTATTTATTGTCTTCCTTATGAGTGGCAGTCGGGGACGAGCGATGGTCTTTTCCTACCAATCTATCCCCCTAGGATTATGCGTGTAGTGCTTTAGTTTTTGAGGACTTCTAAATTTTTACAACAAGTATATGAGTTCTTTTGATTAATGTTGAGTCCATGGATTATACGCACTCCTTTCACCCCTCCATTATTCCTAGCCTCTCTTGTATCGTGCAACTTTCACCGGTACCATACACCCACCATACTCCTTCCTCAAAATAGCCACCATACCTACCTATTATGGCATTTCCATAGCCATTCCGAGATATATTGCCATGCAACTTTCCACCGTTCCGTTCATATGACACACATTACTTTTGTCATATTGCTTTTTGCATGAACATGTAGTTGACATTATATTTGTGGCAAAGCCACCGTTCATAATTCTTTCATACATGTCACTCTTGATTCATTGCATATCCCGGTACACCGCTGGAGGCATTCATATAGAGTCATATTTTGTTCTAAGTATCGAATTGTAATTGTTGAGTTGTAAATCCATAAAAGTGTGATGATCATGATTATTAGAGCATTGTCCCAGTGAGGAAAGGATGATGGAGACTATGATTCCCCCATAAGTCGGGATGAGACTCCGGACGAAATATAGAAAAAGAGTGGCCATAAAAAAAGAGAAAAGGCCCAATAAAAAAATGAGAGAAAAAGAGAGAAGGGACAATGCTACTATCCTTTTCCACACTTGTGCTTCAAAATAGCACCATGATCTTCATGACAGAGAGTCTCATATGTTTTCACTTTCATTTGCTAGTGGGAATTTTTCATTATAGAACTTGGCTTGTATATTCCAATGATGGGCTTCCTCAAAATGCCCTAGGTCTTCGTGAGCAAGCAAGTTGCATGCACCCCACTAGTTTTCTTTTGTTGAGCTTTCATATATTTATAGCTCTAGTGCATCCGTTGCATGGTAATACCTACTCACTCACATTGATATCTATTAATGGGCATCTCCATAGCCCATTGATACGCCTAGTTGATGTGAGACTATCTTCTCCTTTTTTTGTCTTCTCCACAACCACCGTTCTATTCCACATATAGTGCTATGTCCATGGCTCACGCTCATGTATTGCGTGAAAGTTGAAAAAGTTTGAGATTATTAAAGTATGAAACAATTGCTTGGCTCATCATCGGGGTTGTGCATGATTAAATACTTTGTGTGATGAAGATAGAGCATAGCCAGATTATATGATTTTGTAGGGATAACTTTCTTTTGGCCATGCTATTTTGAGAAGACATGATTACTTGTTTAGTATGCTTGAAGTATTACTATTTCTTATATCAATATGAACTTTTATTTTGTATTACTTGGATCTGAACATTCATGCCACAATGAAAGAAAATTACATTATGAATTATGCTAAGTAGCATTCCACATCAAAAATTCTCTTTTTATCATTTACCTACTCGAGGACGAGCAGGAATTAAGCTTGGGGATGCTTGATACGTCTCCAACGTCTATAATTTTTTATTGTTCCATGCTATTATATTACCTGTTTTGGATGCTTATGGGCTTTATTTTACATATTTATATCATTTTTTGGACTAACCTACTAACCGGAGGCCCAGCCCATATTGCTGTTTTTTTGCCTATTTCAGTATGTCGAAGAAAAGGAATATCAAACGGAGTCCAAACGGAATGAAACCTTCGGGAGCGTTATTTTTGGAACAAATCTGATCCGGAGAGCCTGGAGTGCAAGTCAAGAAAGCTCCAAGGGCCCCACGAGATAGGCGGGCGCGCCCCCCTATAGGGCGCGCCCCCTGTCTCGTGGGCCCCTCGGGCGTCCACCGACGTACTTCTTCCTCCTATATATACCTACGGACCCCGAAAACAATCAGGGGCACCACGAAACACAATTTCCACCACCGTAACCTTCTGTATCCGCGAGATCCCATCTTGGAGCCTTCGCCGGCACTCTGCCGGAGGGGGAACCGACGATGGAGGGCCTCTACATCAACATCCTTGCCCCTCCTATGAGTTGTGAGTAGTTTACCATAGACCTACGGGTCCATAGTTATTAGCTAGATGGCTTCTTCTCTCTTTTTCGATCTCAATACAATGATCTCCCCCTCTCTTGTGGAGATCTATTCGATGTAATCTCTTTTTGCGGTGTGTTTGTCAAGATCCGATGAATTATGAGTTTATGTTTAGATTTATCTATGGTTAATAATCGAATCTTCTCTGAATTGTTTTATATATGATTGAGTTATCTTTGCAAGTCTCTTCGAATTATCGGTTTGGTTTGGCCTACTAGATTGATCTTTCTTGCCATGGGAGAAGTGCTTAGCTTTGGGTTCAATCTTGCGGTGTTCTTACCCATTGACAGAAAGGGTTGCAAGACACGTATTGTATTGTTGCCATCGAGGATAACAAGATGGGGTTTATATCATATTGCATGAGTTTATCCCTCTACATCATATCATCTTGCTTAAAGCGTTACTCTATTCTTATGAACTTAATACTCTAGATGCATGCTGGATAGCGGTCGATGTGTGGAGTAATAGTAGTAGATGCAGGCAGGAGTCGGTCTACTTGTTTTGGATGTGATGCCTATATACATGATCATGCCTAGATAACGTCATAATTATTCGCTTTTCAATCAATTGCTTGACAGTAATTTGTTCACCCACCATAATACCATGCTCTCGAGAGAAGCCTTTAGTGAAACCTATGGCCCCCAGGTCTATCTCTTATCATATTTGCTTTCAATCTACTTTTATTTGTGTCTTTACTTTCTTGCATCTATATTATAAAATACCAAAAATATATCTATCTTATCATACTATCTTTATTAGATCTCACTTTCGCAAGTGGCCATGAAGGGATTGACAACCCCTTTATTGCGTTGGTTGCGAGTTCTCAGTTTGTTTGTGTAGGTGCGTGGGACTTTTGAGGAGCCTCCTACTGGACTGATACCTTGGTTCTCAAAAACTGAGGGAAATACTTACGCTACACTTGCTGCATCACCCTCTCCTCTTCGGGGAAAACCAATGGTAGCTCAAGACGTAGCAGAAGCCGACGGTGCCTAGAAGGACGGCGACGCATGGGGACAAAGGGCGGCGGGGTTGGGCAGTTGGGGTGGCTCCGGTGGGGGAAACAGATGGGCAAGAGGTTGGGGACGGCCGTCGGAGTCAGACGCGTCCAGTGGTGGGCTCGGATGGGGCAGGGGTGGTCGGAGGGAGGGTTTGGGCGCAGAGGCCGTGGGCGAGCTCCGGCAGAGGAATCAGCCAGGCGCGGGTGGTAGAGGGCTCCTGAGGGAAAGGGTAGGAGATGCGGACTACGAGGGCGCTCGAGGGTGTGCTTAAACAGCCGCGGGGAAGGCTCGAGGAGGAGGGGGAGGTGGCATGTAGGATGCGACGTGTCCATGCGCAGGTGACGGGCACCCATGGCCAAGGCTCACCGGAAGCTGTGGGAAGGCGACGAGGGGGATCTAGACAAGCGTCAGGGATCACGGAGTCGAGCAACGCTCGCGGATGAGAGAAAGAAACAGACAGAGGCGAGGAAGAAGATGATGCCCACGGGGGAGCACTGTTCGGTCAATGGCACGGCTCGACAGAGAAGAAAACGAAGGGGGAAAGGGGGTCCAGGCGCACGGCGATGATGAGGCTGAGCTGTTTAACAAGCTAGGATGAGCCAGGGCTGGCCGGAGTAGCTCTACTGTGGCCAACAGTGCGCAGACCACCTATTTGGCCGACATCACTCATGATCACCACGGGCACTGCATGTCTGGCCACCTACTTAGTGCCAAACCTTGTCACCAAAGGAGTCCTTCCAAGGCTCATTAAAGATGAGGTGATGGCACGGGCAGAAGTGTAGGGAGCAGAGGGAAACAAGCTCGAGAAGTTTGTTGTTGCAAACTTGGCCACATCTTGGTCATCAACACAACGAGCTTAAGGACTAAGCTTGATGTCTAGGATGCTTAGGGAAGCAAAGACTATAGTCCTGGAAAGTTGGAAGGGATTTGGGCAAGTATTTAACATAGTTGTAGTGCAATTGTCAAATATGGCCCAGAAAACAAATGAGGAAGGAGCACTCACTAGGAGTGTTGGAAAAGGCTACCACTTGGCAATTCTCCATGATTTGGTCATATTTAGATGCTGCAAAAACATGATACCAAATGGACTTGCCAAATTGGTACTTGTTTCACAAACAACACTTCTGACTAGAAACATGGAAAAATCTAGGAAACTATTGGCTACATGAAATGAGCCAAACTCTTGGGTAGGTGGTTTATATGGATAGGAGAAGGCTTGTGAATATTTTTAGGCATAATGGAGCAAGATAAAATATACTTTCTTCACAAACTGAAAATTTGGACAGAGAACAAGAATTGCTCCTGTGCTCACATAGGACAATAAAATGATCTGAATTTGGGTGGAGACTAATGATTTGTAATACTTGAGAGGATGGAAAACTTTCATCCCATTTGGAAACTCTATGAAGGTACCTCCTTCATGAAGTTGCATTCTTGTCAGAAACTTTGAAAAATTGCACAGGGAGCTAGGATGAATTGATTGAGCTCATCTTTGGTATGCAGGGGTGATTTATCAAGGTAAATCGCCCTGCCTAATTGAAGCTCAAAAGGAATTAGGAATAAAGCACTTCCTTTGCAAAATTTCAGAGAAGGCAGAAACTTGCATTGGATCATGTGCCCAATTTTTGATCTGTGGGACATGAGATAAGGATGGAACTAGTGATTATATAGGAAGGACAAGCTCCACAATTTATGTGGCAATTTTCTCTACTATAAAAATAGTAGTTCTTTTAGAACATGGCAGAAATGGAATATTGGCATAAAATAAGAGAAGACATTTTTCCTTATTTAATTATGGCCAATATCTTTGCCAGAGCTTGGATTTGGCATAATTATCAACTCCATCAATCCTCATAAATTTAGGAGATGGCTAGATATGCCTTTGGATTTTATTCCTCAAAATTGCAAGAAAAGGAATAAATCATAATTCAAAAATATTTCATGGGATTTGGCAATATTTTTGCATATCCAAGGTTGAGAAGGATAGGAGGGTCTCTGGGAACAGATGGTATGATCAACAGATCAAGGAAAATGATAGCTCCTTTGTAATCACAAAGGCCGCATTCAAATTCCAAAAATTTGGAATTAGGGTTTTAGATGGTTTGAGCTGAGGCAAATGAGGTCTTGCCCACTTAAAAAGACATGAACAAGTTTTGAAAGGTTGGAAATGACAAGGAGTCTCAGAGTCATCCAACAAACTTAGGAGAAAGATTTGAAAATGATTGTCAGGAAGGAATAAGAACACAAAAATTGATAACCCAATTT
The DNA here is from genome assembly GCF_002162155.2 of Triticum dicoccoides. NCBI lineage: Eukaryota > Viridiplantae > Streptophyta > Magnoliopsida > Poales > Poaceae > Triticum > Triticum dicoccoides. Next base: position 211,762,609 of record NC_041383.1, read on the forward strand.
TGGGGTTGTTACAACTCTTCCCCCCTTAAAAAGAATCTCGTCCTAGAGATTCCTTGGGTTACAGCACAATAGAAAGGATAATCACTCCGGGGAAAAACCTCTAGGTTAATTTTTAACCCGTTGGTCAAATTTGAACCAGTTGGGGGCACCGATAATTGGTACACCCAGGGAGAGATATGGGAAAGGAGTCACACTAGGGCACGACAAAAATTTCGCGGATTGCTCCATGAAATGTAGGTGTCGAGGTAGAATCGGAGTTGAAATCTATATCGGGGAGTTGTAATGGATCGAATGAAATAAAGCTGGCAACGTTTCTCCAGAAACGCAATTGGGTCAAGGAAAAAGAACTAGGGACGAGAATTGGCCAGATGAAAATGCCTCTTCGAGGTTTTGGGTTTGAAAATCTGGCACACGGGGGATGCACATATAGAGATAGGGATGTGACTTTGCATTTCCCGAGTAATGCGCGGTTGTACTCATGGGTAACCCAGGGCTGCGTGCAGGATGAAGTGCAGTCTAAGCTAGCAAGCAGACAGATGCAACATACATGCAACAGAAAAACACACCAGATAAATTACACTAAGGTGTTTTAATGCTAGTGGGTATATGTACTGCTGACATACATATACCTACACCAGCGCGCATTTTATTAGAGACTCGGGACGAGTCAATGTTGTTTTTAGTGTATGTGCCCTACTGATTAAAATCTTGTTAGCACACATTGCCAGCCCTATCAAACATTTCTGTTTGACAGAGAGACAAACAAAAAGAAACACAAAAACAGAAAGCAAGCAAGAAAATAACACAACATACGGGTTACAACAGTACCAACATACAACAAGCACGAACGTGCTACGCGCTAAATGAAACTACTCACTCCAGGATACATGGTTCTATCCTCATATCAGGGATGAACCGACAGACTGACCTACTAGCAGAAACCACTGACTGCGTGACTAAGGTCATGCAGAAGGCGTGACTGAGGTCATGCAGATGACTGGCCTTGTTGGGGATCTCCTGGATGACGAAGACTAAGCCAATCTCCATCTTCATCGTCCGATACTACTATGGGTTGGGGCTCTACTGTTGGAGGTGTGGATAAAACTGATCCAAGCAGATGCTGCTGGTGGATCCGAAAAAGAGCCTTGTCGATGGTGACGATGTTTGTCTTAGGCCACATCACAGGCTGGGAGGATAGCACTGGTTCGGATGGCGTTGGGAAACGGCTTGAGATGCGAATTTGCGAGCCTCACGATAAGCTTCCCTGACAACTCATACCGCATCGTTGTCGAGGGTTCTAAACTCGACAAGCATCTTTGAAATCATCATCCCCTGGGCAGTGATAAATTGCACCATGCGAGCGATTGCGGGGTCATCTGTTTGGATAGTTGGAGAAGGCTAAATTCCTGCTTCTGCCACAATTGGGAAAAAGCAGAACTCCCGCCTTTGTGCCACTTGCGGAAGTTCGGAGGTATAGGATAGCCTCCACAATAGCAGCCTGAATGGCTAAATCAGTGGTAGGCATGGCTCTACCATTAAAAACCAAAGGCTGGCCATCTACTGCGTGACCTGGGCCGATGTGCACTCTTGCATCATAGCGGTGAAGGCGAGGGACGGGTGTTGATTGGAACACCAGGTAATCAGGGCTAGCATTACAGCCAAAGGCTTTGGTGAGCATCTCAATAAGAAGGGGTGGAAAGCCAGTATGGTTGACGACACAGGTGCGGGTGTAAAATTTGGGAGCTTTGAAGGTGCTAGTCACGGCTGGAGTGTTACTAGCTAGGCTTCTCTGTAGGGACATGGCTGACTGAGGGGTGAGCGATACGGCTAGTGAAAAGGGGGTTTTATAGGCAGCTATGCGGGACAACCCCGCATGGTGTGGCCCCTTTCCCTTAATGGCGAAGGGTAAGCGGTGCGGCCGACCAGAAAGGATAGGGTTGCTACTCGTTCGACAGATAACTAGGCGGGGACAGCAGGGTGAGGACGCATCGGTCCCGACTGTGCCACCTGTTGATTAACAGTGGCCATGCCGGATGCTAGGGATGTGTCAAATCCCTTAGGGTCATTACAGGTTGATGGTAGCGGTGATCTAATGCTAGGATAACCTATGCCAGCTTCGCTGCTCTGATACCATCTCCTGTGGCACCCCGATCCGCTTGGAGCAGGGGGCCTTCACACGTCAGCCCAGGATAACACCTGACGCACGGCAGGTCCATGATACAACATTCCAGGTACAAGAATGTTCATCAAATACATGTGTATGAGAGTACATCATTGATGAATATAATCTTCTGGCATAGCCCTAACGCTATTTACATGGCAGCGGAAGTCCATATAAATGGCGGAGGAAGTCTTGGTTTGGCAGCATCTTACTCTGGCTGGGCTCCACAGCTCACAGGACTGGCAAGATTACGACCTAGCATGACGGAACAAGCGAATAATCTGGGCACGACCTACAAAAGTGGTATGACACGCCAGGTCAGTACATTGAATGTACTTGCAAGACAACCAAATACATAGCATCCAAACGAATAGATGACAAAGCAAGAACCAAGCATATCCAATAGCCTACTTTAGCATAACTTCTAAGCATGGCATGATATTAACTAGAATCATAAATCAAATTAAGCATGAACAAACATCATAGCATCTACTAGCATGGCATATCAAACTTACTTCTAACATAACAATCGCAAAGCATAACATATCAAAACATGGCGTGACATCAAGAAACTATGCTGGAAATAAAGTACTAGTTACCTCCCATGAAGACATATAGCATTAATCTCATGCAACAATCACTTACTCTGCCACGGCTCCTCGGAGCAAACTCATGACTTATCGAGACCTCGTCTCATGATCATATCAACACATCATCATGACTTCTCACGATTTTCTTATAGTCCAAGTCACCACAATATTCATCACATCTTAGTTATCACATTAGTTATTAGCAGATTTATCCTCCATTTTGACCAAGACCCGATAGTGTGACCTACTATGAATTGTGCCCATGACCGAGGACAGGACTATCGATAGATTAAAACACACACTCTGCAGAGGTTAGCACACTGTACCCACATCACGGAACCCAAGGCCTTACACTCCCATTCTGGTGGACCGAGGGTGTTCCGACAAAACCGATGTACTGCCATCACACTCTGCCGGCCACTCCGACCAACTCCCTCTCAGGGCTAAGTCATGGGTGGCCCCATGCCTACCAAAGGCATCTTCGGCCACCGTCGTGGCAAAAATGGTCCCAAAGGGGGACATGTGCACATAATCAAACTCGGGCTCACAAGGCTTATGTTCACCTACCTGATCAGGGTAGCGCGTGCCCATAACCTTCCCTAGTTGGAGGCACTGGCGAGAGGCATGACAATAGACCCAGCTAGGGCCTCCCATAAGGCAAATGTGGTTGCACTGGAGAAAGCTCGATTTGGAGGCACTATGACTCGATCCCATCGATGACAGAGGAGGTTTATTATCAAGTCATGCTATTAACTTCTCCACCATTATCAATATTATGAGCATATTCAACAAAGATGCAACAATGAACATGCTGCAAACAAATGCATTAACAAATATCAACCTTGAACAAATTTAGCATATGAAACCATGGCAATACCGGTACTAGCTTACCGATGGTGTAACAAAATCAGCATAGCATCAATACTACTGGCATGAAAACTAACCAACACACATGCATGATATTATCAACAACAATGTAACTAGCATGGGAAAAAGCTATCATGAAAGGCTAGCATGATGTGGCAAGCAATACTAACATATAGCACAACTGAAATAACGACACACGAAACAGACAAAAAAATACTACAACTAACCACACACGCGAGGTGCCAGCAAAGTCAACATACAAGTTTAGGGGTCATGATAAGATGTTGGCTTGCCTGGGGGTCGAGGAATACTCCGAGAAATGAGTGCGGTCACTTCTCAGAAAAATTTGCTTGAGAGGAGTTCGCTCTCAAAGGGGCTGAATTAGGGCAAGGGAAAAATGGGCATTTTCAGAATGTGCAAACATCAAGAAAATAGTCCCATCGAAAAGAGCTCGACAAACAAAGAACATGCATGTTGGAATCACCTTAATCGGAGTTACGGTTGCAAACTTGTGGCTGTTCACTTTTTAGGCAGAAAAGGCACTAAACAATGAACGTTCACAATCTAAGCATTTCGGCGGGCTGGGCTGAAAAATAGAAAGCGCACTTGAGAAAATATGTTTCCAGGGAACAGAAAGTGTATTTCCAGGCAATACATTTTCAGTCACAGAAAATGCACTACTTGAGAATACGTTTCTGAAGAAACGAAAGTGCACTTTGAGGGGGTACGTCTCCACTTATGCTAACTGGGCAGCTTCGTTCTATGGGAGGTGTGGTCGCACGGGGGTGTGAGGCCCTTCACTCAGCCATGCTAGTAGGACCAGGTCAACTGGCTGGGTCACTGCCAGGGGGGCCTGTGTGGTTCTTCTCTCTCCTCTCCTCCTTCTTCCTTCTCCTCATATGCTCTCGATGCGACGGCGAGGGCGCTGGCTCCGGCGCAAGCTCGTTGCTCCAACGAGCTACGGGACCTAGCGACGGTGCGGACGAGACCATCGGCGAGGACCACGGGAGAGGGTTGTGCAGACGCTGATGATGGCTGGAAGGACGGCGACGCACGGAGACAGAGGGCGGCTGGGTTGGGCGGTTGGGGTGGCTCCGGTGGGGGAAACAGATGGGCAAGAGCTTGGGGACGGCCGCCGAAGTCTGGCGCGTCTAGTGGTGGGCTCGGACGGGGCAGGGGTGGTCGGAGGGAGGGTTTGGGCGCGGAGGCCGTGGGCGAGCTCCGGCTAAATTGTCGGGCTCCGGCAGAGGAATCGGCCGGGCGCGGCTAGGAGAGGGCTCCAGAGGGGAAGGGGAGGAGATGCGGACTGTGAGGGAGCTCGAGGGCGTGCTTAAATAGCCGCGGGGAAGGCTCGAGGAGAGAGGGGGAGGTGGCACGTGGCAGGCGACGTGTCCGTGCACCCGCGACGGGCACACACGACCAAGGCTCACGGGAAGCTGCGGGAAGGCGACGAGGGGGATCCAGACGAGCGCCAGGGGTCACAGAGTCGCGCAACGCTCGTGGATGAGAGGAAGAAATAGACAGAGGCGAGGAAGAAGATGATGCCCATGGGCAAGCACTATTCGGTTGATGGCACGGCTCAACGGAGGGGAAAGGGGTCCAGGCGCACAGGGACGATGATGCTGAGCTGTTTGACAAGATGGGACAAGCCAGGGCTGGTCGGAGCAACTCTACTGTGGCCAACAGTGCGCAGACCACCGATTTGGCTGGCATCACTCATGATCACCACGGGCACTGCACGCTCTGGCCACCTACTTAGTGCCAAACCTTGTCAGGAGAGGAGTCCTTCCAAGGCTCATTAAAGACGAGGTGATGGCACGGGCAGAAGTGTAGGGACCAGAGGGAAACAAGCTCGACAAGTTTGCTGCTGCAAACATGGCCACATCTTGGTGACCAACACAGCAAGCTTAAGGACTAAGCTTGATGTCTGGGATGCTTAGGGAAGTAAAGACTATAGTCCTATAAAGTTGGACGGGATTTGGGCAAGTATTTAACATAGCTACAGTGCAACTGTCAAATATGGCCCAGAAAACAAATTAGGAAGGAGCACTCACTAGGAGTGTTGGAAAAGGCTACCACTTGGCAGTTCTCCTTGATTTGGTCATATTTACATGCTGCAAAAAGATCATACCAAATGGACTTGCCAAATTGGTACTTATTTCACAAACATCACTTCTGACCAGAAACTTGGGAAAAATCTAGGAAATTATTGGCTACATGAAATTATCCAAATTCTTGGGTAGGTGGGTTATATGGATAGGAGAATTCTTGGGAATATTTTCAGCCATAATGGAGCAAGATAAAATATACTTGCTTCACAAACTGAAAATTTGGACACAGAACAAGAATTGCTCCTGTGCTCACATAGATCAATGAAATGATCTGAATTTTAATGGAGACTAATGATTTGGAATACTTGTGAGGATGGAAAAGTTTCATCCCATTTGGAAACACTATGAAGGTACCTCATTGACAAAGTTGCATACTGGTCAGAAACTTTGAAAAATTGCACAGGGAGCTAGGATGAATGGATTGAGCTCATCTTTGGTATCCAGGGGTGATTTATCAAGGTAAATCACCCTGCCAAATTGAAGCTCAAACAGAATTAGGAATAAAGCACTTCCTTTGCAAAATTTCAAAGAAGGCAGAAACTTGCACTGGATCATGTGCCCCATTTTTGATCTGTGGGACATGAGATAAGGACGGAACTAGTGATTATATAGCAAGGACAAGCTCCAAAATTTATGTGTAAATTTCTCTGCTATAAAAATAGTAGTTCCTTTAGAAAATGGCAGAAATGGAATATTGGCATAAAATAAGAAAAGATAATTTTCCTTATTTAATTATGGCCAATATCTTTGCCAGAGCTTGGATTTGGCATAATTATCAACTCCACTAATCCTCATAAATTTAGGAGATGGCTAGATATGCCTTTGGATTTTATTCCTCAGAAATGCAAGAAAAGGAATAAATCATAATTCAAAAATATTGCATGGGACTTGGCAATATTTTTGCATATCCAAGGTTGAGAAGGATAAGAGGGTCTCTGGGAACAGATGGTATGATCAACAGATCAAGGAAAATGATAGCTCCTTTGTAATCACAAAGGCCACATTCAAATTCCAAAAATTTGGAATTAGGGTTTGAGATGGTTTGAGCTGAGGCAAATGAGGTCTTGCCCACTGAAAAAGACATGAGCATGTTTTGAAAGGTTGGAAATGACAAGGAGTCTCAGAGTCATCCAACAAAATTAGGAGAAAGATTTGAAAATGAGTGCCAGGAAGGAATAACAACACAAAAATTGATAACCCAAATTTGGGGCTGTTACAGTCGCCCTGGCGTTAAGTAATCTCTGGGCTTAATTCGCCCTGACGTTAAGTCATCTCTAGGCTTAAGTCGCCCTGATTTTAAGTCATCTCTGGGCTTAAGTCGCCTTGATGGTAAGTCCTCTCTGGACTTAAGCAGATTCTAACCGGCAGATAGTTTCTAACCAGGTAGACAGTTGTAACCCAGCAGACAGATTGTGACCCGACAGACAGATTGTGACCCGGCAGATTGTGACCTGGTAGATGCATGGAGTCATGGAGATGAGTCTTGGAGATAAGCCCTGAATATGAGTCGCCTGGAGATTAAGAAGCCCACGGTGAGAATCCCGGGCGTTAAAAACCCCACAGTGAGAAGTCAGAATAGGTTAAGTCTTAATCCGACTTGGACTCTACATGTAACCCGCCCCTTCATATTATATAACGAGGGGCAGGGCACCCCAAGAGGGTTAAGTTTCTAGAGGTTAGAATAGACAGAGAAGTTTTAGAAAATATCAAAGTAGATGCTCTTGAGATAGAGCTAGCGAAACACCGCCATTGTAACCAAGATCCTCCTCATCAGCAATATCAATCAAGCATGATGCAGTCTTTTACCTCCATTGTGAGGGGCTGAAACTAGGTAAAAGCTCGTGTCTCTCGTCCCTCTCAACCCTGTTCAAGCTACCACTTAGATGCGTTGGACTCACGACTAAGTCCCCACACTAGGACATCTGCCGTGACAAAACCACGACAATTGGCACCCACCGTGGGGCTAGCGCATGGTGGTGCTGAGTTCTTGGAGGCATCTCTCCCAAGGATCGAGAAGTTCACAATTTTTCGGATGAAAAAAGACCTAGCTCGAAAGGAAAAGCATCAGCTTCAAGTTCATCAGTCCAGATTTGCACTCTGTGGGATTTAAAGATCGAGAAAAAATTAGGGTTACCATTTTGGTCAGCCTCCATCTTGTGATTGGTTTGACTCCTTTCAAGTTGCCAAGTCCAACAGCGATGGTTTTTTGACTTGCCAACACGTATAGAATTCTGAAGAAGACGTGTCAAATCAACCGATGAGTCGCCCTGCGACCTCACTGCACCTCGAGCAGCACTGGCCTCCGAGCCACCCCATCGTTGTGGTTTGGCTCGACTCTGTCAACTCACCCCTGCCTTGAACACACTGATATGTCTCCGTCGTATCTATAATTTTTAATTGTTTCATGCCAATATTCTACAACTTTCATATAATTTTGGCGACTTTTTATACTATTATTGGGACTAACATACTGATCGAGTGCCCAGTGCCAGTTCTTATTTGTTGCATGTTTTTTGTTTTGCAGAAAGTCCATATCAAACGGAGTCCAAACGCGGTAAAAACTTTTGGAGATTTTTTTGGAATATATGTAATTTTGGGGAAAAAGAATCAATGCGAGACGATGCCTGAGCGGGCCACAAATGTAGGGGGCGCGCCCTGGGCCCTTGTGGTCACCCCGTAAGGTGATTAGTGCCCTTCTTTAGCCACAAGAAATATAATATCCGGATAAAATCGTGTTAAAATTTCAGCCCAATCAGAGTTACGGATCTCCGAGAATTTAAGAAACGGTGAAAGGCCAGAATCTGGGAGCGCAGAAACAGAAGGAATCAGAGAGAGATCCAATCTCGGAGGGGCTCCCGCTCCTCCGCCTCCATGGAAGCCATGGACCAGAGGGGAAACCCTTCTCCCATCTAGGGGGAGGTCAACGAAGAATAAGAAGGAGGGGGGCTCTCTCCCCCTCTCTCCCGATGGCGCGGGAATGTCGCCGGGGCAATCATCATGACGGCGATCTACACCAACAGCTTCGCCGCCGTCTTCACCAAATCTCTCCCCCTATATGCATCGATGTAACCTCTCTTTTACTCGCTGTAATATCTACTTAAACATGGTGCTCAACACTATATATTATTTCCCAATGATGTGTGGCTATCCTATGATGTTTGAGTAGATCCATTTTGTCCTATGGGTTGATTGATGATCAATATTGGTTTGAGTTGCATGTTTTATTTTTGGTGCTATCCTATGGTGCTCTCTGTGTCATGCAAGCATGAGGGATACCCGCTGTAGGGTTTGCAATATGTTCATGATTTGCTTATGGTGGGTGGCCTGAGTGACAGAAGCACAAACAAAAGTAAGTAGGTTGTTTGCGTATGGGAATAAAGAGGACTTGATACTTTAATGCAATGGTTGGGTTTTACCTTAGTGATCTTTAGTAGTTATGGATGTTTGCTAGATTCCAGTCATAAGTGCATATGATCCAGGAAGAGAAAGTATGTTAGCTTATGCCTTTCCCTCCTATAAAATTGCAATAATGATTACCGGTCTAGTTATCGATTTCCTAGGGACAAATAACTTTGTCATGACAAAAGCTCTCTACTAAAACTAAGTTAATTGCTTCTTTATCTAAACAACCCCTACTTTTTTTACGTGCTCTTTATTATCTTGCAAACCTATCCTACAACACCTACAAAGTACTTCTAGTTTCATACTTGTTCTAGGTAAAGCAAATGTTAAGTGTGTGTAGAGTTATATCGGTGGTTGATAGAACTTGAGGGAATATTTGTTCGACCTTTAGCTCCTCATTGGGTTCGACACTCTTACTTATCGAAAGAGGATACAACTGATCGCCTACACTTGTGGGTTATCAAGACCTTTTTCTGGCGCCATTCCTGGCGAGCAATAGCATGGGGTGAATATTATCATGTGTGCCTGTTTGCTTTATCACTAAGTAGATTTTATTTGTTGTTCTAAGTTGTTATCTATCTTTAGTTATGGATATGGAACATGAAATACCAAAACAAATAGGTGTAATTGCTACTCATGGAGATGGGGAACCTCCTAAAACTCTCGATGATCATTATGTGAAAGATATTATGCACTACTTTAATAATCCTGAGAAAACCCCATTGAACTATATAATGGGAGACACGTTGGATCAACGTGAATACTTTAGGTACTATCACTTGACTCAAAAGGGGAAACTATTATGGGATCAAATTCATATATTGCATTGGTATGCTCGGGAACTATGCTTGAGATATGATTATACTTGTTGCTCTAGGATGAAGGCTCCACACCTTCCCTTTTCATGCAAATTTGATGATAATAAAAACTTGGCTTCTTAGGCTAATGGTAGATATGATTACTATGATGTCGAACAAGTAGAAGAATTTGTTGCTTTTAAGGGTGCTTATGAAATTGAATCTTTGTTTGAAAAGTATGAAGCTTTTGATGATGATGTTTATAGGCTGGAAAATTTTGCTATACTTAAATATTTCTATGAGAATTATGAATATAATTCCGATATTGATGCGTTTATTGAGAAAGTCTCCGCTGTCCAAGAAGAGAATAATATTTTGCAGGAATCTAAGGAAGAAGAAATTGACGATACTATGAGCTCATTAGATGAAAAAGATGATGAGGAGAGCAAAGAACAAAAGGAGGAAGAGCGGATTGATCACCCGTTCCCACCTTATAATGAGAGTAACTCTTTATCCCATACTTTTTTAATTCCCATTCATGCTTATCGAAGGATCAATGTTATGATGATTACTATGATCCTTTTGATTCGTTTGAAATATCCCTTTTTGATGAACTTGATACTTGCTATGCTTGTGGCCATGATGCCAATATGAATGATGCTTATGGATATGAACTTGATATAGTTCCTTATGTTATGAAAGAAATTGTTGCTATTTCACCACACATGATAGTATTATTATCTTTTTGAATTCTCCCAACTACATTATATCGGAGAAGTTTGCGCTTATTAAGGATTATATTGATGGGTTGTGTTCTACTATTGCACATGATGATTCTGATAAATATAATATGCATGTGCTTGCTGCTCCTACTTGCAATTATTATGAGAGAGGAACTACATCTCCGCCTCTCTATGTTTCCAATACGATAAAATTGCAAGAAACTGTTTATACTATGCATTGGCCTTTACTATGTGTGCCTAAATTGTTCTTTTATGACATGCCGATGCATATGAAGAGAGTTAGACTTCATCGTTGCATGATATATGCTGCTTTGTGCTCACTACTAAAATAAAAATCATTGTTAATTAAATTGGCTTTGATATACATTGGGATCCGGGTGGATTCATTACTTGAGCACTATATGCCTAGCTTAATGGCTTTAAAGAAAGCGCTGTCAGTGAGACAACCTACAAGTTTTAGAGAGTCATTTATTTCTGTTGACCGCTTTTATAAAGTTTAAAAACAAAAAAATAAACAGGGGAACCTAAATTTTTTTCAAAAAAAAGTGAAACTGAGAGAGACGAGCATTGTTAAAGTGGGAGCATGCCTTGAACTTTGTTCATGCCCATGGAAACTTTGTGAATCTTCATTACAGAAACTTTTCAACAAAAATAATTATCCCCTTGTATAAATCCATTGTATTATAAAAATAATGTGCCAAGATTTGCCTTTAGGATGTTTAGATTGCTTTGTTGGTTCGTGCGATGCAAAAATAGAAACTTTGGCTGTAGTGCGTGATTTTACATTTTTTTACTAGAAAGTCAAACGCTTCTGAAACTTTTTGCACACTAATTATATACAAATTGTTTTTTCCTAATTTTTTCGAAGTTTTGGAGTTACAAAAGTATGGTAGATGTTCAGATTACTACAGACTGTCCTGTTTAAGATAGATTCTGTTTTTGACGCATTGTTTTGCTTGTTTTGATGAAACTATCGATTTTATCAGTGGTATAAGCCATGGAGAAGTTATAATATAGTATCTAAAATGCAAAAAACAAAATATGAATGGGTTTTCAACAGTACTTAAAGTGGTGATTTGTTTTTATTCTACTAACGGATCTCACGAGGGTTTTGTTAAGTTTTGTGTAATTGAAGTTTTCAAGTTTTGGGTGAGATCACGATGGATGAAGGAATAAGGAGTCGCAAGAGCCTAAGCTTGGGGATGCCCGAGGCACGGCAAGGTAATATTTAAGGCCTCCCAAGCAACTAAGCTTGGGGATGCCCTGGAAGGCATCCCCTCTTTCTTCCAATGATCATCGGAAATTTTACCTGGATCTATATTTTTATTCGTCACATGATATGCGTAAATCTTGGAGCGTCGTATGCATTTTATTTTTCTTTTAATAAATGCACCATGCTAGTATGAGATATTACTTGGTTTATTTATAGAATGCTCTATGCACTTCACTTATATCTTTTGAGTTGGCTTTATAGAATGCTTCATGTGCTTCACATATATCATTTGAAGTTTGGATTGTCTGTTTCTCTTCACATAGAAAACCACCATTTGTAGAATGCTCTTTTGCTTCACTTATGAGTCATCAGGAATTGTTCATTCACATGGTTAGTCATAAAATCCTACATAAAACTTCTAAATCACTGAATATGATATGTTTGATTCCTTGTAATAGTTTTGCAATATAAATATGGTGATATTAGAGTCATGCTAGTGAGTAATTGTGGATTGGTAAGAATACTTGTGTTAAAGTTTGTGATTCCCGTAGCATGCACGTATGGTGAACCGCTATGTAAAGAAGTTGGAGAATGAGGTATTTATTGATTGTCTTCCTTATGAGTGGCGATCGGGGATGAGCGATGGTCTTTTCCTACCAATCTACCCCCCTAGGAGCATGCGTGTAGTACTTTGTTTCGATAGCTAATAGACTTTTGAATAAGTATGTGAGTTCTTTATGACTAATGTTGAGTCCATGGATTATACGCACTCTCACCCTTCCATCATTGCTAGCCTCTTCGGTACCGTGCATTGCCCTTTCTCACCTCGAGAGTTCATGCAAACTTCGCCGGTGCATCCAAACCCCATGATACGATACACTCTATCACACATAAGCCTCCATATATATTCCTCAAAACAGCCACCATACCTAGATATATTGCCATGCAACTTCCATCATCACCATATACATGACTTGAGCGTCCATTGTCATATTGCTTTGCATGACCGTAAGATATCTAGCAAGATATTTTCATGGTTTGTCCGGTTTTTTGATATCTTGTCTACGCTAGATCATTGCACATCCTGGTACACTGCCAGAGGTAATCATATAGAGTCATATTTTCTTCCAGTATTGAGTTGTAATATCGAGTTGTAAGTAAATAAAAGTGTGATGATCATCGTTATTAGAGCATTGCCCCAGTGAGGAAAGGATGATGGAGACTATGATTACCCCACAAGTTGGGATGAGACTCTGGTCGAAAAATAAAAAAAAAAAAATAAAAAATAGGCCAAAAAAGGGGAGAGCCAAAAAAGAGAAAAAAACAAAAAATGAGGGAAAAGGAGAGAATGGGCAATGCTACTATCCTTTTACCACACTTGTGCTTCAGAGTAGCACCATGTTCTTCATATAGAGAGTCTCTTGAGTTATCACTTTCATATGGAGATTTTTTTGGAATATATGTGATTTTTGGGAAAAAGAATCAATGTGGGACGATGCCCGAAGGGGCCACAAGGCAGGGGGCGTGCCCCAGGTGGTAGGGCACGCCTTGGGCCCTTGTGGTCACCCCGTAAGGCGGTTGGTGCCCTTCTTTCACCGCAAGAAAGCTAATATCCGGATAAAACTGGTGTTAAAATTTCAGCCCAATCAGAGTTACGGATATCCGGGAATTTAAGAAACGGTGAAAGGCCAGAATCTAGGAGCACAGAAACAGAAGGAATCAGAGAGAAAGATCCAATCTCAGAGGGGCTCCTGCTCCTTCGCCGCCATGGAAGCCATGAACCAAAGGGGAAACCCTTCTCCCATCTAGGGGGAAGGTCAAGGAAGAAGAAGAAGAAGGAGGGGGCTCTCTCGCCCTCTCTCCCGGTGGCGCCGGAACACCGCCGGGGCCATCATCATGACGGTGATCTAGACCAACAACATCGCTTCCATCATCACCAACTCTCTCCCCCTCTATGAAGTGGTGTGTCAACACTATATATTATTTCCCAATGATGTGTGGCTATCCTATGATGTTTGAGTAGATCCGTTTTGTCCTATAGGTTGATTGGTGATCGTGATTGGTTTGAGTTGCATGTTTTATTATTGGTGTTGTCCTATGGTGCTCTCCGTGTTTCACAACCGTGAGGGATCCCCGCTGTAGGGTTTGCAATACGTTCATGATTTGCTTATGGTGGGTGGCATGAGTGACAGAAGCACAGACCCGAGTAAGTAGGTTGTTTGCGTATGGGAATAAAGAGGACTTGATACTTTAATGCTATGGTTGGGTTTTACCTTAATGATCTTTAGTAGTTACGGATGTTTACTAGAGTTCCAATCATAAGTGCATATGATCCCAGAAGAGAAAGGACGTTAGCTTATGCCTCTCCCTCATATAAAATTGCAATAGTGATTACCGGTCTAGTTATGGATTGCCTAGGGACAAATAACTTTCTCGTGACAAAAAGCTCTCTATTAAAACTAACTTAGTTGTTTTTTTATCTAAACAGCCCCTAGTTCTTATTTACGTGCTCTTTATTATCTTGCAAAACTATCCTACAACACCTACAAAGTACTTATAGTTTCATACTTGTTCTAGGTAAAGTGAATGTTAAGCGTGCATAGAGTTGTATCAGTGGTCGATAGAACTTGAGGGAATATTTGTTGTACCTTTAGCTCCTCGTTGGGTTCAACACTCTTACTTATCGAAAGAGGCTACAACTGATCCCCTACACTTGTGGATTATCACAAGCCCAGTGGATCAATTCATCGGCTGATGCCTCGCTATTGGAGCAATCTCTTTGACCCCGCCTTCACTTCCAATCTGCCTTGGATTTGCCCGCTACGCTTACAATGAATCACCACCGGATGCCCTACTCCGTGCCTCGCGCCGATCACGACCGCCTTGGGGTGGCTCAAGCGGCTGAGCCACCATGGCATCGACCTGAAAATTTACTTTCATTAGAAGATGGAAGATGACAAGATTGCGCTACCGCATCAAAAATTCCAAATCCCGATGGAAGACGACCCCGGAGCGGATTGACCACAGGCTCGGACTCCTCCATCACTACTATGAGCGTCTCAACCCGCCGCCGCCTCTTCCTTGTTGCTTCGTCAGCACAAGCGTGACTCGGAGGAGGACCCCGGGCTCATTTGTGCCTTCAATCCAAGCCACGGCCGGTCTGCATCACTCCTGTGCCATGAGCCGCCTGTGACTGGGGGATTCCAAACCGCCTTCACCTTGCGCTCCCTTGTGGTCTCCATGGGGGCCGGTTGTTCATCTCCGCAGTTGAGTTGGCTCTGCTACGGAGCCACCTTGAGCCGTTTGGCCTTGACCCATGATACTTCCATTTTGCATCATGCTTTTATATCAATATTTATTGCATTATGGGCTATTATTACACGTTATATATCAATACTTATGGCTATTCTCTCTTATTTTGTAAGGTTTACCATGAAGAGGGGGAATGCCGGCAGCTGGAATTCTGGCTGAAAAGGGAGTAAACATTGGAAACCTATTCTGCACTGCTCCAAAAGACTTGAGACTCCAGGAAACTTATTTTTGGAATTAATAAGAATTATTGAGCGGAAGAAATACACCAGGGGGCCCACACCCTGTCTAGGAGGGTGGGGGGCGCGCGCCCTGTCTCCTGGGCCCCCTGGTGGCCTCCCGGTGCCCTTCTGCTATATGAAGGGTTTTATCCTGGAAAAAATCGTGGCAAGCTTACGAGACGAAACTCTGCCGCCATGAGGCGGAACCTTGGGGGAACCAATCTATAGCTCCGGCAAAACTATTCTGCTGGGGAAACTTCCCTCCAGGAGGGGGAAATCATCACCATCGTCATCACCAACGATCCTCTCATCGGGAGGGGCTTAATCTCCATCAACATCTTCACAGCACCATCTCCTCTCAAACCCTAGTTCATCTCTTGTATCCAATCTTGTATCCAAAACCACAAATTGGTACCTGTGGGTTGCTAGTAGTGTTGATTACTCCTTGTAGTTGATACTTATTGGTTTACTTGGTGGAAGATCATATCTTCAGATCCTTAATGCATATTATTACACCTCTGATCATGAATATGAATATGCTTTGTGAGTAGTTACGTTTGTTCCTGAGGACATGGGTGAAGTCTTGCTATTAGTAGTCATGTGAATTTGGTATTCGTTTGATATTTTGATAAGATGTATGTTGTCTTTCCTCTAGTGGTGTCATGTGAACATCGACTACATGACACTTCACCATTATTAGGGCCTAGAGGAAGGCATTGGGAAGTAATAAGTAGATGATTGGTTGCTAGAGTGACAGAAGCTTAAACCCTAGGTTATGCGTTGCTTCGTTAGCGGCTGATTTGGATCCATATGTTTCATGCTATGGTTAGGTTTACCTTAATACTTTTGTTGTAGTTGTGGATGCTTGCAATAGGGGTTAATCATAAGTGGGATGCTTGTCCAAGTAAGGACAGTACCCAAGCACCGGTCCACCCACATATCAAATTATCAAAGTAACGAACGCAAATCATATGAGCGTGATGAAACTAGCTTGACGATAATTCCCATGTGTCCTCGGGAGCGCTTTTCTCATTATAAGAAATTGTCCAGGCTTGTCCTTTGCTACAAAAAGGATCGGGCCACCTTGCTGCACCTTATTTACTTTTATTGCTTGTTACTCTTTACAATTTATCTTATCACAAAACTATCTATTACCCACAATTTTAGTGCTTGCAGAGAAAACCTTACTGAAAACCGCTTATCATTTCCTTCTGCTCCTCGTTGGGTTCGACACTCTTACTTATTGAAAGGACTATGATAGATCCCCTACACTTGTGGGTCATCAAGATTCTTTTCTAGCACCGTTACCGGGGAGTGTAGCGCTTTTGGTGAGTGGAACTTGATAAGGAAACATTTATTTAGTGTGCTGAAATTTTCTGTTACTTGTCACTATGGAAAGTAATCCTTTGAGGGGCTTGTTCGGGGTATATTCACCCCGACCAGAAGAGCAAAGAGTTGCTCCTCAACCTACTGGACTTTATGAAAATATTTATTTTGATATTCCTTCGGGCATGATAGAGAAACTGCTAGCTAATCCATTTATAGGAGACGGAACATTGCATCCCAATGTACACCTTATCTTTGTGGATGAAGTTTGTGGATTATTTAAGTTTGCAGGTATTACCGATGATGTTGTCAAAAGGAAGGTCTTCCCTTTATCTTTGAAGGGAGATGCATTGACATGGCTTAGGTTATGTGATGATACGGGATCTTGGGATTATAAACGATTGAAGTTGGAATTTCACCAGAAGTTCTATCCTATGCATCTTGTTCATCGTGATCGTAATTACATATATAATTTCTAGCCTCGTGAAGGAGAAAGCATCGCTCAAGCTTGGGGGAGGCTTAAGTCAATGTTATATTCATGCCCCAATCATGAGCTTTCCAGAGAAATGATTATTCAAAAAATTTATGCTCGGCTTTCTCTCAATAATCGCACCATGCTCGATACTTCATGTGCTAGTTCTTATATGTTGAAGACTATTGGATTCAAATGGGACTTATTCGAAAGAATTAAATGCAACTCCGAAGATTGGGGTTCCGACGATGGTAAGGAGTCAGGTATGACACCTAAGTTTGATTGTGTTAAATAGTTTATGGATACCGATGTTTTTCGTGCATTTAGCGCTAAATATGGACTTGACTCTGAGATAGTAGCTACTTTTTGTGAATCTTTCGCTACTCACGTTGATCTCCCTAAGGAGAAGTGGTTTAAATATAATCCTCCCGTTGAAGTAAAAGTAGTTTCACCTATTAAAGTTGAAGAAAAGACTATCAATTATAGTGATCCTATTGTTCCTACTACTTATGTTGAGAAACCACCCTTTCTGTTAGAATAAAGGATCATGCTAAAGCTTCAACTGTTGTTCGTAAGAGTAATACTAGAACTTATACACCTCCTGAGCAAATCAAAGTTGAACCTAGTATTGCTATGGTTTAAGATCTCTTGGATGATAATTTAGATGGGCATGTTATTTACTTTTGTGGTGAAACTGCTAATATTGTTAAACCAGATGCTAAGTCACGTAGATCCGTTGTAGGCATGTCTGTTATTTCTGTTAAAATAGGAGATCATTGTTATCATGGCTCATGTGATATGGGTGCTAGTGCTAGTGCAATACCTATTTCCTTATACCAAGAGATTATGCATGATATTACACCTGTTGAGTTAGAAGATATTGATGTCACAATTAAGCTTGCCAATAGAGATACTATTAAGCCTTTTGGGATTGTTAGAGATGCTGAAGTCTTGTGTGGGAAGGTCAAATACCCTGCTGATTTTCTTGTTCTTGGTTCTCCACAAGATGCCTTTTGTCCCATTATATTTGGTAGACCCTTCTTAAACATTGTTAATGCTAAGATTGATTGTGAAAAGTATGTTGTTACGATTGGCCTAGATGATATGACTCATGGATTTAATTTTGCTAAATTTTGTAGACAACCCCGTGATAAAGACTTATCTAGTAAAGATGAAATAATTGGTCTTGCTTCTATTGCCATGCCTCCTACTGATCCGTTAGAACAATATTTGCTAGACCATGAAAATGATTTGTTCATGAAAGAAAGCAGGTAAATAGATGAAGTGTTCCTTAAACAGGAACCTATTCTGAAACATAACTTACCTGTTCAAATCTTAGGGGGTCATCCTCCACCCAAGGGTGATCCCGTGTTTGAGCTAAAACCATTATTTGATAATCTTAAATATGCTTATCTTGATGAAAAGAAAATATATCCTGTTATTATTAGTTCTAACCTTTCAAAGCAAGAAGAATAAATATTATTGAAAACTCTGAAGAAGCACCGAGCTGCTATTGGATATACTCTGGATGATCTTAAGGGTGTTAGTCCCACGTTATGCCAACACAAAATTAAATTGGAGGACGATGCCAAACCAGTTAGAGATCCTCAAACATGACTAAATCCCAAGATGAAAGAAGTGGTAAGAAAGGAGATACTAAAGCTCCTTGAGGCAGTATAATTTATCCCATTGCTGATAGTGAATGGGTAAGCCCTGTCCATTATTTTCCTAAAAAGGGAGGTATTACTGTTGTTCCTAATGATAAAGATGAATTGATTCCGCAAAGAATTATTACAGGTTATAGGATGGTAATTGATTTTCATAAACTAAATAAAGCTACTAAGAAAGATCATTATCCTTTACCTTTTATTGATCAAATGCTAGAAAGACTATCGAAACATACACATTTCTGCTTTCTAGATGGTTATTCTGGTTTCTCTCAAATACCTGTATCAGCGGAGGATCAATCAAAAACTACTTTTACTTGCCCTTTCGGTACTTTTGCTTATAGACATATGCCTTTCGGTTTATGTAATGCACCTGCTACCTTTCAAAGATGTATGATGGCTATATTCTCTGACTTTTGTGAAAAGATTTGTGAGGTATTCATGGATGACTTCTCCGTTTATGGATCCTCTTTTTATGATTGCTTGAGCAACCTAGATCGAGTTTTGTAGAGATGCGAAGACACTAGTCTCGTCTTGAATTGGGAAAAGTGCCACATTATGGTTAACAAAGGCATTGTCTTGGGGCATAAGATCTCCGAGAGAGGTATTGAAGTTGATAAAGCTAAAGTTGATGCTATTGAAAAGATGCCATGTCCTAAGGACATAAAAGGTATAAGAAGTTTTCTTGGTCATGTCGGGTTCTATAGGAGGTTCATTAAGGACTTTTCTAAAATCTCTAGGCCTCTGACTAATTTGTTGCAAAAAGATATTCCTTTTGTCTTTGATGATGATTGTGTGGAAGCATTTGAAATACATAAGAAAGCTTTGATCACTGCACCTATTGTTCAGCCACCTAATTTGAATTTACCTTTTGAAATTATGTGTGATGCTAGTGATTATGCTGTAGGTGCCGTTCTAGAGCAAAGAGTTGATAAGAAGTTAAATGTTATCCAGTATGCTAGTAAAACTCTTGATACTGCCCAAAGAATGCATGCTACTACTGAAAAAGAATTCTTAGCAGTTGTGTTTGCATGTGATAAGTTTAGACCTTATATTGTTGATTCCAAAGTTACTATTCACACTGATCATGCTGCTATTAAATATCTTATGGAAAAGAAAGATGCTAAGCCTAGACTCGTTAGATGGGTTCTCTTGCTCCAAGAATTTGATTTGCATATTATTGATAGAAAAGGAGCTAAGAACCCCGTTGCAGACAACTTGTCTAGGTTAGAGAATGTTCTTGATGACCCAATACCTATTGATGATAGCTTTCCTGATGAAAAATTAGCGGTCGTTAATGCTTCTCATACTGCTCCATGGTATGCTAATTATGCGAATTATGTTGTTGCTAAATTTATACCACCGAGTTTCACATACCAGCAAAAGAAAAAGTTCTTTATGATTTAAGATATTACTTTTGGGATAACCCACACATTTATAAAGAAGGAGTAGATGGTGTTATTAGACGTTGTGTACCTGAACATGAACAGGAACAAATCCTACGTAAGTGTCACTCTGAATCATACGGAGGACACCACGCTGAAGACAGAACTGCACATAAGGTATTGCAATCCGGTTTTTATTGGCCTACTCTCTTCAAAGATGCTCGTAAGTTTGTCTTGTCTTGTGATGAATGTCAAAGAATTGGTAATATTAGTAGACGTCAAGAAATGCCTATGAATTATTCTCTTGTTATTGAACCATTTGATGTTTGGGTCTTTGATTATATGGGACCTTTTCCTGCCTCTAATGGTTATACACATATTTTAGTTGTTGTTGATTATGTTACTAAGTGGGTAGAAGCTATTCCAACTAGTAGTGCTGATCATAACACTTCTATTAAAATGCTTAAAGAAGTTATTTTTCCGAGGTTTGGAGTCCCTAGATATCTTATGACTGATGGTGGTTCACATTTTATTCATGGTGCTTTTCGTAAGATGCTTGCTAAGTATGATGTTAATCATAGAATCGCATCTCCTTATCATCCGCAGTCTAGTGGTCAAGTAGAGTTGAGTAATAGAGAACTCAAATTAATTTTGCAAAAGACTGTTAATAGATCTAGAAAGAATTGGTCCAAAAAACTTGATGATGCATTATGGGCTTATAGAACTGCATATAAAAATCCTATGGGTATGTCTCCATATAAGATGGTTTATGGAAAAGCTTGTCATTTACCTCTAGAACTTGAACATAAAGCATATTGGGATATTAAAGAGCTCAACTATGACTTCAAACTTGCCGGTGAGAAGAGGTTTTTTGATATTAGCTCACTCGATAAATGGAGAGCCCAAGCCTATGAGAATGCCAAGTTATTCAAAGAAAACGTCAAACGTTGGCATGACAAAAGAATACAAAAGCATGAGTTTAACGTACGTGATTATGTGTTATTATTCAACTCTCGTTTAAGATTTTTTGCAGGAAAACTTCTCTCTAAATGGGAAGGTCGTTATGTTATCGAGGGTGGTAAACGGTCAAAGAATTAAACATTGTATTTCAGTTAATCCTATTAATGTTGAAACTTATATTATTGAAACCGTAACCCCGGAGGAATACATAAGGGACACTTTCCAGAACATCCCAGACTCCGAAAAGGAATAGGTATGTGGTACGGTAAGTAAACCGACTCCAAAACAACTCCAATGGCAATTTTTATCAGTTTTCGATTATTTAAGAATTTTAGGAAGAAAGAAGTAGTCTGAAAGGGACACGAGGCCCCCACAAGAGTGGAGGGCGCGCCCACCCTTACTAGGCGCGCCCCCTGTCTCATGGGCACCTCGTGTGCCTCCCAGACTCCGTTTTCTTGCACGTTACGTATTTTAGTCGGTAAAAATTCATTATATATACTCCCGAAGGTTTTGACCACCGTATCACGCAAATTTCCTTTGTTTTTGTTTCGAGCTGTTTTCTGTTACACATCTAGAGCATCATGGCATCTCCAAGGGCTCCCAAGGACAAGTTTTTCGAAAGAGTTATCAACCCCTATCTTGCGGAGGTGCTGCAACACCCTCAAACCATTGAGATGCGTGAGGGGGTGCTGCACATCCGTGATGTGGAGGGACCAAGGCGTACCGGAAGCGTGGAGACAAAACTCGAAGCTGTGGAGCAACAAGTCTTCAAGTGCCAAGGGATGGTGGAGCGTGGACTCGACGACAACCAGATGATGATCACGGAGTTCACCAACAGCCACAAGCTAGATGCCAAAGTCATTGGGGAAACTATTTTTAAGCTTCAAGAGAAAATCGAGCACCTCCAAGCCCAGATCTATGACCTGCAAAACCAAAACTGTGAGTATGAATATAGATTCATAAGGATGAGTTTGGTTGCAGATTTAAGGATCCCGGAGACTCGATCATCCTTCTATGATGGTGATACTATGCCCTGGAAGATGGACGACAAGCCTACATCATCAACAACACCACCTTCACCACCTCCGGGGACATAATCACATGGGTATGGGCACTCCCCTTGGCAACTGCCAAGCTTGGGGGAGGTGCCCCGATATCGTATCACCATCACACTCCTATCTTTACCGTTTTATTTAGTGTGATCCTTTTAGTAGTATCCTTACTTAGTAGATTAAAGGTTTGATATCAAGTAGTTTTGAGTTTTGCTTTGTGACCTCTTTTTGTAATCGAGTCCGTGAGCTATCTATAATAAAGATTAGTGTTGAGTCAAGGGCTTTGCTATCTTGCTATGATCTTGAGAAAGTAGAAAGAATTGAAGAGTTCATATTGATCTTATGCATAGTGACAACTTCACACATAGAAAGTATGAGGCTTAAAAGTTGTTGAGAGTTGACAAACATAGTTTTGGTCATCGTTGCAATTAATAGGAAGTAATAAGGAAAGAGAAGTTTCACATATAAATACACTATCTTGGACATCTTCTATAGTTGTGAGCACTCATTAAGTATGACATGCTAAAATACTTGACGTTGGACAAGGAAGACAACGTAATGGTTTATGTTTTCTCACATCTTAGTTAAAGTATATTGCCATTGACCTTCGGAACATGTTGAGCTTGCCTTTCCCCCTCATGCTAGCCAAATTCCTAGCACCAAGTAGAGATACTACTTGTGCTTCCAACTATCCTTAAACCCAGTTTTGCCATGAGAGTCCACCATATCTACCTATGGATTGAGTAAGATCCTTCAAGTAAGTTGTCATCGGTGCAAGCAATAAAAATTGCTCTCTAAATATGCACGACTTATTAGTACGGATAAAATAAGCTTTCTACGATCTTGTTATGGAAGCAATAAAAGCGACGGACTACATAATAAAGGTCCATACACAAGTGGCAATATAAAGTGACGTTCTTTCGTACTAAGATTTTGTGTATTCAACCCTAAAAGCGCATGACAACCTCTGCTTCCCTCTACAAAGGGCCTATCTTTTACTTTATGTTTCTAGTTTATGCTTTTCACTTTATGCTTGAGTCAAGGTGACCATCACCTTTCCCTTTTTCATTTTATCCTTTGGCAAGCTCCTCGTGTTTGAAAGATCATGATGTATATATATCCAATTGGGTGTTCGTTAGCATGGACTGTTATTGTTGACATCACCTAAAGGTGAATACGTTGGGAGGAAACACAATAAGCCCCCATCTTTCTCAGTGTCCGGCTGAAACTCGATAACCACAAGTATTGTGTGAGTGTTAGCAATTGTAGGAGATAATATGATAGTTGAGTATGTGGACTTGCTGAAAAGCTCTATTCTTGACTCTTTGTGATGTTACGATTAATTGCAATTGCTTCAATGACTGAGATTATAGTTTGTTAGCTCCAATGAATTTTCTGAACCATGCTTAACATTGTGAATTGATTGTTACTTGAGTATAAGAATTCCTATGTCAAAATCTATATATGTTGCTATTATAAGAATGATCATGATGCCCTCATGTCCGTATTTTATTTTTATCGACACCTCTATCTCTAAACATGTGGACATATTTTTCGATTTCGGCTTCCGCTTGAGGACAAGCGAGGTCTAAGCTTGGGGGAGTTGATACGTCCATTTTGCATCATGCTTTTGTATCAATATTTATTGCATTATGGGCTGTTATTAGACGTTATATATCAATACTTATGGCTATTCTCTCTTATTTTGTAAGGTTTGCCATGAAGAGGGGGAATAGCGGCAGCTGGAGTTTTGGCTGAAAAGGGAGTAAACATTGGAAACCTATTCTACACTGCTCCAAAAGACCTGAGACTCCACCAAACTTATTTTTGGAATTAAAAAAATCAATGAGCGAAAGAAATACACCAGGGGGGCCATACCCAGTCTAGGAGGGTGGGTGGCGCGCCCACCACTACTGGGCGCGCCCCTTGTCTCCTAGCCCCCCTGGTGGCCTCCCGGTGTCCTTCTTATGCTATATGAAGGGTTTTATCCTGGAAAAAATTGTGGGCAACCTTACGAGACAAAACTCCGCCGCCACGAGGCGGAACCAATCTAGAGCTCCGGCAGAGCTGTTCTGCCGGGGAAACTTCCCTCCGGGGGGGGGGGAATCATCACCATCGTCATCACCAACGATCCTCTCATCGGGAGGGGGTCAATCTCCATCAACATCTTCACCAGCACCATATCCTCTCAAACCCTAGTTCATCTCTTGTATCCAATCTTGTATCCAAAACCACAAATTGGTACCTGTGGGTTGCTAGTAGTGTTGATTACTCCTTGTAGTTGATACTTATTGGTTTACTTGGTGGAAGATCATATGTTCAGATCCTTAATGCATATTATTACACCTCTGATCATGAACATTAATATGCTTTGTGAGTAGTTACGTTTGTTCCTGAGGACATGGGTGAAGTCTTGCTATTAGTAGTCATGTGAATTTGGTATTCGTTTGATATTTTGATAAGATGTATGTTGTCTTTCCTCTAGTGGTGTCATGTGAACGTCGACTACATGACACTTCACCATTATTAGGGCCTAGAGGAAGGCATTGGGAAGTAATAAGTAGATGATAGGTTGCTAGAGTGACAGAAGCTTAAACCCTAGTTTATGCGTTGCTTCGTTAGGGGTTGATTTGGATCCATATGTTTCATGCTATGGTTGGGTTTACCTTAATACTTTTGTTGTAGTTGCGGATGCTTGCAATAGGGGTTAATCATAAGTGGGATGCTTGTCCAAGTAAGGACAGTACCCGAGCACCGGTCCACCCACATATCAAATTATCAAAGTAACGAACGCAAATCATATGAGCGTGATGAAACTAGCTTGACGATAATTCCCATGTGTCCTCGGGAGCGCTTTTCTCATTATAAGAAATTGTCCAGGCTTGTCCTTTGCTACAAAAAGGATCGGGCCACCTTGCTGCACCTTATTTACTTTTATTGCTTGTTACTCTTTACAATTTATCTGATCACAAAACTATCTATTACCCACAATTTCAGTGCTTGTAGAGAAAACCTTACTGAAAACCGCTTATTATTTCCTTCTGCTCCTCGTTGGGTTCGACACTCTTACTTATCGAAAGGACTATGATAGATCCCCTACACTTGTGGGTCATCAAACCACCGCTGCCACGCCGCAAGCCGCCACTCTGAGCCACAGCATCCGCCTCGACCGTGGCCTTGTGAGCGCGCTGCCCTTGAGCCGCCTCCATGGACTCCGCAGAAGCTGCCCGCCCTGAGTCGCCAACTCCACAACCCCGCCATTGAGCCACCGACACTAATCCGCCTCGACCCGCGGTCTCCACCCGGCCAGTCCACCTTCGCTTCGCTTGGTCCAAGGTCGCCGCTCCCCTGCTATTCGCCTCCGTCCCCACGGTTGTGCCAAGCCGCCTCGTTGTCCCGCTTCAGTCTCAACAAGTCTCCTGGACTCAAGCCACCACCTCCACTCACCGGTCTAGCTCAACATTTTGTTTTGAGCCACCACCGTCCGAGGGAACTCCACCTCCATAGAATTCCTCCACCTCCACTACTGCACGATGCGGGCCACCTCTGCCTCGCCTGCTCCAAGCTGTCATCAAGCTTCCTAGCATCGTGCCACCCCGCGGACATGTCCTTGACCCACCGACACGGTCCTCCAAATCGTCGTGCCTCGAGCCTCCAGCTGTCGCGGCCTCACTGACGAGCGGCCATACGCAGAACTCTGTCGAGCCGCCTCGGGCTCTCCTCCACATAGCCGTACTGAACTGGCCATGGTCATGTCTCTACAACCGGCCGCTGTTGTACGTGGAGGTACTCCGTTGCCCGCCGGAGCCCCTGAATCACCAAATCGCCTTCGGCACCATGAGCCGCCCCGGCCCTCAAAGTGGCCTTCGCCTCACCTCGCCCAGCGACCCTACACTAAGTCATCGGCGCCTCTCCGCCACCGCACCGAGCCGCCTCGGTTTCACCTCGCCCCGCATTCATAGACGCTGCCCGTGAGCCGGCGCCAGCTTGCCATCACTGTCGGTGTCAAAACTGGCGGATCTTGGGTAGGAGGTCCCGATCTGTGCGTCTTAGGCTGATGAGAACAGGAAGCAAGGGACACAATGTTTACCCAGGTTCGGGCCCTCTCGATGGAGGTAAAACCCTACTTCCTTCTTGATTAATATAGAAGATATGAGTAGTACAAGAGTAGATCTACCACGAGATCGTAGAGGCTAAACCCTAAGAGCTAGCCTATGATGGTACGATTGTAATTGTGATTAGCCTTGTAAGGACCATCCTCTCCGGTTTATATAGACACCGGAGAGAGCTAGGGTTTACATGGAGTCGGTTACAAGGAAGGAAATATAATATCCGGATCGCCAAGCTTGTCTTCCACGCAAAGGAGAGTCCCACCCGGACACGAGCCGAAGTCTTGAGTTTTGTATCTTTACGCTTCAATAGTCCGGACGATGTATACAGTCCGGCTGTCCGGATACCCAGGACCCCCTTAGTAGCCCCTGAACTAGGCTTCAATGACGATGAGTCCGGCACGGACTCTTGTCTTTGGCATTGCAAGGCGGGTTCCTTCTCCGAATACTCCAAGGTTATTATTGAACACGTAGGCTGTGTCCAGATCTGCAAAATGATCTTTGCATAGCACCATAGAGAGAATGATACTTCAGCTGACAACTTTTTAAACGACGTGACATGTCCTTATGGTCGGGTCATTATTCAAACTGTTTCCCCACAACCAGCCACAGCGTGTATTGCGGGGCGGTTTCCTTGACACGTCTTGTCAAAGCAGAGATCGTGTCCCCTTATCACGGGATTCTCATCAATACGGGTATGGGTAATCCCCCCATGCCATCAATCGTGGCGCTTGGGTAGTAAGTGATTCTCAACAGGCCAGTGGGGAGGCGCACCACTTTCGTCGCCTCTATAAAGGGATGAGAGTTCCCCATTCTTACCCACACCTTCTTCCTTCTTTGCCCACTCTTGCCTCCTCGAGCTCCAGCGCCGTAGTCCAAGTCTTCTCCGCACAGTCAAACATGTCCAGAGCAGGAGGTAAGTGGGTGGCTTCCACCGTGAAGGAGAAGAATATCGCAAGTCTTCGGGCGGCCGGATACTTGGCCACAGACATAGCGCACCGGCTACCAGACGACGGGCAGGTCATTCCAACTCCAGGACCCCACGAGAGGGTCGTGTTTCTTGCCTACTTCGTCCGTGGACTGGGGTTTCCACTCCACCCCTTCGTCCACGGGCTCATGTTCTACTACGGGCTAGATTTCCATGATCTAGCCCCGAACTTCGTCCTCAACATCTCGGCGTTCATCGTCGTATGCGAAGCTTTCCTCCGCATCAAGCCTCATTTCGGCTTGTGGCTGCAAATCTTCTGCGTGAAGCCGAAGATCATGAGCGGCCAGCAAGCGGAGTGCGGAGGAGCCATGGTGGGCAAGATGCCTAACGTCACCTGGCTCCATGGCTCCTTTGCAGAAACCATGAAGGGGTGGAAATCAGGGTGGTTCTACATCACCGAGCCGCGCGACGCCAACTGCGCGGCGGCCCCCGAGTTCCGATCCGGAACCCCCATGCGGCTCACCTCCTAGGAACAGAAGGGCCTGTTGTGGGGCGAATCTACAGAGTTGACCGGACTCCAAGACTGCATCAAGAGCATGAAGGACAAGAACATCAAGCTTGTCAACGTGATACAGGTTATGCTCATTCGCCGGATTCTGCCATGCAAAAGGAGGGCAGTTAATCTGTGGGAATTCATTCTGGCTGAACACCAGACGCTTCAGAGGCTCTATGACATGAAGCACAAAAACGCGTGGAAGGCGTTGTTCAAGGCCTCCGAAGTACCTCCTCACATATCCGAGGACCGTGGGCTCCATGCTGCGCGGCCTCCTAATCAGGTGAGTTCTCAGGCTGCCATCGGATTCGGTTCTTCCCAATATATTCATGGGGGAGCCTTGAGTAATTGTGCATATTTGTTTACGATTATGTGGAGACAGCGGAGCAGATAGACTATCCAGCTCCACTGCCAGAAAGCCCAGCTACCGATCTCCTGACAAAGATGCTGGTCCCAACGCCCTACAAGGGGTCGGAGAAGAAGGCCGATAAGAAGGCCCCGGGGATCCGAAAGGGTCTCCGGCGTAGGCTTGCGCCAAAAGCCTCGTCCGAAGACGACGAGGCACACTCCTCCCCCGAAGGGGAAGAAGAAGAAGAGGAGGCCGCCCCATCCGGAAGGACGAGGGGCCTGAGAGGGAGGACTAGGGGGCCAGGAGAGGCCCCCGGTGCAAGGCCGTCATACCCTTGTTGTCTGGTGACGACAAGGCAGATTCCTCCCGCGGAGGCGGGGGAAACAAGAAGAAACTCCACCTCCCCGTATTGGGGGGGGGGGGAGAAAAAGAGGAAGGCCGCCCCGGAGGGGGAGGCTGGGACATCCAAGAAGGGAAAGGCGTCCCTTCCGGACTACTCCGCCACCGCCGCCGATAGAGAGGAGGGGTGGCTGCCCAGGAAGAAGCTCGTAGTGCGATCGTAAGTATCCGCACTCCATCATAATTTTGCTTCATAGTTTTATTATAACACCGAACTTCAATGCAGTCTGGCCAGGGTCCATCCCTAGGTGTCATCTTCGGATGGGTCCTTGAGAAATTCGGCGATGAATTCGCTCTCGACGGCCACTACTTCTCAGCCAGCAGATGACACGAAGGTGTTATCCCAAAGGCTCCCAGAGATGGGGGAGGCGGCTCTGGAGGTGGCTCTGGAGGTGCCCCAAGGCGGCATTCCAGACGTCGGACATGCGGGGTTCAAGATCCCCGTGGATCATGTTGATGAGAGCCGCAGTAAGCCGGGCTCTCAGCCGAACACTATTCCCGAGCCTTTAATGGTTCTGGACTCAGGCGGGCAGCCCCTCGTTAAGAAGGGAGGGTCGTCTGTGTCGAGGACTTCCATTGCGCCCGAGGCACCGGATTGTCTGCTGGAACAAGGTTGGAAAAAGCGGTAGGCGTAAGCGAGGCGGTTGGCCTTCGCCTAGTGCCTAGGCGGTGCCTAAGCGCCCTAGGTGCAGCCTAGGAGGTAATATAGTTTTTACTCATAGTGTATTTGGGATTATTATATGGGTGTTGATATTAGTTTACGACATATAAATAAGTTAATTACCGTCTACTACCATTGGAATATAACCTGTTTGCCATACTAGTGCAGTATGTGACATGATTTCTTGCTTGCGTAGGCAATTCCTTGCTTGCCCTGCCTAGACCTCCATTTATGCCCTAGGCGAGGCGTTTGGCCATTGCCTAGCGCCTAGGCGTGCCTAAGCGCCTCCTAGGCACTGCCTTTTCCAATAGAGGCTGGAAGCGCTTCGGGGCGCTTCCATGGATGAAGAGCACCGTACTCTTATGAGTGCGGTGATTCAGAAGGTTTCGTCCGCCAAGAGCGGACTAACCGAAGCCTGCACCACCCTCCTGACAGGCTTTGAGGTAAGTAATAAAAAGTGTGTGAAATTACCACCCGATAGGTAGTAGCCCCTGATACTCTGTTTGGTGTTCGGAAGGAAAAACCAAACAGAGGGTCAATTTTAATCCGCAGTAGTTTAACAATAAGTTTGAATTTGAATAAGCAGGCTGTGCTGCTTGCCGCTGCGGTCCGTATGGACGAGATCGCCGGACTGAAACAGGACCTGAAGCAGGCGCAGGGAGAGCTCGACCTCATGAGGAGGCAGCTCGAGAATAACAAAGGTGAGTGATTCCCCGCTCTTATATAATGAATGGTAGATAAAATTTGATTATGCTAACGACGAAGCGTCGTGATTTGGTAATAGAGGCCACCACCAAAGTGGCATCTCTCAAGAAAGCGCTGTCCGAGGCCGAACATAAGGTGGCCTTGGAACGCAAGGAGCGCAAAAAGCAAGAATCCCGAGTGGGCGAAGTACAAGAAGAGCTCCAGGAGCTTGGCAAGAAGTTCGAGTCCATGGAGCATGAGCTTAAGGCAAAAGAGGCCGAGCTTACGAGGGCCCTTGCAAGTATAAAAGACGCCAGGGCCGAAGCCGAGAAGGAACAGCAGGAAATCCAGGAGGCCAAAAAGATAACGGTGGGTAAGAAATTTTTTATGCAAAGCAAACATGTGGAGGAGGCATTTCTTTTACTTACCTGAGTCCGGAGCTCTCCATGGGCATTCGCAGATCTGCCACGCAGCGTATCAGATGCCTTGGAGTTCTACCATGCCCAGGAGGGGAGCTCAACGGAGAAGCTGTTCTGGTCCCAATATGCTAGGGCCAAACATTCAACGCCTCTGAGTGACCAACTGAAGCAGTTGGTCGAACTCCACAAGGCGGCCAAAGTGGCTATGAAGGATTTCATAGTCCGGATGTGGCCTGGTGAGCCCCTTCCCACCAGCTTCTTCGGCCTGATCAAGCGGATGGTGAATGCCTGTCCGCGACTGGAAGTCATCGAGCAATCCGTTTGCATTGACGGTGCCCGCCGGGCCTTTGCCCGTGCGAAGGTGCATTGGGGCAAGCTGGATGCGGAGAAGCTGGTGAAGGACGGGCCGCCAGAGGGCAAGCCACATCGCATTCCGTAGAAGTATTATGATGGCGTTATGAAGGGTGCTCGCCTCGTGGCCAATGAATGTACCAAGGACATAATTATTGAATGAATTCACTTATGTCATGTTTGTAATTTAAAGACGAAGTTATTTGTGCTATGTAGTGCTTTTGTTATTTAAAATATTACCTTCTGTGCAGCTGTTTATAAAATTCTGAAAGTAGGCCAGTCGTCAGCTTCTGCACCCATGCAACTAGTACTGGGGTGTTCGTGGAAAACCCGGACACTCTTTATCCAAATGTTTTGGTCCCTTAAGGAGGTGTCCGACGCAGCGAACAAGGCAATCGGACTATGCGGCTTTATAACCTTCACTTAGCCATAGAAGTCTACAATTTTAAATTTCGGTGAAGCCCCTAGAATCCGGAAGGCCGAATTGGGGCGCTATATAGACCTAGGTCAGACGAAGCTGAATTGTCACCTAAAGCGGAAAAATCTTTAAGGATTTTAAGACCTCTCGAACAGCGCCCAGCTCTCGCCACATCATGCCGGTCAGTTTTCGGCTTTCTCTACTGAGGTGCTCGTCTGAAAGAACCGGGGCACAATCGCAGTAGTTCTCCCTGCGCTACCTTAGCCGATATAACGGAATGTAAGGCACCAAAACAAGGGAGCCGGGCTATCCCAACTGTAGACCCAAGACATGATTCGGAGTTGATGCATATAATACTATAAGTTCGGGGTGCCGCACTGTTGAAAGTGTTCGGACTTGTCTTGCCATATTATGGGGCGTCGTAAGAAGCCCCTGGCAAACTGAACGTATACCAAAGTGTAAGGATGCAATATCAAATAGACATTTGAAAGAAAAAAATGCCCAAATAAGAATAATAAGGTGATGCTATATATGATCTCCCATTGATGAATAATACGTTTAAGCGTATGTTTACAATGAATGCATTAAGCGGAGATAAATAGGATTATTTGACATATCCTATCCAAGGGGCAGGCTTCGTACGGATAGATAAAGCAGGTATAATGATCGTAAATAGATTCCACCTGGGTGTTTCCTTCTGTGCGCAAAGCCTGTTGCCTCCTTGGTTTCCTCTTCTATGTAAGTCCGACAATCCGGCTCTTCTGAAGAGGCTGCACTAAAGCAATATCCTGAAAGGTAAAAGGAAAGGTTACAAAGTGTGTGGCGGTGATACCGCACTGTTGACTGAGCCACTACTGCGCCTCCACTTGAGCCCATGGTATTTTGAGTGCGTAATTGTGTACGCGTGGCACGAATGCTGCTTTGATGGGATTTGAGCGGAGGCCGGGCTGCTAGTCATGCTCTTGGCGTGCCTAGTGGTTCTGTTGCGGGGTGTTCCGCCCTCACTTGACGGAGCTTGAGGTTCGGATTGGTTGTTTGCCGGAGGAGGCCGCATTGTACTTCTGCCGCAAGGGCTGCAGTATGCTCTTCTGTACGGAGAGAGCGGTCCATATTTCCGTTGACTATTATGACCCCGCGCGGGCCTTGCATCTTTAGCTTGAGGTATGCATAGTGTGGTACCGCATTGAATCTAGCGAATGCGGTTCGTCCAAGCAGTGCGTGGTAACCACTACGGAATGGGATGATATCGAAGATTAACTCTTTGCTTCGGAAGTTATCCGGAGATCCGAAGACCACTTCCAATGTTATAGAGCCCGTACACCGGGCCTCTACTCCAGGAATTACACCTTTAAAGGTAGTTTTGGTGGGCTTAATCCTTGAAGGATCGATGCCCATTTTGCACACTGTGTCATGGTAAAGCAGGTTCAGGCTGTTGCCGCCGTCCATAAGGACTCGCGTGAGGTGGAATCCGTCGATGATTGGGTCTAAGACCAATGCCACTGAGCCACCATGACGGATGCTAGTAGGATGATCCCTATGATCAAAGGTGATCGGACAAGCTGACCATGGGTTGAATTTGGGGACAACTGGTTCCATCGCGTAGACGTCCCGTAGTGCTCGCTTCCGTTTCCGCTTGGGGATGTGGGTGGCGTAGATCATGTTAACCGTTTTCACCTAGGGGGGAAATTTCTTCTGCCCCCCCCCCCCATGTTCGGACGCCGGGGCTCCTCATCATCGTTGCTGTGCAGCCCCTTGTCCTTGTTTTCGGCATTTATTTTGCCGGCCTGTTTAAATACCCAGTAGTCTCTATTGGTGTGGTTGGCTGGCTTGTCCGGGGTGCATGAATTTGGCACGAGCGCTCCAGTATACGGTCCAGACTGGACGGTCCCTGTCACAACCGGTTTTCCAATAAAAATATTTATTGATAAACCAGTCTTTTGAGTCCAGTATGAGAGAAATCCTCCTCACTGGTAGACAATTTCTTGATACAATAAGCCAGTAGCATAAAATATATTACAGGGTTGAACTGCGGTCGCTCAACCAAATTATTACAAGCACGCCAATAATCATACATAATGGCGGACATGACACAGTGGTGTGGAGACATACTACTGACTCATGGATCGGTTGGTGGTGGAAAAGCACAGCGGGAAAGGAAATACAAGACTCTAAGAATATCATTTCATCGAACGTCGAGGTGAGGCTCGATAAAATTATTTGGTAGCGGAAGCGGATATAAAACAGTGGCCAAATCCAGGGTCGCACAAGACTGACTGGGACTCCTCTAAGTGTCGGACTCGCTATCAAACTCTTCATCCATGAGATCGC
This sequence comes from Triticum dicoccoides, assembly GCF_002162155.2. Classification (NCBI taxonomy): domain Eukaryota; kingdom Viridiplantae; phylum Streptophyta; class Magnoliopsida; order Poales; family Poaceae; genus Triticum; species Triticum dicoccoides. The sequence continues at coordinate 211,796,084 of NC_041383.1, forward strand.
CTTCGTCAGCATCTGGCCAAATCAACAAGCCAGTGAGTACTTTGAAAGTACTCGCAAGACAGTTCGGACGTAAGATATAACAAATGCATGCATGGATGCAACATGATTAATTCCTTAATGCACAATAAATAAAATTGGCATAACGGGTAAGTAAAAAGGGAAAACGGCGGTAGTCCGCCTGAAATTCCACAGAACATAAATAAGGACCGATCGGGTGTCTGAAGCGACGCCTCGAAAGGTGAACAAATAAAAATAAGGAAATGATGCCACAGTCGGGCATCTTAGCGACACCACATAAAGGGCTTTTAAAAGAAATGCCACGGTCGGACGTCTGAGCGACATCGCAGAAAGGGCTTTAAAAGAAATGCCACAGTCGGACGTCTGAGCGACATCGCAGAAAGGGCTTTAAAAGAAATGCCACAGTCGGACGTCTGAGCGACATCGCAGAAAGGACTTTAAAAGAAATGCCACAGTCGGACGTCTGAGCGACATCGCAGAAAGGGCTTTAAAAGAAATGCCACAGTCGGACGTCTGAGCGACATCGCAGAAAGGGCTTTATTCACAGGTAACTAATACTCATAATAAACATTCAATTCATGAAGACAAACGGGTTAGTCCATCCACAGGAGTAATCATTTAACCGGACTTAGCACTCATGCGATTCACCGGAGTCTGTGTCATCAAAGCTGACAATTGATTAGGATAAGATGGAACGAAACTTGACATGGAGGAGATGATTTGGAGGAATATATGACTCTGCAGAGTTTGTACAAAATTTTTCCCACAGTCAACGGATTTCCGTAGTCACGAAGGACTAGTTCCGTTTACGGTATTTCAGAAGAAAACACAGCTAACCGGTACACACCCATCCTACCTCTTGATGCTAGGAATCACCCTAGTCATCGTCCAAGAAAAACTTTTGATGACGGGGAGATCACAATCTCGAATAGCATGGGATCAAATTTATATACGCGTGCTCTAAGGGGTGCCCCCCTCTCGGTCCCAACCGGAAACACCCATGCCCCCTGACCGGATGACTGGCTTTAATCCAGGGCCATGGAACCATCATCACGGCCTCTCCTCTTTGGTGTGTACCATGAAAGTGGTTTGCAACTTACTAAACCATATTCCTTGCGGAAAACATGTGGTAGTACAAGGAAGGAAATGATAGGTACCGGGCCGATATGGTTTGACACTGAAGTCACATAGTCTGGCGTAAGACTGGCATGCTACAACACTGCCATCGTACCCATCCTCATGCCAACACATGGCCATTCATATTCACATTCATCCACGTATGGATCATTGAACTCACTCACCTAACTATCACATAAAATAACGTTCATCGGTATGCTTACCAACATGCCGAGACACTCATCATATCAAAAGTTCAAACATGCTTGCCTGGTTCAGAGTAGTCGGAGCCTAGCTCGGTGAAGTTCGCGGCTCCGTCACCTCCTTCGGTATCTACGGTTTTAAAGAAAATATATGCGCTAACGTAAATACCAAGGAGAGCACAGAAGGTAAACCAAATATTTTTCAAATAAATCTGATAAAAAAACTAGACAAAATTTTAAAGAGAACAGAAAAAGAATCAATCAAAAATACTTTTCTGATTAAAAGTTATAAGGGTTTTTGTCCAGGGACTTATCTGTAATGAAACAGAAGATTTCCAGGGGCTAGTTTATAATAATAGAAAACGCTTCGGTAGCGACTACGCCAGCCCGAAGAGAAAACATATTCTGCCCGAAGGCGTTTCCAGAAAACGATTCGAAGAGAGAGCAGAGAGGCTGACGGTGGGGTCCCACCTGTCAGGTTCAAATGTTCAAACGGGGCGGCAGAGTTCGCCGGCGCCCGAGAGCCGCAGTGGTCGCCGGCGGCGATCCACGGCGAGGCAGAGAGATCGGGGAGTACCTCCGTGCTCAGGGTACCCTTCCGCGTCAGTTGATGGTGGTGGAGTCGATCGGCGAGCACCACGTCGACGACGAGCTTTGCTCCGGCGGACGGCGGCTCGGGTGGTCGAGGGGCTCGTCGGAGAGGGCTGCAAAGGTTAAATTGAAGAGGGGGTTATGCTCCTGGCAGCTAGAGAAGGTAACGAACGGGGTTTGAGCACCGGAGATGGCCTCACCAGAACGAATCGGGCTGGAGGCCGAGGCGGGGCGAGGCGGCCGGAGCTGGGGGAGGAGACCTCCTCGAGGTCCCCCTGGTGTCCTGGCGGGGTGTTGGTGAGTAGTGGGGGTGCTGCGTGCACGAGAGTGAGCTCGGGACCCCTTTATATAGGCGGTCCGAGGCGGTTGCCGTGAACGAGGATCACCGGCGAGCGATTACGGTGGCGCAGTGCTCGGTCGGTGTGGTTAGGGGGTCGAGCGTCATCACGGAGGTTCAATGGGTCCGTTTTGGTGTTAAACTGGCCGGGGTTTGGGTATTAAGGGCGAGCTCGACGGAACGGTGAGGGTGCGGGCCCGTCGGCGGCGGAGAGCGCGTTCCGTGCTTGCCGGCCACGGTGGCTGTGCTACGGGCGTGCGCTGGCGTGCATGAGGCCACGCGGAGAGCCAGGGAGCGATGGGCGGCGCGGAACGGCGTTCTGCCGTGGTGTGCCTCCTGTCGGCCGCCACGGGAGGTCCCGACGCCGCAGAAGACGCCGGCGAGGGCGGGCCAGCGCGCTACCGATGCCAGGAAGGCTCCACGCACGCGTGTGCAGCTTCGGACAAGAGGAAGAGGCGGCGAGGAACGTGCCAAGGGCACTGTGGCCGCGTGACTGAAACTGACGAACTGAAGATGACACTGAAACTGAATTTTCTGAACTTTGAACAGTAACAGTGCCCACCAGGTGTTCGACCGAATGAAATTGGCCTCTGGTGATTTTTCCTTGAGCTGATTTTTGGTGGAGTGGCTTCTCTTTGCTCAAGTAGGCTGCATGATTTTTGGTGGAATTTTTGGAGCAGTGTGGATATGAATTTCACCAAATTTGGCAAATCTGGTCCAAACTTGCAGAGACTGTATTTTGAAAATTTTGAAAAGAGGAGGAGTGGATCAAGATGGTTCTGGGTTGTGGGTTCAAAGGACAATCCAGGAGAATTGGTTTGAGGTCAAAACTCAAATGAAAAAGTGTACTTGCTTTGAAAATCCCTCAGGCTCCAAATAATTTTCAGAATTGAATTGAGGAAAAAAAATAATTAGAATAAAATCCAAAACCAGTTTGGATTAGTTGGGACAGAGAATTTAGGTTGATCACAAGGGGGAGGGGAGGTTTTGGAGGGGTTTTACCACATGGGCAAAAATGCCAAGTCATGGTGGTTCCAAGATATGAAAATCTCAAATTTCATGGAGTTTCTTTTTAAAAGAAAAAGATTAAACTCCCAAAATAACTTTGGGAGAGAACCAACAGAGAAGAAGTTTCAAAAGGTCAAACACCAAAGTTTGAAGCAAGAATAAAAACCTTGCCAAAGGAAAGAAAGTTTTTTTTTAAGAGGAAGGTTTTCTGGAAAAATTTTAAATGGCCTCTTTTCAAAAACCACAAAGTTTTTGCTGAAAACCAAAGTAAAAATTTTGGAGTGTTACAGTCCCTGATTGTTTCTTCTGAATGGCTTCTTCCGCTGACCAGATTTGGGTTCGCTGAATCCGCCGTTGACCGCCGTGTCTTCGGTGTTATCGCCGTTGTTTCGTCGCTTGTGTCTGTTTCGCCGTAGCTTGCCATTATTGTCACGGACATCCGAAGTGCCAGAATGTGGTGTAGTGCTGCTACGAGCCAACCATCTATCCTCGCCCGCACAAAAGAGGGTCATTAGTGTCGTGAGAGCTGCCATGGACTTGGGTTTCTCCTGGCCGAGGTGTCGGGCAAGCCACTCGTCGCGGATATTATGCTTGAAGGCCGCCATGGCTTCGGTGTCTAGACAGTCAACTATTTGGTTCTTTTAAGTTAGGAACCGAGTCCAGAATTTCGTGGCTAATTTTCCGGGCTGTTAAGTAATGTGGATCAAGTCATCGGCATCCAGAGGTCGCACATATGTGCCTTGGAAGTTGTCGAGAAATGCGTCTTCCAGGTTTTCCCAACTGCCAATGGAATTTGCAGGCATGTTGTTTAGCCAGTGCTGGGCGGGTCCTTTGAGCTTAAGGGGAAGATACTTGATGGCATGTAGATCGTCTTCGTGGGCCATGTGAATGTGGAGAAGGAAATCTTCAATCCATACCGCGGGGTCTGTTGTGCCATCGTATGATTCGATGTTTACGGGTTTGAACCCTTTTGGGAATTCATGACCCATCACTTCATCGGTGAAGCATAGGGGGTGTGTGGCGCCTCTGTGCCGGGCTATGTCACGACGCAGTCCGGCTGCGTTTGACTGGTTATATTCGGCCCGACCGGATTAGCTGTTAGTGTATCCGATATGATGGTCATCGTCATGTGCTGCGGCGTGCCCCCGTGATCCGTAGATCGATCTTGGTTGTCCTGTGGTGTTATCCAGTCTATCGCGCAGGTCCAGGGTATTGCCCCGGGCCGTAGTAAACTGGCGCGGGGGTGGAGGCTGGTATTCGGGCTGATATGCCGTTTTATCCCGGCCTCGAGGTGGCCGGTTAGCCGTGTGGCGCTCGAGTCCATATTCCTCAGCTGCCAGGACTTCTGTCCATCCATCTGTGAGCAGGTCTTGATCAGCTTGAAGCTGCTACTGCTTCTTCTTCAGGCTTCTCGCAGTGGCAATAAGCCAGCGCTTGAAGCGCTCCTGCTCCGCGGGGTCCTCAGGCACACCGAACTCGTCATCGCCGAGGCTAATATCGTCTTCGGAGGATGGCATGTAGTTGTCCTCCTCCGGATACACGTCCGTCGCCTGTTCGTCTGGCCTGTCCTGCCCATCTTCCTGCTAGGCCTGCTCGAAGGCGGGCTGTTGGGGGTTGTATTCATCGTCGGCACCGTCCAAATTGTTTTCGTCTCCGGTGCCGGTATTGCCTTGGCGGGGCTTGGAGCGGCGCTGGCGACGCCCATGCTGCTTTTTTCTTGGAGGGATTATCCTCCATTGCCTCATCGCCATTAGTTTCTTTTGTAGTGTCCACCATATATATATCGTATGAAGAGGTGGCTATCCACCGCCCTGTGAGCGGTGGCTCCTGTACGTCTCCTGCATAGTCGTCCAAACTGTCGATGTCTTCAAAGTCGAAGTCAAGCACCTTGGTTAAATCATCGACCATGGTAATGAAGTGGGTGGTGGGTGGGCAACGAATTCCTTCGTCACCTGCTTCCCACTCAAGCCGGCCATAGTTCGGCCTAGAGCCTCCTGACAAAGAGAGAGACTTTAATGAATTCAGCATGTTGCCAAAGAGCGAGCGCTGAAACATGTCCGGATTGGTAAACTCCATTACTTGAGCCCAACCTGGCTCCGCCGGCTCGAGAGTGTGCGGACCAGAACCAACAACCGAATAAGAGTCCGGGGGCCCGGGGTTACGGGCCTCCACAGAGGTGAGACCTGTGTTCGGCTCCAACGCCGATGAGTATGCGGCCTGCGGGGCGGGGTCTACCCCTCCATCCTTGGGTAACACAACCCATTCCGGATTTAGATCCGGGGATATTGGAGGGATGATGTTCCGAGCATTGTCCGATAGCAGGTCTAGGCCGTGCTCGTCGTGACTGTCCGACGCTCCTGGCACAGGGCCGAATCCGTCGAAGATCAAGTCTCCGCGAATATCCGCCGTGTAGTTCAAGTTTCCGAACCTGATCTGGTGGCCAGGGGCATAGCTGTCGATCTGCTCCAGATGACCAAGCGAATTGGCCCGAAGTGCGAAGCCGCCGAACACAAAGATCTGTCCGGGGAGAAAAGTCTCCCCCTGGACCGTGTTGTTAGCGATTGAAGATGCCATAAAGCCTAGAAGCGACGACACAGAGGAACTCTCATCGAAAGCACCAATGTCAGTGTCAAAACCGGCGGATCTCGGGTAGGGGGTCCTGAAATGTGCGTCTTAGGCTGATGGTAATAGGAAGCAAGGGACACAATGTTTACCCAGGTTTGGGCCCTCTCGATAGAGGTAAAATCCTACTTCCTTCTTGATTAATATTGAAGATATGAGTAGTACAAGAGTAGATCTACCACGAGATCGTAGAGGCTAAACCCTAAGAGCTAGCCTATGATGGTATGATTGTAATTCTGATCGGCCTTCTAAGGACCATCCTCTCTGGTTTATATAGACACCAGAGAGAGCTAGGGTTTACATGGAGTCAGTTACAAGGAAGGAAATATAATATCCGGATCGCCAAGCTTGTCTTCCACGCAAAGGAGAGTCTCATCCGGACATGAGCCAAAGTCTGAAGTCTTGTATCTTTACACTTCAATAGTCCGGACGATGTATACAGTTCGGCTGTCCGGATACCCCCTAATCTAGGACTCCCTCAATCACCTCTAAGCACCTGTGCATGGCCGCCTCTTCACCTGCGCGTGTGGCCTCGGCCTCCTGTGTCGAGCGCCCGCCCTGCTCCACCAGTGACCCATGCACTTCAACCACAGCAGTGACAGAGCCGCTGTCCGCCACAGCTGCAGCGGGCGAGCCGCCACAGCGCCTTTGCGTTGAGCCGCCCTCGCTTGTCCTTGCTTCTGAGCTGCTCCGGTCCCGTGCAGTTGAGGGAGTCCTAGATAAGGGGGTATCCGGACAGCCGGACTATATACTTTGGCCGGACTGTTGGACTATGAAGATACAAGATGGAAGACTTCACCACGTGTCCGGATGGGACTCTCCTTGTCGTGGAAGGCAAGCTTGGCGATTCGGATACGGATCTCCTTCTCTATAAACCGACCCTGTGTAACCCTAGCCCCCTCCGGTGTCTATGTAAACCAGAAGGTTTAGTCCGTAGGACAACAACAATCATACCATAGGCTAGCTTCTAGGGTTTAGCCTCTCTGATCTCATGGTAGATCAACTCTTGTAATACTCATATTATCAAGATCAATCAAGCAGGAAGTAGGGTATTACCTCCATCGAGAGGGCCCGAACCTGGGTAAACATCGTGTCCCCAGCCTCCTGTTACCATTAGCCTTAGACGGACAGTTCGGGACGCCCTACCCAAGATCTGCCGGTTTTGACACCGACATTGGTGCTTCCATTAAGAGTTCCTCTGTGTCGTAGCTATAAGGCTCGATGGCTTCTCCAACCTTCAACAATGCCATCCTGGGTGAGATTTTCCTCCCCGGACAGATCTTCGTGTTCGGCGGCTTCGCACTACGGGCCAACTTGCTTGGCCATCTGCAGTAGATCGATAGCTACGCCCCTGGCCATCAGTTCAGGTTTGGAAACCTAGACTACGCTGCTGACATCCATGGGGACTTGATCTTCGATGGACTCGGGCCCGTGTTAGGAGCGCCGAATAGTCGCGACGTGCATAACCTAGATCTGTAGTCAGACAGTATTCGGAACATCGCACCTGCTACAGCTCCGGACTTCGTTCCAAAGCAGGTCGTGCCTTCCGAGGACGGGTGGATCGACCCCGCCCCAAAGGCCACACACCTGTCGGCGTTAGGGCCGAACGCGGACCCCTCTCATAGGGAAATATGTATCTCCGGGCCCCTGGACCTGTATCCGGGCATGGGCTCCGAACCGCGTGCATCTGGACCCACCGTGTCCGATTGGGCTCCAATAATGGAATTCATCGCCGCAGATGTCAGGACCCCGATCCTAAGTCACACCGATCTAGCATGTAACACATCATATCACTTTGCGGCCTCACGCACGGTATTCCCACGGGTGCCACCTTACCTGGCCCGGGACCGTTTGCGCCTTTTGGCTCACGTATATGATAGTGTCGCTAGCATCCATATGACAAAGAACCCGGGCTGACATGGCTAGTCGTGAACCCAAAGTGGCACTAACTTACAGGGACAGGCATCCATGACCCAGCATCGAACGTGTCGGTCATCAGCGAGTGAATCCAGGCTGTAGCACTGGGCTAGCAGGACTCCGGTGAACCGAGCTGTAGCGGGCTAACAGGACTCCGGTATTCATCGCGTGACATTTCCCCGAAGGAACAGACACAGGAACGACGAAGGACACATGCCGGCCAGCCTAAGTGTTCCGGAGCAGTAGCAAGCTACCGTGGCTCGGTGGAAACACTAGGAGACATTTCCGGTAAGAGAGGCTACTAAAGATAAACAACTAGATAGTCAGATCCCACACATACCAAGCATTTCAATAACATACACACAATATGCTCGATATGTGCAATACAACATGGCATCACAAAATGACTCTACGACTCAAGTAGTTTATTCAATAGGCTCCGAGGAGCGAGATATTACAAACATGGGTCTCATGACCCAAAAATCAGAGAATACAAGTCAAAGCACAAGCGGAAGCTTAACATGTCTGAGTACAGACAACTATAAATGAAAAAGGCTGGAAAGCCTGACTATCTACCAGATCCTGCCGAGGGCTCAAGATCGTAGCTGAGGTAACAAGCTAAACGTCGAAGTCCACGTGGAACTACTAGTGAGACTGAAGTCTCTCTGCAAAAACATAAATTAAGCAATGTGAGTACAAATGTACCCAACAAGACTTACATCAGAACTAACTACATATGCATCATTATCAACAAAGGGGATGGTGGAGTTTAACTGCAGCAAGCGAGCTTTGACTCGGTGGCTATCCTGAACTACGACTGCAAGTAACTCTTTTGAGGTGGCGCACACGAGTCCACATATTCACCATATCAATACACCACTATGGATCCGCTCCCGTCTCCCTACGAGAACGCCATCCATAGCACTCATGCTTATCTTGCGTATTTTAGAGTATCCACTTTCACTTGTCTATGAACTGTACAAGGGGTCCAAGTTTCCATATCCGAGGAATCCGGCTATTCGAATAGATGATGTTAACCCTGCAGGGGTGTACTTCTTCACACACGCTCTCGCCACTTATCACCCTGTACACGTCATGTACCTCGGCAACCTTCAAGCGGAAGCCGGGCGAGGGAGTCGGCCACGACCTGACTAACCGAACAAGTCTGTAGTCCAGGTTTATCGCCTATTCGGGTTCCATCCGCAAGGAGATCCGGCCGGGGTGTCGCTCACGCCCCCAAACGATGTGAGCAGGCTTCCCAAGCCCACCATCCGGGTGCCACTTGGTACACCGTGCCACTGTGCCTAGTCTGTCCCAAGCCCACCTGTACCGGGTGCCACTTGGTAGACTACTAACACTACCTACAAACACCAGAAACTAGTTGCAACTCCTGGACAGAGATCGTGTTGATTAATAAGTCGAGAGGGGTTGAGTTACCGGAACCCAATGTGTGGTAGTAACTGTTCATGGATCACAAACACAGAACTCAGTTCCTGAGGACGGCTGCAATGAGACAACCCACCATGTACTCCTACATGGCCTCTCACCGCTACCTTTACCAAATCGTGTTCACACACTTAGCTCACACACAGTAGGACATGTTCACACGCCTCTGATTCATCCCCGATGAATCAGACCTGACTCAACTCTAAGCAATAGCAGGCATGACAACAAACATGAATGAGTAGGCACAACAAGGCTCAAACAACTCCTACTCATGCTAGTGGGTTTCATCTATTTACTGTGGAATGACAGGTCATGCAAAGGATAAAGGGGTTCGGCTACCGCAGCAAGTAACAGTTGAATCGTTGTTGTCCTAATGCAGTAATAGAGAGCAGGAGCGAGAGAGTGGGATTTTATCGGAATGAACAAGGGGGTTTTGCTTGCCTGGCACTTCTGAAGATAATATTGAGTCTTCATCGGTGTCATCGATCTCATCGTCGAACCACGTCTATCGAGAGGGGACAAACACCGGCAACAAGGAAAGAACACAATCAATGCAATGCAACAATATGATGCATGAGTGTGACATGGTAATATGTTGTGGTTTGAGCTAATGCAGCTAGCAACAAAGTTAAATGAAGTTGGTTTGAACCCTAAGTTCAAAACCAAACTCCATATGTGAAATTCAAATGTCATTTAATTGATTTGTGCTAAACAGCAGCTATAAGTTGTTCTAACATGCATGAAAATGGTACAGATGGATAGATTGGATTTTTCTGATCATTTTTCATATATAATTTATTTCATTTGGAGTTATGATTGAATTTCTATGAATTTTAGAAGTTTTAGGCATTTTCTGAAATTATTAAATAATTTAAGATTTATTTAAATTCCAGAAAGGAATTATTGCGTCAGCATGACCTCATAGTGACGTCAGCAGGTCAACGGGCGCCGTCCAGGTCAAACTGACATGTGGGCCCTGCGTGTCAGTGTCTGGACTAACTAACCTAATTAAAATTAACCCTAACTAACTTAGTTAGCCGGGCGGGGCCCGCATGTCAGTGAGTCAGTGGCTTAACTAAAATTAGTTATTAATTTAACCAAAAGTTAGCAGGGCCGGGCCCACCTGTCAGTGACCCTGGGGAAGTCAAACCGGGTTAAATCCCGGGTCAGTAGGGTCAATCCCGCCGGCGTCTCGACGCCGGCGAGGCCCGGGACGGTGGCGGCCGTCAGAAACACGCTACAGGGCACGGGCGAGGCCGTGCTTGGGCTCATTCGAGAGCCCTTGCTGGTGCGCATCGAACGGTGGTGGTGGCCGTGCCAGTGGTGGCCGGTACCGACGACGGCGAGCTCGTGAGCGGCGGCCGGAGTTCGGGTGCGGTCGGGTTCAGCGCTGCTGCTCGCAAGCGAGGGAGCTGAGGCGCTGGAGGGGCTCTACGGGTCGCGGCAAGCACAACGGGTGCACGCCCGTGACCAAATGGTCACCGGGGTTTCGCCGGCGACGATCCCATGCGGCGGTGGCTGCTGTTAGCAAGGGGGCGGCGGCTACGGCAAACAAACGAAGGCGGGATTAGGGGGAAGAGGACCGGGGGCTCACAGCGGTGCCGACGGAACGCTCCGCGAGGTCGGGGACGGTCCGGAGCCGATGAATTTGACGATGATGGCCGGCGGGTCCGAGGTAGAAGACGACGGCGATGGCGACGAAGCAAAGCCCTCCGGCTCGTTTCCTTCGGCTTGGGGATGTGGTGCTCGATTGCGGAGCTGCTGGGCACGGCCACGGGACGAGGGGTGGCCGGTGGTCATGGCTACGGCGAGCGGCACTCTCAGGTGCGTTCGGTGACGAGAGGGAGGGAGGGTAGAGGAGGAGGAGGGGGTCCAGAGAGCGAGGGAGAAGTGAGAGGGGGTCGGGGAGGCGCGTGGCGTCACCGGGGCGTCCAGGCGGAGGAGGAGGCAGGCAGGCAGGGAGGAGGTGGCCGGGGCGCGTGGCCGCGCGCGCCAGGCGCGTGCTCATCCTCCTGGCAGAGGAGGAAGGCGACAGAGAAGGAGGCGGTGGTGGGCTGGGCCGGCTTCTGCAGCAGGCCGCACAGGTGAGTGGGCCTCAGGTAAGTGTCAGGTAAGTTCCTTCTCTCTTTTTTAATTTTTCTGTTCTGTTTGTTTTATTAATTTATTTTGCCACTGTTTTGAATTTAAAATAATTCAAACAATGTGAAAACTCCTCTGAATATTTTTATTTTGCTAGATGGACTTTTCCAAAAGCTTATAAAATATTTCAGGTATATTTGAAATTATATTCTAATTATATGAATATAATTCAAATTCAAATAGCTAATGAATTAAATTCAAAGTCCCAAAAATAAATCCTTAAAAATGTTCAATATTTTGGTTGGGACCAGAACCCTTGCCAAAAATTATCAAACATTTAAGAAGAGCATTTTGGAACAATGAATGAGATTTCTAGTGTTTTTGCCCTTCTTTTATTTAGGGTTTTGAGGCTTCCAATTTCCCTCAGTTCAAGTTTCAAAAATTTAAACATGATGCAAACACCAGGCAGCACCAGAAGCTAGGGATGTGACAACTCACCCCCACTAAACAAGAATCTCGTCTCGAGATTCAAGCGTAGGGTAAGATGAAGGGGAAACGCAAACTAGTATAATCTTCACGATCCAGGTTGCACTTCGAATGAACGTTGATTCGATCACCATCATTGTCTCGAAGTCTTGCTCTGAGAAATCCTGCCAACATGACATGGAGAGAAGAAGGAGACTCTAGAAGGGTCGATCTTCTCGAAGATCGAACAACTCAGGATTAACTCATGGAATGAGACATAGCAACCTCTCTTGAGCTGAGACATGAAGCATACATCTGAAGAAATGGAGTGAGACAGATGACGAGGGCTCGCTAAGTAGACAACAATTCCAGACTTAAGAATGTGGTAAACGATTGTTAACGTAGCGAGGAGTTGAGTTGCCATGATAGCACAGCGAGACACCTTTGGAACCGTGACTCGTAGATATCTCCCCTTAAGTGGCAAAAAGAATTACCTTTGATTCAAAGATCATTGAAACTCTTTAAACCAGCCTAAGGCAATTCTCGAGCGATCATTTGGAGGGGGTCGGTAGAATGGCATACTCGGACTTGGATGATGTGGATTACCTTGTTGAAGACAACGTAATGGATGAATTTGCTTACCACCGGAAATGGAAGAGACCCATGGTAGAATGGCACATTGGCGGTGCAAGCTGGGAACAAAATGCAAATGCTGGGAATGATTCTGGTAACTGGGGAAGAACCCAACAATAGAGAGTGAATTCACTGTTTGAAAAGGTCATAGCATTGCCGAGGAAACTGAGAGCACTATACAGTTAATGCCGACGATCAAACCTGGCACTTGCGCGTGCTCTCAAGAACTTGAGCATTTCCATAATCATCAAGATTTTACCAACATCCGTGTCAAGGATCCTGGCAACACAACGTACTACCATGATGAATGATGATGGATGATGCAGATGCAAAGGAAGATAACACTTTCTCAGATTTCACCCTTGGCGGGGCCAAGGAAATAAAATCTGGATGATCGACCGAGAGACATTTAGCACTCCGCTTCTAATGTTCTCCTTGATGTGCTAGCGTAATCCATAGACAATTATGGTTTGATATCTAGAACATCAAGTAAAAGGTCGGACTTCAGAAACACAAAAATCATAAGGCATAGCTAGGGAGTAAATCCTACGAAGTCCTTATGGGGAGGTGGCCAACTTCTGCAAACAAGATGCTACAATAATAGGTCTTCCGGCTGGGTGTGTTGGCCACGACATCCACTTTACCGGTTATCGAGGGACCAATATTATAGTTCTTGGGAAATGTTCCAACCATCATATCTGCCTGAGATTCAGATCTGGTTGGTGTCAGGATATTCCAGACTCATCGAGTCTAGGAAGAAAAATGAAGGTTTGCAACACAAATCGACGAAATGAAGTTGCGAGATTCTCGGGAAATGAACTGCGATAGCAAGCTCCAAAACATGAGCTGGTTCTGCTACACATGTGTGAACACGCTGCCTCAGACAAACATGATCACATGGTAGTCTTACAATAAAACACTACCGAGTTCTGGTAGGGAACCATCATTGAGGATATAGGAATCTTGTGCATGAACTAGTATTTGCACAGCAACTCCTTTTCCTTGAACAAATCAATCAGTGGCTTGGTGTGCTAGGGATACATATGGAATGAAGATGATCAGTCTATCAGACCATAGAATACTTCGCACATGCATGAATGACTTGGGATGATTCCAGAGGAGCAAAAAACAAACTTTCTCGAATTCACGACGGCAACTTACATCAAATGCACGTGAATCAAAGGACGTCACTTCTTTCATCCAACATACACTTCATAAACGGGGCATGAAGAAAATGTTTACACAAGTTTCCAACACTAGCTTAATGTTCAACAAAATCATGGAGGAGATAAGGATGTTGTCAATGGGCTCAACAACAATTCATCCGGGTTCCCTTTTTAAAAGGAATTCCATAGTTAAGTGAACACGGTGATAGCATTGGTCAGACCAAAGAATATAATGGTGTATGCTCGAGGAAAAACCACGAGTAAGACAACATTACGAATATCGTTGGTTCTGATTTATTTGACGATAGCCCATACTCAATCAAAGGTTTGGGTAAGATAATAGATCCAACAATTGATCACAAGGACCAATCGATGAAGATATCATCTTTCTTCAACACACACTACACAAGAATATCCCTTTGGAACGAACTAAGTCAGGCAAGCTTTTATCTTCCAACTCTCCAAGTTGTTGTCTAGCTTAACCAACTAGCTCAGGGATATCTAACACCGATCTTGGAGAGAGGGTGGTTCACAAGAAACCAACTTGATCACGAGCTCAACATAATAATCAGGGGAGAACCTGGTAATACTTCCGAGAAGATATTCGGAAAATCACGAACCACCGGTATGTTACTAAGCTCGAGAGCAATCTTTCTTTTCAGGGCAAGATGATATGATCAAATGAGCGAGGACTTGACAAAATCCTAACTCATCAATCAAAGAGTGCACCAGGAAATAAGGACTAGGTAGCACAATCAACCTTAGGGCGATGATTCAAAAATCAACATGCTAAGAATGAGGTTATTGTCCATTAACTACCAAGCAACAAGGTTGCTAGGAGTATTGAATTCACACATCACGATTCACTTGTCGGCATTCCGGTTGCGACAACACGGAACCGAGGGATGAATAATGATGGCGAGAAGTATCACTACATCAAGAATTCACAAGAGCCGGTGCAATCCTCATGAAAATCCTGACATAAAGACGGTAATACTTCAGGGTAGAACAGAATCAAAAGCTGGGCTGGCATTTTGATCTGCGGAGCATGACTACCTTGACCCAATCCTAGATATGGATGAGGTACTGGAGTTCATTTCTCCTAGTCATTCTGGAATAGAATGGCTTGATGGACCACAAGAGTAATAGGTATCGATGAACGATTGCACGCATACTCTTGACTATCAATTGATAGACGAGGGCCAGAAAACAACTAAAGAGGGACAACTCAAAGGAACATATGATTTTCCAAGTTGTGGATGCATGGACTAGCATGTCGAACGAATTCAACATATTTCTTCCGGATAACCCATGCAGAAAGGTAGAACTGGCAGAGTCACAATATAGAATCGAGAACCCATCGAGAGCACTCTGATTGTGATCTTTCGATCAGCGAGGAACATCTGCCATAAACGGTTCATAGTATTTGGAAGAAGGAAATAACACGAACATCGAGGACTAATGCAAGGGTTACTAATAACCTAAAGGAACGAGCAAAACTATCAACATGAAGCAAGTAGGGTGAATCTCGGGTTCAAAACCCAGGAGTAGAATACCTACTACTAAGTGGCATCACGGGATGCTTTCGAGGATAAAGGCCAGAATCATCACACTGGCACACAAATCATGGCTAAATTACTAGATGATCCCCTAAGACACCTAGGGTCATAATACCAGCTCCAACATATATGTCAAGGCAATAAAGTACCTCAACTCACCGATTAGTGTGGTTAATCTGGCCCAAAGGAACATCGAAACGGGAGGAAGGAATTTGCAAATTGCTTCAAACTATTTAGAAACCTGGGATGACTCGGACAGCATAACGGCTGTAAATGCTCAGAAAAGCTTTGAGACATTCACAAAAGGGTGGCATAACCACTCAAAAGCACAATATCAAGGTTTGGAGATCAACAGTTAACATACGGAAATAGTAGGAACTGAATTGAGACTTAAATCCAACAATCTATAAATCTACGGATTAGTAACACGTGATCCTGATAGAAAGAAGAAAAAGCCTAGTTCCTTAACCCCATAGGAAAGATAAGATGACTCAGATCAGAAGGGCATAAGGTATAAGGAGTAAAAAGAGCCTTACGTTCCATCCCACAATCAATTCCCTTATATAACTAAAGAATTTCTAGACTCAACTTTGACCAGTTTGGCTTGGTAATCCCACAGGCAGTCAAGCTCTGATACCAAAGCTGTCAGGACCCCGAACCTAAGTCACACCGATCTAGCATGTAACACATCGTATCACTTTGCGGCCTCACGCACGGTATTCCCACGGGTGCCACCTTACCTGGCCCGGGACCGTTTGCGCCTTTTGGCTCATGTATGTGATAGTGTCGCTAGCATCCATATGACAAAGAACCCGGGCTGACATGGCTAGTCGTGAACCCAAAGTGGCACTAACTTACAGGGACAGGCATCCATGACCCAGCATCGAACGTGTCGGTCATCAGCGAGTGAATCCAGGCTGTAGCACTGGGCTAGCAGGACTTCGGTGAACCGGGCTGTAGCGGGCTAACAGGACTCCGGTATTCATCGCGTGACATTTCCCCGAAGGAACAGACACAGGAACGACGAAGGACACATGCCGGCCAGCCTAAGTGTTCCGGAGCAGTAGCAAGCTATCGTGGCTCGGTGGAAACACTAGGAGACATTTCCCGGTAAGAGAGGCTACTAAAGATAAACAACTAGATAGTCAGATCCCACACATACCAAGCATTTCAATAACATACACACAATATGCTCGATATGTGCAATACAACATGGCATCACAAAATGACTCTACGACTCAAGTAGTTTATTCAATAGGCTCCGAGGAGCGAGATATTACAAACATGGGTCTCATGACCCAACAATCAGAGCATACAAGTCAAAGCACAAGCGGAAGCTTAACATGTCTGAGTACATACAACTATAAATGAAAAGGGCTGGAAAGCCTGACTATCTACCAGATCCTGCCGAGGGCTCAAGATCGTAGCTGAGGTAACAAGCTAAACGTCGAAGTCCACGTGGAACTACTAGTGAGACTGAAGTCTCTCTGCAAAAACATAAATTAAGCAACGTGAGTACAAATGTACCCAGCAAGACTTACATCAGAACTAACTACATATGCATCATTATCAACAAAGGGGATGGTGGAGTTTAACTGCAGCAAGCCAGCTTTGACTCGGTGGCTATCCTGAACTACGACTGCAAGTAACTCTTTTGAGGTGGCGCACACGAGTCCACATATTCACCATATCAATACACCACTATGGATCCGCTCCCGTCTCCCTACGAGAACGCCATCCATAGCACTCACGCTTATCTTGCGTATTTTAGAGTATCCACTTTCACTTGTCTATGAACTATACAAGGGGTCCAAGTTTCCATATCCGAGGAATCCGGCTATTCGAATAGATGATGTTAACCCTGCAGGGGTGTACTTCTTCACACACGCTCTCGCCACTTATCACCCTGTACACGTCATGTAC
Source organism: Triticum dicoccoides (assembly GCF_002162155.2). Classification (NCBI taxonomy): domain Eukaryota; kingdom Viridiplantae; phylum Streptophyta; class Magnoliopsida; order Poales; family Poaceae; genus Triticum; species Triticum dicoccoides. Next base: position 211,813,167 of record NC_041383.1, read on the forward strand.
CTCGGCAACCTTCAAGCGGAAGCCGGGCGAGGGAGTCGGCCATGACCTGACTAACCGAACAAGTCTCTAGTCCAGGTTTATCGCCTATTCGGGTTCCATCCGCAAGGAGATCCGGCCGGGGTGTCGCTCACGGCCCCAAATGATGTGAGCAGGGTTCCCAAGCCCACCATCCGGGTGCCACCGTGTACACCGTGCCACTGTGCCTAGTCTGTCCCAAGCCCACCTGTACCGGGTGCCACTTGGTAGACTACTAACACTACCTACAAACACCAGAAACTAGTTGCAACTCCTAGACAGAGATCATGTTGATTAATAAGTCGAGAGGGGTCGAGTTACCGAAACCCAATGTGTGGTAGTAACTGTTCATGGATCACAAACACAGAACTCAGTTCCTGAGGACGGCTGCAATGAGACAACCCACCATGTACTCCTACAAGGCCTCTCACCGCTACCTTTACCAAATCGTGTTCACACACTTAGCTCACACACAGTAGGACATGTTCACACGCCTCTGATTCATCCCCGATGAATCAGACCTGACTCAACTCTAAGCAATAGCAGGCATGACAACAAACATGAATGAGTAGGCACAACAGGGCTCAAACAACTCCTACTCATGCTAGTGGGTTTCATCTATTTACTGTGGAATGACAAGTCATGCAAAGGATAAAGGGGTTCGGCTACCGCAGCAAGTAACAGTTGAATCGTTGTTGTCCTAATGCAGTAATAGAGAGCAGGAGCGAGAGAGTGGGATTTTATCTGAATGAACAAGGGGGTTTTGCTTGCCTGGCACTTCTGAAGATAATATTGAGTCTTCATCAGCGTCATCGATCTCATCGTCGAACCACGTCTATCGAGAGGGGACAAACACCGGCAACAGGGAAAGAACACAATCAATGCAATGCAATAATATGATGCATGAGTGTGACATGGTAATATGCTGTGGTTTGAGCTAATGCAGCTAGCAACAAAGTTAAATGAAGTTGGTTTGAACCCTAAGTTCAAAACCAAACTCCATATGTGAAATTCAAATGTCATTTAATTGATTTGTGCTAAACAGCAGCTATAAGTTGTTCTAACATGCATGAAAATGGTACAGATGGATAGATTGGATTTTTCTGATCATTTTTCATATATAATTTATTTCATTTGGAGTTACGGTTGAATTTCTATGAATTTTAGAAGTTCTAGGCATTTTTTGAAATTATTAAATCATTTAAGATTTATTTAAATTCCAGAAAGGAATTATTGCGTCAGCATGACCTCATAGTGACGTCAGCAGGTCAACGGGCGCCGTCCAGGTCAAACTGACCTGTGGGCCCTGCGTGTCAGTGTCTGGACTAACTAACCTAATTAAAATTAACCCTAACTAACTTAGTTAGCCGGGCGGGGCCCGCATGTCAGTGAGTTAGTGGCTTAACTAAAATTAGTTATTAATTTAACCAAAAGTTAGCAGGGCCGGGCCCACCTGTCAGTGACCCTGGGGAAGTCAAACAGGGTCAAATCCCGGGTCAGTAGGGTCAATCCCGCCGGCGTCTCGACGCCGGCGAGGCCCGGGACGGTGGCGGCCGTCGGAAACATGCTACAGGGCACGGGCGAGGCCGTGCTTGGGCTCATTCAAGAGCCCTTGCTGGTGCGCATCGAACGATGGTGGTGGCCGGTACCGACGACGGCGAGCTCGTGAGCGGCGGCCGGAGTTCGGGTGCAGTCGGGTTCGGCGCTGCTGCTCGCAAGCGAGGGATCTGAGGCGCTGGAGGGGCTCTACGGGTCGCGGCAAGCACAACGGGTGCACGCCCGTGACCAAATGGTCACCGGGGTTTCGCCGGCGACGATCCCATGCGGCGGCGGCTGCTGTTAGCAAGGGGGCGGCGGCTACGGCAAACAAACGAAGGCGGGATTAGGGGGAAGAGGACCGGGGGCTCACAGCGGTGCCGACGGAACGCTCGGCGAGGTCGGGGACGGTCCGGAGCCGACGAATTTGACGGTGATGGCCGGCGGGTCCGAGGTAGAAGACAATGGCGATGGCGACGAAGCAAAGCCCTCCGGCTCGTTTCCTTCGGCTTGGGGATGTGGTGCTCGATTGCGGAGCTGCTGGGCACGACCACGGGACGAGGGGTGGCCGGTGGTCATGGCTACGGCGAGCTGCGCTCTCAGGTGCATTCGGTGACGAGAGGGAGGGAGAGCAGAGGAGGAGGAGGGGGTCCAGAGAGCGAGGGAGAAGTGAGAGGGGGTCGGGGAGGCACGTGGCGTCACCGGGGCGTCCAGGCGGAGGAGGAGGCAGGCAGGCAGGGAGGAGGTGGCCGGGGCGCGTGGCCGCGCGCGCCGGGCGCGTGCTCATCCTCCTGGCAGAGGAGGAAGGCGACAGAGAAGGAGGCGGTGGTGGGCTGGTCGGGCTTCTGCAGCAGGCCGCACAGGTGAGTGGGCCTCAGGTAAGCGTCAGGTAAGTTCCTTCTCTCTTTTTTAATTTTTCTGTTCTGTTTGTTTTATTAATTTATTTTGCCACTGTTTTGAATTTAAAATAATTCAAACAATGCCATAAACTCCTCTGAATATTTTTATTTTGCTAGATGGACTTTTCCAAAAGCTTATAAAATATTTCAGGGATATTTGAAATTATATTCTAATTATATGAATATAATTCAAATTCAAATAGCTAATGAATTAAATTCAAAGTCCCAAAAATAAATCCTTAAAAATGTTCAATATTTTGGTTGGGACCAGAACCCTTGCCAAAAATTATCAAACATTTAAGAAGAGCATTTTGGAACAATGAATGAGATTTTTAGGGTTTTTGCCCTTCTTTTATTTAGGGTTTTGAGGCTTCCAATTTCCCTCAATTCAAGTTTCAAAAATTTAAACATGATGCAAACACCAGGCAGCACCATAAGCTAGGGATGTGACAGCAGATATCTTCCAGCACACCCCCTTCAGTAATGTGCTAAATTCGCTAAAATCTCTCTCCTTATCAGGATACTCCTGGCCGGATTGTATCCGGCTCGTGTGGGATACGAAGGACGAAGAAAATCGCGACCTACCCACCATCCACTTTATAGCCACTGTCAATGACCTAACAGACATGCTTGACATCGACTCCGACAACATCGATGGTATGGACGTCGACGTAGGGGAAGACCTGGAACCACCGCCCACAGGGCGCTGGACTGCCACTTCATCATTCAATGTTTACATGGTGGATACGCCTAAAGAAGACAATGGTGATAGAAAGGACACAACGGAGGATAAACCCCCCGGACAAAAGCAAAAACGACGGCGCAGGCGCCGCTCTAAGTCCAGTCACAGTAAAAATAGCAACACAAAACATGATGACACTCCGGTTAACTCCGGAGGCAACAATGACCATAGGGACCCAGCGATGGAGTAGGACAAGCCAGGTCACGCCAAACACAACCCGGAGCAGATGCTCGATCACAGCGATCCAGAAGGCCGAACTCATCACCCTACCTCCAAAGAGGAGGACAATCCGGTTGACGATGCATTCATCATCCCGGAAAAGCGTCTGGAACAAGATAACCTCCGCAGAAAGCTCCTGGACGCAGCGAGGAGCTTGAAGAAGCAGAAGCAAAGGCTTAAAGCCACGCAGGATATGCTCAACTGAAGATGGAATAAGGTGCTGGACACCGAATGAAAATGTGGCGACGATCGCCACACAAAGAGCTACCCAAAACGCAAACTACTACCCGAATTTGACGACAAAGCTGCAGCGCCCATTCCGCCAAAAAACAATACGGCCACTAGGCCAGACCAACCACCTCATGGCCGTGGTAGAGCAGCCACCGATAATGCACACGATTTACGAGAGCTCCTGGACAAAAAGGCCAGTGCAGCCAGATCCATCTATGTGTCCAGAGGACGTGCTCCGGCGTGGGATTATGGTCACCACAATGATCATTCTGATCAAATACCAGTCCAAAATCAACACCAGGAGCAACAACAGCCGACAGCATGCTGCGACACGGCCAGATACAGAGGGGCTGCGCACCCCCTGTACTTCACCGATGAGGTGCTGGATCATGAATTTCCATAGGGATTCAAACATGTGAATATAGAGTCATACGACGGAACGACGAACCCTGGGGTCTGGATCGAAGATTTTATCCTTCACATACACATGGCTCGTGGGGATGACCTCCACGCCATCAAATACCTCCCCCTCAAGTTAAAAGGGCCAGCTCGTCATTGGCTGAAAAGCCTCCCCGAAAACTCAATTGGAAGTGCGGAGGAACTTAAGGATGCTTTTAGGGCCAACTTTCAAGGAACCTATATTCGGCCTCCGGATGCGGACGATTTAAGTCACATAATACAGCAGCCCGGAGAGTCAGCCCGCAAGCTTTGGAACAGATTCCTCACTAAGAAGAATCAAATTGTCAACTGTCCGGATGCCGAAGCCTTAGCGGCCTTCAAACACAGTGTCTAAGATGAGTGGCTTGCCATACACCTCGGCCAAGAAAAGCTGAGAACGATGGCAGCCTTAACAAGCCTCATGACCCGCTTTTGTGCGGGCGAGGATAGCTGGCTGGCCCGTAGAGGCACCAGCGACCCGGGTACATCTGAAATTCGAGATGGCAACGGGAAGCTACGACACACTAAGCACAAGCGTCGGAGTGGCGATAGTCCGGACAACACGGCGGTCAACGCCGGATTCAGGGGCCCTCGACCCGTACAAGGAAATAAGCCATTTAAAGGTAGTAAAGAGGGTCCATCTGGGCTGAACAAAGTCCTGGACAGATTGTGCCAAATCCATGGCACCTCTAAAAAACCTGCAAATCATACCCACAGAGAATGTTGGGTCTTCAAGCAGGCCGGCAAATTAAACACCGAACACAAGGGAAGTCAAACACCAAGCGAAGACGAGGGCGAACCTCGCCAGCCGAACACAGGGGGCCAGAAAAAATTCCCACCGGAAGTCAAAACGGTAAACATGGTACACGTAACTCGCGTAGAGTTCGTAGCCCCAGAATTCAATCCCTGTGCGACTTTCCCGATCAATTTTGATCACATGGACTACCCGGCCAGTATCCGGCATGGAGGATCGGCTGCATTGGTGCTCGACCCAATAATTGATGGATACCATCTTACTGGCGTCCTAATGGACGGCGGCAGCAGTCTTAATCGGATATATCAAGACACCATCCGCAAGATGGGGATAGACCCATCCAGAATAAATCAAAAAAAATGTCACCTTCAATGGAGTGATTCCAAGCGTCGTGGCCCAATGCGGGGGCTCCCTCGTATTAGAAGTGACATTCGGTTCTCCCGACAACTTCTGAAGCGACAACTTACTCTTCAACATCGCTCACTTCAGCAGCGATTATCATGCATAGCTTGGAAGGACGGCCTTCGCTCGCTTTAACGCAATACCGAACTATGCCTGCCTTAAACTTAAGGTGCCTGGTCCATGCGGTGTCATAACGGTTAGCGGAAACATAGAGCAGTATGCGGTAGCTCCCGTTGCCGGACTCTAGGCGGCCTCTCCCACTAGAACGCATGACCGATCGTCAAGACCATGGACATGGTTAGACGAGTCCAATACACCATTTTTTACAATGGCTCGGACAAACCCGAGCTAGGTGATGTACATGTGCCCCCATAAAATAATACGACGGGTTGTAAACATGTAACAAAAGCCCACAATTCGGCCTGCTTCATTAATAGGCCGGATCTCGAACATCCCTCGAGCATAACTAACTTTTCACACACCTTTTTCGTTCCTACAGACACTACCGGTGCCCCACCCTTCTAGGATACACAGGCGTAGACGTGCAGCAGGGCCCCGCCCACAAGTTTCTCTTTAGATTAAGCCCCTATGTAAACCTTCTTTATTGTCTCTTGTTGCTCAACATCCCATGGGTATTTCATAAACCTATAAGGGACACTGGCGTTTTAGGCTTTTTGCCACAACAGATCAATGCGCGTACCTGGAATCACAGGGTCAAGGGCGTTATTCAGCCCAATATATGTTATAAAGTCCGAATAACTTCGGGAGTATTCGGCGTCACGAGTTTGGCCTTATATGCATCAGCTCCGAATCATGTCTCTGGTCAAATGTTGGGTTAGCCCGGCTCCTGGGTTTGCTGCCTTAAGTTCCGTTCTATCGGCTAAGGCGGCCAAAGGTGAACTACTGCAATTGTACCCTGGTTATTCCGGATGAGCACCTAAGTAGAGAAAGCCGAAAAATGACTGTCATGATACAGCGGGAGACTGGTCAACAACTCGAGGACTCATTGGAATCCATAGGATTCCTCCGCATTAACGAAGGACCGGTCTACCGGTCAAGTACGCACACCGTATCCAGATGCTCGCGGAAGTACCAGGGGCTACATAGTAGCCCCACCTTTCAAACTCCTATGGCTAAGTGAAAAGTGTTACAGCTATATAGTCTGGTTGCCTCGTTGGACGTGCGATCACCTCCTTATCGGACTAAGACATTGGATCAAGTGTGTTCACGCATATTTTCTCGAACACCCCCGCATTATGTGCGTGGGGGCTGAAGCCAACGACTGCTAACTTTCACGTTATATGCATACATAAACAGCCGCACAGGAGACACTATAATACTTTCAGGCAAAAGTATAAAAAAGGCAGCCTCTATAATCAAACACATAATTGTTTACAATTAATAGAATCGTCACTCAAACATGACATTCTTAGAGCACTGGGCCTCTATTTTACGGGCACCTTCTATGACCTGCTCAAAATAGTGCTCGGCTGGGTCTTGGCTTCCTACCGGGCCCTGAGTTGCAATGCGGGCGGCCTCCATATCCGCCCAGTATGTTTTCACATGGGCAAGAGCCATCGGCGCACCCTCTATGCACGCCGATCTCTTGACGGCATCGATCTGTGCTCTGGCGCCAAATAATTGTTGCACCAAACCAAAGTAACTGTCCGGCTTCGGCTCCTTCGGCCACAGATGGTCTATTCCAGACCTCATTGCAAGGCCGGACAGCCTATGGATCTCGGCTATCGCGGCCATCTTCTCACTCAAGGGTAAGGAGCGCGCTGGGGCACTAAATTGCAACCAGAATAGCCTCTCCATTTTGTTATCTTCATGGTACTTAAATAACTTGGTCACATCAGCCGCACTCTTCACCAAATCCGCATACTCATCTGCGGCGCTCCATAGCTTATCCAACGGAGCATACTTTGGATCTAAAAACTTCATCCGCAACAAATAAGGATTTCCAGCCGCGATTTCTCCGGCTTGTCGAAGTTCCTCCCGTGCGTCTCTAATCTGAGAGCGCGTCTCCTTAACCGAATCCAACGCCTTCTTCAGGTCGGCCACCTTTGTCTGATTCTCCTTTTCAAGAAGCTCATACCGGCGGGCGGCGTCCCTTAGTTCCACAACCATCTCGACTATCTTCTCCTCGCTTCAAAGACGAGCGGCCTGTTCGGCTTTCAATTGTTCGACTGCCTTTAGAGCAGCGGCATTGCTAATCCAGGATTGTTCCTTAGCTAGGGTAAGCTCCGCCCTCAGGGCCTCAATGGCAGCAGCTCTGCCTACAACTACATCACATCACATTAATATTACAACCTTCTTGCAATTTCCCAAAATAGGTGTGGATATAGGAAAGCATACTCTGCGACTCCTCGAATTGCTTGTTCACAAGTGTGACGTCGGCCTCCACCATATTAGTCTGCTGCCTCAATTAGGCACATTCGGCGGCCTGGTCTATTGCCGAACCCTTAGCGACCTGCACATCAATACAAGTGTGATCATTATCTGGGAGTGTGATCCTCCGTTTGCCGCCATGGGCTGACATCCACAGTCTTAGGGGCTACTATCTATACAGAGCACATGTATCACGTGCGGTACAACTAAAAACTGCCTATTTTTGCGGCTTACCTCAAAGCCTTTGAGCAGGCTCCTAAAAGCTTCGTTTAAACCGCTTGTGGCGGAGGAGATTTTCTCCAACACCGTAACCATCAGTGTACGATGATCCTCCAAGAGAGCAGCAGACTCCAGGAGGCCCGTCAGCATGTTCGGCCGGACACCGGACTCTCCCGGACCCTTTTCATTGTCCGCCACGGGAACAGAATGCGCTGGGCTCGGGGCGGCCGAAGTGTTGGCTTCTGGCCCCATTGGATCTGGACTCCTCCGTGACGATACCTCAGGGTCGCCCGCTTCACGCGACGGAGAGGCAGGTGGGGTCTCACTCTCCATCATCTCCGGAAGAAGATCCTCCGAGGACAAGGCCTGTTGAGATGAACTGTTGGCCGGACTACAAAAAACAGGTCCTGGTTATTACTCTCGGAGGAAAAAAGCATTAAGTTCCTTGTTTAATTAAACTTACAGCTCGGTGGAGGGCTGGCCCGTTTGCGGGCACTGTGCGGTCAGGACGCCCTTCGGGGCAGGGCCCTCTGGTGAAGTTCTCTTCCCTTGTTTAGGCGCCCCCGTCTCCAAATCTTCGAAGGCGGCCCTCTTCTTCCTGCGGGGGGAGGAAACCTCAGATTCGCCTCCCCGATTCTCCTCCTCCGTGGAGACGTTCATTCCCCCGGTCCGGATGCGCAATGTGTAAGGCCCAATCTTGGCCTTCCCACTCCTCCCTTCAGCTTTCTCTGGTGGCACTTGACTTAGTGTCCGTTTAAGAATCCGGGCCATTGCCGGACCAGGCGAGCCTTCGGGAAGCGGGGCCGGACACCTGATCCTCTTCGCCTTACTAAGCCAATCCTGGTTGCGAACAGTATTCAGAACAATGCTATGACAAATATAATTAAAGTGTTCGGTCATAGGGTTACTTACTTGGGTATCCAGGCGATTGCAGCTCAGGCCCGCATCCTCGATGGTGTCCGGACACTTTATTCATGGTCTGAAGAACAACTTATACATCCCTTCAGGCTTCATGCCGAGGAAATGCTGAATGGTTTGCGGACCTTCTAGATTGAATTCCCACATCCGAAGGGGCCGACGTTTGCACGGCAGGATCCGCCGAACTAGCATTACTTGGATTATTTTGACAAGACTAATGTCCCTCTCGAGGAGCTCCCGAATCCGGCTTTGTAGCATTGGTACATCGTTCGCAGGCCCCCAGTTTAGTCCCACGTTGGCCCACGATGCTAGTTGAGGTGGAGGGCCCGAGCGGAAGGCGGGCGCGGCCACCCACTTTGAGCCTCGAGGAGCTGTGACATAGAACCACCTCTGTTGCCATAAATCAGATACCTTCGATAAGGAGCCTTCGGGCCATGGGGCATCTACATTCCTACTTATTATGGCGCCTCCGCACTCTGCGTGTTGCCCCTCAATCATCTTCGGCTTCACATTGAAAGTCTTGAGCCATAAGCGGAAGTGGGGGGTGATGTGGAGGAAGGCTTCACACACAACGATAAATGACGAGATGTGGAGGATGGAATCCGGGGCTAGATCATGGAAATCTAGCCCATAGTAGAACATGAGCCCCCTCACGAAGGGGTCAAGAGTAAGACCCAAGCCCCGGAGGAAGTGGGAGACAAATACGACGCTCTCATTGGTCTCGGGAGTGGGGATAACCTGTTCGGTAGCAGGAAGCATGTGCTTGACATCGGCGGTCAAATACCCAGCCCCCCTGAGCTTCGCAATATCCTCCTCCGTGACGGAGGAAGCCATCCATCGGACTTAATGGTCGGATCCGGACATGATCGAAGATCCAGGGTCTTAGGCTTGAGCTTTGGGTGTTGGGACTCGGGGTGCGAGATATGCGAGCGTGGAGATAGAGGGATAGGCCTCAACTCCTTTATAAAGGGGGGAAGGATTTCAAGCGTCCGTGAACGTGGTCATTCGGGACTTTCCTAAAAACACGGGGTCATGCCAACAGGCATGGTTGGATTACCCATACCCGTATTGATGAGAATCCCGTAGTAAGGGGAACACGACCTCTGCTCTGACAGGACATGCCAAGGAAACCGTCTCATGGTGTGTGCGGTAGCGAGTTGTAATGGTTCAAATAAAAATCGGACCGTGGAGTGATGTCACACAACGAAGAGTTGTCAGCAGATCAGATTCATGGATTGTTATTTTCTCTACGATGGTGTCAGGACCCCGACTCGATGTCACATCGATCTAGCCGGTAACACCTCATATCACCTAGCGGCCTCACGCACGGTATCCCCACGGGTGTCGTCTTACCTTTGCCCGGGACCGTTTGCGCATTTTGGCTCACGTATATGATAGTGTCGCTAGCATCCATATGATAAAGAGCCCGGGCTGACATGACTAGTCGTAAACCCAAAGTGGCACAGACTTACAGGGACAGGCATTCATGACCCAGCTTCGAACGTGTCGGTCATCAGCAAGTGGGTCCGGGCTGTAGCACTGGGCTAGCAGGACTCCGGTAAACCGGGCTGTAGCGGGCTAACAGGACTCCGGTACTCAAAGCGTGACATTTCACCAAAGGGACAGACACAGGAACGAAGAAGGACACATGCCGGCCAGCCTAAGTGTTCCAGAGCAGTAGCAAGCTACCATGGCTCAGCGGTAACACTAGGAGACATTTCCCGGTAAGAGAGGCTACTAAAGATAAACAACTAGATAGTCAGATCCCACACATACCAAGCATTTCAATCATACACACAATATGCTCGATATGTGCAAATACAACGAAGCATCACAACATGACTCTATGACACAAGTACTTTATTTAAGGCTCATAGAGCCATACATGACATACACAAAGGTACGGGTCTCACGACCCAACATACAAGTCATATACAGTCATACAAACCAGCAGCGGAAGTAACTTGTCTGAGTACAGACAACTAGTAAAATAAAAGAGGCTTGGGAAGCCTAGCTATACTACAAGGTCCTTCACAAGCTCAGGGTCACCACCTGGGTCTTTTAGCCTACTCGTTGATGTCAACGTCTACATAGAACCCATCAGAAGGGGTTGCAGCGTCTTCTGTAAAAATGTAAATTATAGCAACATGAGTACAAAGGTACTCAGCAAGACTTACATCAGATCCTACATACATGCTTAGTATCAAGAAGGGTTGGTGGAGTTATTGCAGCAAGCCAGCTTTGACTCTTGGCTAGACTATCCTACGAGACTCCAACTTGAAATGGTTTTGCGCACACGAGTCCACTACTCACCAATTCAATACACTACCGAGGATCCGCCTCCGTCTCCCTGTGGAAGAGCCATCCTCGGCACTCACACTTATCTTGAGGCTTTTAACAGCTTCCATTTACTTGTCTATGAACTGTATAAGCAACCAAGTAGTCCTTTACCGCGGACGCGGCTATTCGAATAGATCATGTTAACCCTGCAGGGGTGTACTTCTTCATACACGCTCTCACCACTTACCGTCGTTTACACGACATGTACTCGGCAAACTTCAAGCGGAAGCCCAACGTGGGTGTCGGCCACGACCTACCTAATCACCTAAGCCTCCAGTCCAGGTTTATCGCCTATCCAGGTTCCATCCGCAGGGAGTCCGGCCGAGGTTTCCCATACGGCCCCGAACGATGTGAACAGGGTTCCCAAGATACCTAACGGGTATTCGGTACACCCGGCCACGTACCTACTGCATCACAGCCCACCCCTACGGTCAGCGCTGTCCACGGCCTCCAGTAGGCTACAAACACCAGAAACTACTTGCAACTCCTGGACGGAGAACTAGGGTGAATAAGAAGCCGAGAGGGTCCATTGGTTTCGGGCCCAATGCATGGTAGTAGCTGATTCTTAAATCACACATACAGATCTCAGTGCTTAAGGTCGGCTTCAATGAAACAACCCACCATGTACTCCTACATGGCCTCTCATCGATACCTTTACCAAATCGTGTTCACCACACCACTCTCATTACCGACGTAAACATTTCACTCTAGCCCATCACCCAGATGAACCAGACCTGACACGACTCTAAGCATAGCAGGCATGGCAAGGTAGGAACAACACATACATATGGCTCAAACAACTCCTACACATGCTAGTGGGTTTCATCTAGTTACTGTGGCAATGACAGGTCATGCAGAGGAAATGGGTTCAACTACCATAGCACACAGCAGTTTGAAACGCGTTGTCTTAATGCAGTAAAAGAGAGCAGGAGCAAGAACATGGGATTGTATCGATATGATCAAATGGTTGGTTGCTTGCCTGATGGTTCGATGCACTGATACGGTTCTTCGTTAGGGTAATCACGGTATTCCTCGGAGACAGAACCTGCCGCAGAGAGCACCGATACACAACATTACCAAACAGTATGCAACAATATGATGCATGCATGAGACATGGCAAAACGAGTGTATTGGGCTAATGCAACTAAAACCAGAAGGGTTTGAACAAATTTGAATCAAGGATTCAAATTTCAAATTCAAATATGGCCTTTTAAAGTGCGTTTCCTTGTTCTGCTTAAAACATCAATTTAACTTGTTTGATCATGCATGAAAATAGTACAGATGGGTAGATTGGATTTTTCTGATCATTTTTCATATATAATTTGTCCAATTTGGAGGTACAGAATAAAAGTTATGAATTTTTGAAGTTTAAATAGTATTCTGGAATTTCCTGATTTAAATTAAATCCAGAAATTATAGTTATTGCGCCAGCATGACGTCATCATGACGTCAGTGGTCAACTGCGGCTGGCTGAGGTCAAACCTGACGTGTGGGACCCACACGTCAGTGACAGGGGGTTAAACAGGGTTAAATTAACTCTAATTACTAATTAGTGGCGCTGGGGCCCACTGGTCAGTGTCAGGGGTTAACTAACAGTGGTTAGCGCTAATCCTAATTAGCTACAGGGCTGGGCCCACCTGTCAGGGACTCAGGGGGGTCCTGCCGTGGTCAAGGTGGGTCAAACCCACCGGCGACGTGACGCCGGCGAGGTCCGAGACGGCGGCGCGTCGCGGGATCGCGCTACAAGGCACGGGCGAGGCCGTGCTTGGGCTCGTTGGAAAGCCCTTGCTCCCGCGCGTCGAACGGTGGTGGTGGCCGGGCCTGAGGTGGCCGGAGTCGTCGACGGCGAGCTCGTGAGCGGCGGCCGGAGTTCGGGTGCGGTCGGAGTCGGCGTTGCAGGGGGTTTGGGGAGGTGTTGGTGCGTGCTGCGTGATCCTAGTGAGGTGTGGAGCACGATAGTGTGCTCGGTTGGGTGCTACGGTGACCGTGGCCACGACGGCGACATCGCCGGCGGCGTGGAGCTCTCGGCCAAAGTGGGGCTAGGGCCTAGAGGTCGGGAGAGACCAGGGGAGAAGGGGGAAACGATCCGGGGCTCACCGCGGAGCTGCAGAGGTGGTTAGCGGGCTCGGGGACGCGCTGGAGACGACGAATTCGACGGCGACGATGATCGGAGCCCGAAGAGGGGAACGGCGACGTGGCGGCGATGCAGGGCTTCCGGAGGCCCGTGGAGCAGTGGGGAGGAAGAGGAGGTTGTGGCGGAGCTCCTGAGCTAGTCGGGGGAGCGAGGGGTGGCCGGAGATGGCTGCTATGGCGAACGGCGGCGACGGTGGTGTTCGGCCGTGTGAGAGAGAGAGCGAGGGAGAGGAGGGGGGAGCCGGGGGAGAGTGAGAGAGAGCAGGGGGGAGAGGCGTGGCGTCGTCCGGGGCATCGAGCGAGGAGGGGAGGGCAGGCAAGCAGGGAGAGAGGTGGCGTGGCGCGGTGGCGCGCGCGCGCGCCGGCCACACTCCCCTCCCTCTGTCGGGACGAAGACGACAGAGGAGGGAGGCGGGCTGGGCCGCCTGCTGGCTGGGCCGGCCAGCTGGCTGGGCTGCACAGGGAGGAGCCCAGGTAAGCTTCTCCCTTTTATTTTTTTTTCTGTTTTCTAATTTCTGACATTTGTTTTGATTTAAATAATATATTAAATCATTTATTTAACTTATGCCAATTTTTGCAGGGGCTAGATATATTATTCTAGAGCTCCTTTATAATTGGCATAATATTTGGACATATATTAATATATATAGAAATATATTTCCAAAGCAAATATTTATACATTAATTCCAAATGCCCAAAATAAATGTCCATGAGCCACTAAAAATATTGGTTTGATTTTTATCTCTGTCCAATATTTTCAGAGAGCAACATGAGCATTTTCTTGGACCCTTTTGGAGAAATTTTTATTTGGATCATTTTCAAAATGATTCTGAGGGTTTCACAGATCCCCATTTCAAGTTTCTGATGAAAGAGTAAACATGATGCAACACTCTAATGCATGACTAGCTAGGGTGTGACAACTCACCCCCACTCAAAAGAATCTCGTCCCGAGATTTGGGTTCCTCCGGAAAGAAGGCGGGGTACTCGAGTCGAAGACGATCCTCCCTTTCCCAAGTTGCTTCATCCTCAGAATGGTGCGACCATTGTACTTTGAGGAACTTGATGTTCTGGCGTCGAGTGGTACGCTCGGCTTGATCGAGGATACGAATGGGGTACTCTCGATATGTAAGATTATCCTGGAGATCAAGCGTTTCGTGGTCCACTTCACGGATAGGATCCGAGAAGCAACGCCTGATTTGGGAAACGTGGAAGACATCGTGGACTCTGGAGAGATGCGGAGGTAGTTCCAACTGGTAGGCAACTTCTCCTCGTTTGGCGAGAATGCGAAAAGGTCCAATGTAACGAGGAGCCAATTTGCCTTTGATACCGAAACGATGGGTTCCCTTCAGAGGGGTGACCCGAAGATAAGCCTTCTCGTCAACCTCGAAAGTCATAGCCTTATGTTTTCGGTCATATTGACTCTTTTGACGAGATTGGGCTGTTTTCAACTTTTCACGAACGATGCGAACTTGTTCTTCTGCTTCCTGAATCATATCCGGGCCAAAGAATTGTCTTTCCCCGGTCTCTGACCAGTTAAGGGGTGTTCGACACCGTCGTCCATAGAGAACTTCAAAAGGGGCTTTACCCAAGCTAGATTGATAGCTGTTGTTATAAGCGAATTCGGCAAATGGAAGGCACTTCTCCCAATCCGTTCCGAATGAGATAACCGAGGCTCGAAGCATGTCTTCTAGAATCTGGTTGACGCGTTCCACTTGACCGCTCGACTGAGGGTGGAAGGCGGTGCTAAAGGAAAGACGGGTTCCCATAGCATTTTGGAAACTTTCCCAAAATCGAGAGGTGAAAAGACTTCCTCGATCCGAGTTAATTTCCAAAGGAACACCATGGAGAGACACTATTCGGGAGATGTATAAGTCTGCCAGCTGACTAGCGGTTATACTCTCACGAACAGGTAAGAAATGGGCTACTTTGGAAAGACGATCGACCACGACAAAAATAGCATTATTCCCTCTCTTGGTCCTGGGAAAACCGGTAATGAAATCCATACCAATTTTATCCCATTTCCATTCAGGAATAGCTAGGGGTTGAAGGGTGCCAGCAGGCCGTTGATGCTCTGCTTTTACACGACGACAGACGTCGCAATTAGCAATATACTGAGCAATTTCTCTCTTCATCCTAGTCCACCAGAACCTCTGGCGTAGGTCCTGATACATCTTAGTGCTACCGGGATGAATGGTGAGAGGAGATTCATGAGCTTCCTTAAGGATCAATCGCCTCAGGTTTCGCACTTTGGGAACCACTAGTCGATTTCCGAAGTATACGACCCCTCGATCGTTAATGGAGAAGCAATTCGCAATTCCTTTCTGAATGTTTCTCTTGATGCGGGAGATTCCCGGATCTACCTTCTGTGCCTTGATAATCTGATCCGTAAGGGTAGGTTTTGCCACCAAGGTGGAAAGAAAACCTTGAGATACAATGTGAAGGTTAAGCTTCCGAAATTCCTCATGGAGAAGCGGTTGACCTTGTTGTAGCATCAGATTGTTACAATAAGATTTACGACTTAGCGCATCAGCCATGACGTTGGCTTTCCCTGGGGTGTAGGTTATTCCTAAGTCGAAATCTGTGATCAACTCGACCCAACGTCTTTGCCTGAGATTCAAATCCGGTTGGGTGAAGATGTACTTCAGACTTTGGTGATCAGTGAATATTTTGCAACGGTTACCGAGGAGGTAATGTCGCCAGGTTTTAAGTGCATAGACTACGGCTGCAAGCTCTAGATCATGAGTGGGATAATTCTCCTCATGTGGGTGCAATTGCCGTGAAGCGTAGGCAATTACGTGTCGATCTTGCATGAGAATGCAACCTAGCCCTTGTCGCGAGGCGTCGCAGTAGATAACAAAGTCCTTGGAGAAGTCTGGCGGTACCAGTACGGGAGCAGAGGTCAGGCGTCTTTTCAGTTCCTGAAAGCTGTGCTCACATTGTGGAGTCCACTCGAACTTCTTATCTTTCTTGAGGAGTTCGGTTAGAGGTTTAGCAACCTTGGAGAAGTTCTCGACAAAGCGACGACAATAGCTCGCTAAGCCCAGAAAGCTCCGAACTTGCTTGACCGATTCAGGTGGAGTCCAATTAAGGACGGCTTGAACTCGCTCAGGGTTAACAGCAATACCTTTACCAGATATTACATGACCCAGATAGGTCACTTCTGACAACCAGAATTCACATTTAGAAAATTTGGCATAAAGGCGATGCTCTCGAAGTTTCTGCAACACTAGCCTTAGATGTTCGGCATGTTCTTCCTCGTTCTTGGAGTAGATGAGTATATCATCGATGTAAACCACGACGAATTTATCCAAATACTCCATGAAGATTGAGTTCATTAACCGAGAAAAGGTGGCTGGAGCGTTGGTTAAACCGAAGGACATGACGGTGTACTCGTATTGGCCATAACGAGTAACAAAGGCCGTTTTAGGAATGTCCCCGTTTCTGATTTTGATTTGATGGTAGCCCAACCTCAAATCCATCTTGGAGAAGACTGAGGATCCAGCGAGCTGATCGTACAGGTCGTTGATCCTGGGAAGCGGATATTTGTTCTTGATTGTGACCAAATTGACAGGTCGGTAATCTACAACCATCCGGTCCGTACCATCCTTCTTCTTGACGAATAGGACGGGGCAAGCCCACGGAGAAGAGCTAGGTCGGATGAAACCCTTTTTCAAGGACTCATCGAGTTGTTTCTTAAGCTCGGCTAGTTCTAGGGGTGCCATCTTATAAGGTCTTCTAGCAATCGGAACGGTTCCTGGAATGAGGTCTATTACAAACTCAACATCCCTGTCAGGTGGAACACCTGGCAATTCCTCTGGAAAGACATCCGGGAAGTCACGGACTACCGGAACGTCCTCAAGGTCTGGCAAAGGTCTGGCGTTAAGAGAATATAATTGTCGCTTGGCTATTCGGGTCAAGACATTGACTATCTTTCCCGAAGGATGGGTGAGTTGAACAGTCCTAGAGAAGCAATCGATTTGGGCATGATGAGCCGACATCCAGTCCATACCCAGAATGATATTAATATCTGAAGATTTAAGGGCTATCAAAGACGCGAGGAAAACAAGTCTGTCGACTTGGATTTCATTTCCATAACTTACCCTAGAGGTCTGCCATCTAGAACCAGGGGTAGAAATTTCCATAGTGGATGGCATGTCACAGAATGCAACGTTATGCAAACGAGCATAACTTTCGGATATAAAAGAATGAGAGGCTCCTGTATCGAAAAGAACAGATGCCGGGTGGCAATTAACAAGAAGCGTACCAAGAACGACGTTGGGATCCTCTTGAGCTTCTTCGGCAGAGATACAGTTGACATGGCCACGTGAAGCGGTGACCGGCTTGGCGTGGAGTATTTTTCCTGTCGGCTTGCCACGGCCAACAGCTTTAGCAGATTGATTGGGGTTGGTCTGGGGACACTCACGCATATAGTGACCAGATTCCCCACACTTGAAACAAGTCACGGAACTGGTACGTGGAGGAGCATTGTTGGTTGGACCCCCATAGGGCTTGGCCGGTGCAGACTGTTGAACAGGGCGAGGCGCCTGGAAGATGGCCTCGGTGTGAACCTGGGTGGCAGGGCGGTGTTGGGTACCCACACGCGGCGCTTCTGAGGACCAGCACCGGATGAGGAACCCATGTCACGGCCATGCTTGCGTGTTGCGTCATAGTCAGTCTGACCAGTTTCAGCACTGATGGCTTTGTTGACAAGTTTCTGAAAAGATGTGCACTCATGCAGACGGAGGTCACGGCGAAGCTCAGGACTAAGGCCCTTACGGAACCTTGCTTGCTTCTTGGCGTCAGTAGAAACTTCCTCGGTTGCATATCGTGCGAGATTACCGAACTCCCTGCTGTAAACATCCACAGAAAGTCGGCCTTGGGTGAAACTGCAAAATTCTTCACGTTTACGGTCCATGAGACCCTCCGGAATGTGATGTTCACGGAAAGCCTCGCTGAATTCAGCCCAAGTAGTGACATGGCCCGCCGGGCGCATAGCTCCATAATTCTCCCACCATAGACTGGCGGGGCCTTCAAGATGATATGCAGCAAAGGTGACCTTGTCAGCCTCCGCTACCAGCGCGGAACGCAGTTTATGAGAGATACTGCGAAGCCAGTCATCAGCGTCGAGAGGCTCGACGGAGTGGTGGAACGTGGGTGGATGTAATTTGATAAAATCACTGAGTGACACCACGTTAGTCCTCTGATGGTGTGCTGTGTTCTGTTCAATACGCTCCAACAAACGGTTGGTCTCCCGCTTGTTTCTCTCAGCTTCCATCATAACCTCGGCTAGTGAAGGAGGATGAGGCAGATTTACATCCCTGGCTTCACTGCCTTCGGCCTGCTCTTGAGAAGCAGGGTTAGCGCGCGTGTTGACCATCCTAGGTAAACAAGACAATGATTTAGTCAGGATGATAAAATTCCGACATAGGGTAAAATGTAAGGAATAACTCGAAATGCAAGATGATCATCCGTATGACATGGTAGATACAGAAACTGCTTCTTTATTCCATCGTCATACACACCATACAGAGTTTAGTACAAGACCAAACAAGTACTATTACGGTGAAAAGAGGATTACATCTCATCGGAGGCATTCCAAGCTCCTATACATTATTTTTCTACACCTCCGGAAGGAGTACAAACTAGGTCATATCCCACGAGTCACGCGGGACGATAGACGACACAACTAGTGCGAACTAGTGATACTACCACTAACTCAGACCGATCCGTAGTAGTCCTCGTAGAAGTCACCTCCATAGCCTGGAAGCTCAACATGATCATCTGGAAACAGACGGTCTCGCGGAGCTTGTGGCCCATAGGGGCTAGGATGAGGCCTTGGACCAACAGACGGTGGCCTGCGGGGACCGCGAGGTGGGGTGATGCCTCCTACATCACGCCAAACCATCACGTCTGGTAGAGCAGATCTCACAGGATAGAGATCGCGCATATCTGAACATCCAGCTTGCACCGCCGGTGCGAACTGAGTCAAAGTGGCCCAGTGGTCAGCACGGGTGTTGAAGAGCTCTAGCCTTAAGGCCCGATTTTCACGGTCCTTATCCTCGAGCATCTCAGCAGTGGTGCGAGTCCATGAATCCTCCTGAGTGGGGTCAGCATAGATAGCCTGGAGATACCCTTGTGCTCCCGGAAGTGATCCTGGCATATACCGGAAATCAGAGTCCCGAAATATACCAGATCTGACTCGCATAATGGTCATCATAGAGTAGGCGGCGTCCTGCACAGCCATCTCAATAGTAACCCCGAGTCCATAAGAGCAGTGAAGAGGCTCGGTGGATCCAGGATAAGATGGAAATATCCTGACAGTGCAGAGATACTGGCTCTGATTAAAATCTCGGAATTGCTCTTCGACCGTGTACTCGGGATACCAGCGGTATCCAGCCTCAGTCATTACCCTGACCAACTTGGCAGTATGGCCGGGTACATCTAGGCATCGAGTCAGGCGAACCACTTGATTGAGGTCGCGAGTGGCCATCTGAAAGCACAATCATAATGCAAGGGCATTAGAATTTCTAGCAAAATTTCGGCAGCATAACAGCTGTAAATGCTCAAGAAGGATTTTGAGACATTTGACAAAGGATTACATACACACTCATCATCATCATATCAAAGTTCTGAATCCATTCTAACAACATAATGTGGTAGTAGAACTGAACTAGGCTTCTATCCATCAAACTTATAAGGTACTACTGATTAGTAACACGTGATCCTGATAGAGAGAACAGATCCTAATTCCTTATCCCCCGGTAGAAGAATGGACTGACTCAGATCAGAATGTCATAAGATAAAGGAGTAAAAAGAGCCTTACATTCCATCCCACAAACAATTCCCCTACATATAACTAAAGAATTTCTAGACTCAACATCGACCAGTTTGGCTTGGAGAACCTACAGGCAGTCCGGCTCTGATGCCAACGCCGTCAGGACCCCGACTCGATGTCACATCGATCTAGCCGGTAACACCTCATATCACCTTGCGGCCTCACGCACGGTATCCCCACGGGTGTCGTCTTACCTTTGCCCGGGACCGTTTGCGCATTTTGGCTCACGTATATGATAGTGTCGCTAGCATCCATATGATAAAGAACCCGAGCTGACATGACTAGTCGTAAACCCAAAGTGGCACAGACTTACAGGGACAGGCATTCATGACCCAGCTTCGAACGTGTCGGTCATCAGCAAGTGGGTCCGGGCTGTAGCACTGGGCTAGCAGGACTCCGGTAAACCGGGCTGTAGCGGGCTAACAGGACTCCGGTACTCAAAGCGTGACATTTCCCCGAAGGGACAGACACAGGAACGAAGAAGGACACATGCCGGCCAGCCTAAGTGTTCCAGAGCAGTAGCAAGCTACCATGGCTCAGCGGTAACACTAGGAGACATTTCCCGGTAAGAGAGGCTACTAAAGATAAACAACTAGATAGTCAGATCCCACACATACCAAGCATTTCAATCATACACACAATATGCTCGATATGTGCAAATACAACGAAGCATCACAACATGACTCTATGACACAAGTACTTTATTTAAGGCTCAGGGAGCCATACATAACATACACAAAGGAACGGGTCTCACGACCCCACATACAAGTCATACAGTCATACAAACCAGCAGCGGAAGTAACTTGTCTGAGTACAGACAACTAGTAAAACAAAAGAGGCTTGGAAAGCCTAGCTATACTACGTGGTCCTTCACAAGCTCAGGGTCACCACCTGGGTCTTTAGCCTATTCGTTGATGTCAACGTCTACATAGAACCCATCAGAAGGGGTTGCAGCGTCTTCTGTAAAAATGTAGATTATAGCAACATGAGTACAAAGGTACTCAGCAAGACTTACATCAGATCCTACATACATGCATAGTATCAAGAAGGGTTGGTGGAGTTATTGCAGCAAGCCAGCTTTGACTCTTGGCTAGGCTATCCTACGATACTCCAACTTGAAATAGTTTTGCGCACACGAGTCCACTACTCACCAATTCAATACACTACCGAGGATCCACCTCCGTCTTCCTACGGAAGAGCCATCCTCGGCACTCACACTTATCTTGAGGCTTTTAACAGTTTCCATTTACTTGTCTATGAACTGTATAGGCAACCAAGTAGTCCTTTACCGCGGACGCGGCTATTCGAATAGATTATGATAACCCTGCAGGGGTGTACTTCTTCATACATGTTTCCACCACTTAGCGTCTGCACACGACATGTGCTCGGCAGACTTCAAGCGAAAACCGACGTGGGTGTAGACCATGACCTACCTAAACACTTAAGCCTCTAGTCCAGGTTTATCGCCTATTCAGGTTCCATCCGCAGGGAGTCCGGCCGAGGTTTCCCATACGGCCCCGAACGATGTGAACAGGGTTCCCGAGATACCTAACGGGTATTCGGTACACCCGGCCACGTACCTACCGCATCACAGCCCACCCCTACGGTCAGCGCTGTCCACGGCCTCCAGTAGGCTACAAACACCAGAAACTACTTGCAACTCCTGGACAGAGAGCTAGGGTGAATAAGAAGTCGAGCGGGGTCATATTTCAGGGCCCAATGCATGGTAGTAGCTGTATCTTAAATCACGCATACAGATCTCAGTGCTTAAGGTCGGCTTCAATGAAACAACCCACCATGTACTCCTACATGGCCTCTCATCGATACCTTTACCAAATCGTGTTCACCACACCACTCTCATTACCGACATAATCATTTCACTCTAGCCCATCACCCAGATGAACCAGACCTAACACGACTCTAAGCATAGCAGGCATAGCAAGGTAGGAACAACACATACATATGGCTCAATCAACTCCTACACATGCTAGTGAGTTTCATCTAGTTACTGTGGCAATGACAGGTCATGCAGAGGAAATGGGTTCAACTACCGTAGCACACAGCAGTTTGAATCGCGTTGTCTTAATGCAGTAAAAGAGAGCAGGAGCGAGAACATGGGATTGTATCGATATGATCAAATGGTTGGTTGCTTGCCTGATGGTTCGATGCACGGATACGGTTCTTCGTTAGGGTAGTCACGGTACTCCTCGGGGACAGATCCTGTCGTAAAGGATAACGATACACAGGCATCACCAAACAATGTGCAACAATATGATGCATGCATGAAACATGGCAATATGAGTGTGTTGGGCTAATGCAACTAAAGCTACCAACGCTGTCAGGACCCCGACTCGATGTCACATCGATCTAGCTGGTAACACCTCATATCACTTTGCGGCCTCACGCACGGTATCCCCACGGGTGTCGTCTTACCTTTTCCCGGGACCGTTTGCGCTTTTTGGCTCGCGTATATGAAAGTGTCGCTAGCATCCATATGATAAAGAGCCCGGGCTGACATGACTAGTCGTAAACCCAAAGTGGCACAGACTTACAGGGACAGGCATCCATGACCCAGCTTCGAACGTGTCGGTCATCAGCAAGTGGGTCCGGGCTGTAGCACTGGGCTAGCAGGACTCCAGTAAACCGGGCTGTAGCGGGCTAACAGGACTCCGGTACTCAAAGCGTGACATTTCCCCGAAGGGACAGACACAGGAACGAAGAAGGACACATGCCGGCCAGCCTAAGTGTTCCAGAGCAGTAGCAAGCTACCATGGCTCAGCGGTAACACTAGGAGACATTTCCCGGTAAGAGAGGCTACTAAAGATAAACAACTAGATAGTCAGATCCCACACATACCAAGCATTTCAATCATACACACAATATGCTCGATATGTGCAAATACAACGAAGCAGCACAACATGACTCTATGACACAAGTACTTTATTTAAGGCTCAGAGAGCCATACATGACATACACAAAGGTACGGGTCTCACGACCCAACATACAAGTCATACAGTCATACAAACCAGCAGCGGAAGTAACTTGTCTGAGTACAGACAACTAGTAAAATAAAAGAGGCTTGGGAAGCCTAGCTATACTACAAGGTCCTTCACAAGCTCAGGGTCACCACCTGGGTCTTTCAGCCTACTCGTTGATGTCAACGTCTACATAGAACCCATCAGAAGGGGTTGCAGCGTCTTCTGTAAAAATGTAAATTATAGCAACATGAGTACAAAGGTACTCAGCAAGACTTACATCAGATCCTACATACATGCTTAGTATCAAGAAGGGTTGGTGGAGTTATTGCAGCAAGCCAGCTTTGACTCTTGGCTAGACTATCCTACGAGACTCCAACTTGAAATGGTTTTGCGCACACGATGCCACTACTCACCAATTCAATACACTACCGAGGATCCGCCTCCGTCTCCCTGCGGAAGAGCCATCCTCGGCACTCACACTTATCTTGAGGCTTTTAACAGCTTCCATTTACTTGTCTATGAACTGTATAAGCAACCAAGTAGTCCTTTACCGCGGACGCGGCTATTCGAATAGATCATGTTAACCCTGCAGGGGTGTACTTCTTCATACACGCTCTCACCACTTACCGTCGTTTACACGACATGTACTCGGCAACCTTCAAGCGGAAGCCCAACGTGGGTGTCGGCCACGACCTACCTAATCACCTAAGCCTCCAGTCCAGGTTTATCGCCTATCCAGGTTCCATCCGCAGGGAGTCCGGCCGAGGTTTCCCATACGGCCCCGAACGATGTGAACAGGGTTCCCGAGATACCTAACGGGTATTCGGTACACCCGGCCACGTACCTACCGCATCACAGCCCACCCCTACGGTCAGCGCTG
>NC_041383.1:211839459-212007894 GCF_002162155.2 Triticum dicoccoides
GTGGCGGAGCTCCTGAGCTAGTCGGGGGAGCGAGGGGTGGCCGGAGATGGCTGCTATGGCGAACGGCGGCGATGGTGGTGCTCGGCCGTGAGAGAGAGAGAGGGAGCAGCACGGGAGAGAGGGGGGGGATAAGGCCAGGGGATCGGGGCGGCACCGAGAAGAAGCGCCGCGGCGTCGCACTGGCGGGGGAGGCAGGCAGACGAGCTGGTGGCGTGGCGCTCCGGCCGTGCGCGCGCGCCGGCCACACGCCTGGCCGACTGGCGCCAGGAGGACGACGGCGGTGGTGGGCTGGGCTGGCTTGCTGGGCCGCACAGGGAGGAGCCCAGGTAAGCTTCTCCCTTTTATTTCTTTTCTGTTTTCTAATTTCTGACATTTGTTTTGAGTTAAATAACATATTAAATCATTTATTTAACTTAGGCCAATTTTTGCAGGGGCTAGATATATTATTCCAGAGCTCCTGTATAATTGGCATAATATTTGGACATATATTAATATATATAGAAATATATTTCCAAAGCAAATATTTATACATTAATTCCAAATGCCCAAAATAAATGTCCATGAGCCACTAAAAATATTGGTTTGATTTTTATCTTTGTCCAATATTTTCAGAGAGCAACATGAGCATTTTCTTGGACCCTTTTGGAGAAATTTTTATTTGGATCATTTTCAAAATGATTCTGAGGGTTTCACAGATCCCCATTTCCAGTTTCTGATGAAAGAGTAAACATGATGCAACACTCTAATGCATGACTAGCTAGGGTGTGACAGATGGTATATGGAATTTATCTTGCAAAGTCGAACACGGTCCTTGTGTTTGGAATTTGTCTTGAATTATTCGGAGATGGAACCCGCCTTGCAATGCCGAAGACAATCTACGTGACGGACTCATCGTCATTGAAGCCTGAGGGGTTACTGAGGGAGTCCTGGATAAGGGGGTATCCGGACAGCCAGACTATATACTTTGGCCGGACTGTTGGACTATGAAGATACAAGATGGAAGACTTCATCCCGTGTCCGGATGGGACTCGCCTTGGTGTGGAAGGCAAGCTTGGCTATTCGGATACGAATCTCCTTCTCTGTAAACTGACCCTGTGTAACCCTAGCCCCCTCCAGTGTCTATATAAACTGGAGGGTTTAGTCCGTAGAACAACAACAATCATACCATAGGCTAGCTTCTAGGGTTTAGCCTCTCTGATTTCGTGGTAGATCAACTCTTGTAATACTCATATCATCAAGATCAATCAAGCAGGAAGTAGGGTATTACCTCCATCGAGAGGGCCCGAACCTGGGTAAACATCGTGTCCCCAGCCTCCTGTTACCATTAGCCTTAGATGCATAGTTCGGGACCCCCTACCTGAGATCCGCCTGTTTTGACACCGACAGCGGAGCTCCGCCATTGCTGCGTGCCTCAGCTCATGGACGGAGCATCACCAACTCGCCACAACAAGTCTCCTCGCGCCACCTTTGTGTGTGCCAATCAAGCGTCCATGCTTGGAGCCACCCTCACTATCATGGATGTACCTCCGAGCCGCCACGGTCACATATTGTTGACCTCCGCCTCATGTCGTGTAGCCGAGCCGTCGTAGCGGCTCTCTGTCACCCACCTTCGCCATTGCAGGCCTTGGGCTGGCCCTCTGCCATGAACTGCGTACCAACACACCACCTCTCTGCCCGCTATCTCCGGTCTCCTGCTCGCTGCGCTGGCCTGTTGCGTCCACCACCGCGCCTCCCTGACCCGCCCCTGCCCGAGGGCCTCCCGCACCTCGCTGGTTGACACTGATTGATACGTATAAAATGTATCTATAATTTTTTATCGTTCCATGCTAGTATATTATCTGTTTTGAATGTTTTATATGCATTATTATGCTATTTATTATTATTTTTGGGACTAACCTATTCACCTAGAGCCCAGTGCCAGTTCCTATTTTTTCCCTGTTTTAGAGTTTCATAGAAAAGGAATAACAAACGGAGTCCAAACGGAATAAAACTTTCGCGATGATCTTTCTTGGACCAGAAGCAAACCAGAAGACTTGGAGATGAAGTTGGAGGAGCCACGAGGCGGCCACAAGGGTGGAGGGCGCGCCCAGGGGGTAGGGCGCCCCCCTCTATCTTGTGGGCCCCTCGTGGGTCTCCTAACATAATTTCTTTGCCTATATATTCCCATATGTCCCCAAACCATCAAGGGCATCCACGATAACACTTTTCCGCCATCATAACTTTCTGTACCCGTGAGATCCCATCTAGGGCCTTTTCCGGCATCCTGCCGGAGGGGGATTCGATCATGGAGGGCTTCTACATCAACACCATTGCCCTTCCGATGAAGTGTGAATAGTTTACCTCAGACCTACGGGTCCATAGCTAGTAGCTAGATGGCTTCTTCTCTCTCTTTTATTCTCAATACCATGTTCTCCTCGATGTTCTTGGGGATCCATTCGATGTAATACTCTTTTGCGGTGTGTTTGCCGAGATCCGATGAATTGTGGATTTATGATTAGCTTATCTAGAATATTATTTGAATCTTCTCTGAATTCTTATATGCATGATTTGATGTCTTTGCAAGTCTCTGTTCTTATGAACTTAATACTCTAAATGCATGATGGATAGCGGTCAATGTGTGGAGTAATAGTAGTAGATGCAGAATCGTTTCGGTCTACTTGACACGGACGTGATGCCTATATTGATGATCATTGCCTTAGATACCATCATAACTTTGCGCTTTTCTATCAATTGCTCGACAGTAATTTGTTCACCCATCGTATTATTTTCTATCTTGAGATAAGCCTCTAGTGAAACCTATTGCCCCTAGGTCTCTTTTCCATCATACAAGTTTCTGATCTACAATTTTAGTTTCTGATCTACTATTCTTGCAATCTTTTACTTTCTGATCTACAAACCAAAAATACCAAAAATATTTACTTTATAATTTATCTATATCTATCATATCTCACTTTTGCAAGTAACTGTGAAGGGATTGACAACCCCTTTATCGTGTTGGGTGCAAGTTTGTTTGATTGTTTGTGCAGGTATTCGGTGATTTATGCATTGTCTCCTACTGGATTGATACCTTGGTTCTCAAACTGGGGGAAATACTTATCTCTACTTTGTTGCATCACCCTTTCCTCTTCAAGGGAAACACCAACGCAAGCTCAAGAAGTACATGAAGAATTTCTGGCGCCGGTGCCGGGGAGATGTACGCCACGTCAAGATATACCAAGCACGCATCTTAAACTCTCATCTCTTGCATTACATTATTCACCATTCTCCTCCCGTTTTCCTCTCCCCCACTTCTAAAATGATATTTGAAAAGATTCGCCTTTTTATTCACCCTTCTTCCGTTTGATACTTTGTTCGCTTGTGTTACCATGTGACTTCTTTTTTCTTGCATCTTTGCTTGCTAAAAGCTTATGGATCCTCATCCACTTTCCAATATTTTTAAAAGATCCAATTATGATGAACCAATTGCTAGTGAGTTGAGTGCACTAGATTATCTTTATGAGGATTTGCTTGAAATCCGTGAATCTGAAAATTGTGATGAAGTGCTTTATGAAGTGATTCACGATAGATCTTTGAATAAAAATCATGATTGCAATGATGTTATTATAAATTCTATTAATATTAATTGTGCTAATAATATGCAAAAGCCTAAGCTTGGGGATGCTAATTTTGCTATGTCTACTACTTGTTGCAATGATCATGATTGGGGTGATTCTTCTTATGATCTTGAAAATTTATTTAAGCCCCATGATGAATATGAGATTGATAATAATGTTTGCAATAATATTGAAAGTGCATTTGGAAGAGTGTCAACCTTAGATCCCACATATTTGGAGAATGTTAAATCTTATGAATTTTTGATAAAAATTGGTTTGGAGAGGTCATGACTTTAGTTAATGTTAATCCCACCATTTTGGAAGAGTGTCAACTTCGCATGCATGTGGATTGTGTTTAGAATATGTTGTAATAGCTATATTTTTGAATTTTCTTATGATCCTACATGTAATTATTATGAGAGAGGAAAAATATTGTTGTGGAAATTTTCATGTTACTAAATTACCTCTCTTCATGTTGAGATTGCTATCGTCTCTTTCTTCTTCCTTGCATATGCTAGTTTTTGCTTGCCTTGATAATTTGTTTGCTTATAAAATTCCAATGCATAGGAAGTATGTTAGACTTATATGTGTTTGTCGCATGTTTTACGATGCTCTCTTTGTGCTTCAATTCTTGTCTCTCAAGTGAGCATCATTAAAATTATCAATGCCTAGCTAAGGGCGTTAACCAATAGCGCTTGTTGGGAGGCAACCCAATTTTATTTTTGTTATTTGCTTTTTGTTCCTGTCTTGCCTTGAATAATTTATCTAGCCTCTGGTTAGATGTGGTTTTGTGTTTTCGTTAGTGTTTGTGCCAAGTAAGACCTTTAGGATAGCTTACGGTGATAGTTGTTTTGATCCTGCTCAGAAACAGAAACTTTTGCGCCCAGTAAATAATTTCCTGGATTTTATTGAAATGTGCTTTTGATATGATTTTTGCTCTGGTTTTTTGTACAAATTACCCAGGTTGTCCTAATTTTTCAGAATTTTTGGAGTTACATAAGTATTCGAGAGTTACAGATTACTACAGACTATTTTGTTTTTGACAGATTCTGTTTTCTTTGTGTTGTTTGCTTATTTTGATGAATCTATGGGTAGTATCGAGGGGTATGAACCATGGAAAAGTTGGAATATGGTAGATATTACACCAATATAAATAAAAAATGAGTTTGTAACGGTACACTAGGTGGTGATTTATTTTCTTATACTAACGGAGCTTATGAGATTTTCTGTTGAGTTTTGTGTTGTCAAGTTTTCAAGTTTTGAGTAAGGATTTGATGGACTATGGAATAAGGAGTGGCAAGAGCCTATGCTTGGGGATGCCCAAGGCACCCCAAGGTAATATTCAAGGACAAACAAGAGCCTAAGCTTGGGATGCGTCGGAAGGCATCCCCTCTTTCGTCTTCATCTATCGGTAACTTTACTTGAGGCTATATTTTTATTCACCACATGATATGTGTTTTGCTTGGAGCTTCTGATAAGATTTGAGTCTTTGATTTTTAGTTTGCCACAATCATCCTTGCTGTACACACCTTTTGGGAGAGACATGCATGAATCGTGATTTATTAGAATACTCTATGTGCTTCACATATATCTTTTGAGCTAGGCAATATTGCTCTAGTGCTTCACTTATATCTTTTTAGAACACGGGGGTGGTTTTATTTTACAGAAATTCATGAACTCTCATGCTTCACTTATATTATTTTAGGAGTCTCTAAACAGCATGGTAATTTTCTTTGGTTATAAATTTAGTCCTAATATGATAGGCATCAAAGATGGATATAATAAAAACTTTCATATTAAGTGCATTGAATACTATGACAAGTTTGATTATTTATGATTGTTTTGAAATATGAAGATGGTGATATTAGAGTCATGCTAGTGAGTAGTTGTGAATTTGAGATATAATTGTGTTAAAGTTTGTGATTCCCATAGCAATCACGTATGGTGAACCGTTATGTGATGAAGTCGGAGCATGATTTATTTATTTTATTGTCTTCCTTATGAGTGGTGGTCAGGGATGAGCGATGGTCTTTTGCTGCCAATCTATCCTCCTAGGGGCATCCGCGTAGTACTTCGTTTTGATAACTAATAGATTTTTTCAATAAGTATGTGAGTTCTTTATGACTAATGTTGAGTCCGTGGATTATATGCACTCTCACCCTTCCACCGTTGCTAGCCTCTCTTGCACCGTGCAACTCTCGCCGGTACCATACACCCACCATATACCTACCTCAAAACAGCCACCATACCTACCTATTATGGTATTTCCATAACCATTCTGAGATATATTGCCATGCAACTTTCCACTGTTCCATTTGTTATGATCATTGTCATATTGCTTTGCATGATCATGTAGTTGACATCGTATTTGTAGCAAAGCCACCTTTCATAATTCTTTCGAACATGTCACTCTTGATTCATTGCACATCCGGGGCACCGCCGGAGGCATTCATATAGAGTCATATTTTGTTCTAAGTATCGAGTTGTAATTCTTGAGTTGTAAGTAAATAAAAGTGTGATGATCTTCATTATTGGAGCATTGTCCCAATGAGGAAAGGATGATGGAGACTATGATTCCCCCACAAGTCGGGATGAGACTCCGGACGAAAAAAAGAAAAAAAGAGGCCAAAAAATGAGAAAGGCCCAAATAAAAAAGTAAAAATAAGAAATAAATGAGATAAAAAGAGAGAGAAGGGGCAATGTTACTATCCTTTTTCCACACTTGTGCTTCAAAGTAGCACCATGATCTTCATGATAGAGAGTCTCCTATGATATCACTTTCATATACTAGTGGGAATTTTTGATTATAAAACTTGGCTTGTATATTCCAATAATGGGCTTCCTCAAATTACCCTAGGTCTTCGTGAGCTAGCGAGTTGGATGGACACCTAGTTAGTTTTCTTTTTGAGCTTTCATAAACTTATAGCTCTAGTTCATCCATTGCATGGCAATCCCTACTCACTCACATTGATATCTATTGATGAGCATCTCCATAGCCTGTTGATACGTCTAGTTGATGTGAGACTATCTCCCTCCTTTTTGCTTCTCCACCACCACCACATTCTATTCCACCTATAGTGCTATATCCATGGCTCACGCTCATGTATTGCATGAAAGTTGAAAAAGTTTGAGAACATCGAAAGTATGAAACAATTGCTTGGCTTGTCATCGGGGTTGTGCATGATTTAAATATTTTGTGTGATGAAGATGGAGCATAACCAGACTATATGATTTTGTAGGGATAGCTTTCTTTGGCCATGTTATTTTGAGAAGACATAATTGCTTTATTAGTATGCTTGATGTATTATCGTTTTTATGTCAACATTAAATTTTGTTTTGAATCTTTCAGATCTCAACATTCATGCCACAATAAAGAAAATTACATGGATAAATATGTTAGGTAGCATTCCACATCAAAAATTTTGTTTTTCACATTTACCTACTCGAGGACGAGCAGGAGTTAAGCTTGGGGATGCTTGATACGTCTCCAACGTATCTACAACTATTGATTGTTCCATGCTATTATATTATATATTTTGGATGCTTTATATGCATTATTATGCTATTTTATATTATTTTTGGGACTAACCTAACCTAGAGCCCAGTGCTAGTTCATGTTCTCCCCTGTTTTAGAGTTTCGCAGAAAAGGAATACCAAACGGAGTCCAAACGGAGAATAACTTTCGCGATGATCTTTCTTGGACTAGAAGCAAACCAGGAGACTTAGAGATGAAGTAGGAGGAGCCACGAGGGGCCCACAAGGGTGGAGGGCGCGCCCATGGGGGTAGGGCGCACCCCCTATCTTAGGGGCCCCTCATGGGTCTCCTGGCCAAATTTTTCGCATATATATGCCCATATGTCCCCAAACCATCAGGGGCGTCAACGAAAACACTTCTCCGCCACCGCAACCTTCTGTACCCGTGAGATCCCATCTGTGGACCTTTTCTGGCGTCCTGCTAGAGGGGGATTCGATCACGGAGGGCTTCTACATCAACACCATTGCCCTTCTGATGAAGCATGAGTTGTTTAGCTCAGCCTTACGGGTCCATAGCTAGTAGCTAGATCGCTTCTTGTCTCTCTTTGATTCTCGATACCATGTTCTCCTTGATGTTCTTGGAGAGCTATTCAATGTAATACTCTTTTGCGGTGTGTTTGTCGAGATCCGATGAATTGTGGATTTATGATCAGCTTATCTATGAATATTATCTGAATCTTCTCTGAATTATCATATGCATGATTTCATTTCTTTGCAAGTCTCTTTGAATTATCGGTTTGGTTCGGCCAACTAGATTGGTTTTTCTTGCAATGGGAGAAGTGCTTAGCATTGGGTACAATCTTGTTGTGTCCTTTCCCAGTGGCAGTAGGGGTAGCAAGGCACGTATTGTATTGTTGCCATTGAGGATAAAAAGATGGGGTTTTCATCATATTGCTTGAGTTAATTCCTCTACATCATGTCATCTTACTTAATGCGTTACTCCGTTCTTTATGAACTTAATACTCTAGATGCATGATGGATAGTGGTCGATGTGTGGAGTAATAGTAGTAGATGCAGAATCGTTTCGGTCTACTAGACACGGACGTGATGCCTATATTCATGATCATTGCGTTAGATATCGTCATAACTTTGCGCTTTTCTATCAATTACTCGACAGTAATTTGTTCACCCACCATATTATTTTCTATCTTGAGAGAAGCCTCTAGTGAAACATATGGCCCTCGGGTCTCTTTTCCATCATACAAGTTTCTGATTTACAATTTTAGTTTCTGATCTACTATTCTAGCAATCTTTTACTTTCTGATCTATAAACCAAAAATACCAAAAATATTTACTTTATCGTTTATCTATCTCTATTAGATCTCATTTTTACAAGTAACTGTGAAGGGATAGACAACCCCTTTATCGCGTTGGGTGCATGTTGTTTTGATTGTTTGTGCAGGTATTTGGTGATTTGTGCATTGTCTCATACTGGATTGATACCTTGGTTCTCAAATTGAGAGAAATACTTATCTCTCCTTTGCTGCATCACCCCTTCCTCTTCACGGGAAAAACCAACGCAAGCTCAAGATGTAGCACTGCTCCACGGTCGTGGCCGTTCGCCCATCCGGTTAAGGAAAAGAAAAAGGGACATCAGTGTGGCTATATATTGGTCAAATATGACCCGATAAAAAGGGGCCAACATGACCCGGAGGCTCTGTTCTGAGCTGCCCGGTTCCAGATTTTGCTACGGGCTCACTTCAAGCCGCCTCCCATGGCCGTTACCGCTGTGACCTCGTGTTAAGTCACGCCCGGTCTCCCTTGTTCTGAGGTACCACGTCTCCGCCGCAAGTCGCCACACCTGGGGTTGTGTCCGCAGCATCACTACTGATGTCTGCCTTTGAGACACTCCAGCCTTTCTGCCTCACCAGCAACATATACGACTGGTTCGACATCCCAGGAAATGCCAGGACAATTATTCACCGCAATATTGGAGTTATAATGTCGTTACGGAGTGCGTGACATCATCAGTTTGCACTGACATTTATCCGTGCTGCCTCGCTCAACAGAAGCACCTAAGCCGCCGCCCTTGCGGACCTATTTACATCAATACATCAAGGCTATGCCCGGTTGCACAAGCTACCCAACATACGTGTGCAAGTTGCCGCCTCGCAATTTGGTCTATTCCAAAAAATTCTGGAGCAAATCATAATCAGCTTCCGCCTATGCCGGATGGCTCAGTGGACAGGCACACAAGTCGTCACCACTGAAGTTTGATTAACTTCAACAACCAGCCATGATGAACCATTGGCTAGTTTATTGAGCTCATATGGGATCATAACCCATCGTGGTCGATCTCAACCTTCCATGGATTCACATCGCGTTATCAAACGCCAAGGATATACAATGAGTATTGCTAAGATCATCAACTCGCCGCCTCGTCTCCAGCTTCAGCACATTCCAGCGTTGCACTCTTTAACTTTATGCCGGTTTATATCACGGTCAAGTATGGAGAATCTCAAGCCAACTCCTCGAGTTGTCTTATGACTCGCGGGCTACACAGACATGACTTGGCAAATTTTGCCAGTTTCAGTAAATTCAAGAACCCTGGGTCATTGGAGGGAAAATGACCTGGTCCCGAAGACTGCTGCCACATTGGTCACTTGGGGGCTTCCTACTCAACGAGTATAGCTATCTTACCCTCTTGATCAGCTTCCATGCCATATTATGGGTTAAACTTGCCTATAGGTCACTTGGGGGCTTCCTACTCAACGAGTATGGCTATCTTACCCTCTTGATCGGCTTCCATGCCATATTATGGGTTAAACTTGCCTATTGGTCACTTGGGGGCTTCCTACTCAACGAGTATAGCTATCTTACCCTTTTGATCGGCTTACATGCCATATTATGGGTTAAACCTGCCTGTTTGCAACTTGCTACTCCAACAAGTGACCCTCGTACTCTTGACAGTCAATCTTCCATGACCCTGAACTTGTCAAGGTTAAAACGGCGGGTTTTGTCACAAGAGAGCTGACTTACAGAGAGCTAGGATAAACTCACATGTCTTTTGTAGTCTCTCCGCTATGTGGCCCGTTCGTTCTCTTAACAGTCAATCTTCTCGAAAGACCCTGAACTAGTTAAGGTTAAAACGACGGATTTATGTCACGTGGGAGCCGGCTTACGGGATGCAAGGCTATCATGCCAAGCTTCTTCGAAGCAAAAAAAATAGTTTTTCAAAACCAGTTTTTTTGTCGAGCCTTTAAAAGCCGACATTTTTATACTCTGTCATCATACACATACATCATCATACATTGCATCATCCTAGCATGCATCATATATACATGGATATATTGGTTTATGTTGCAGGAGCCGATTTTCAAACTGGGTTACATTGTTCAAATCTTTAATAGCCAACATTGCTGGATTTTCATTATGGTTATCATAACCGGTATTGTATGATTGAGATTTTCAAAGCCCCTTTAGAGAAATGGCTATTATTACCTCATCCAAAAATACCAGCTTATAACAATGAGCATGGTTCAATATTTATATGCAAAGCATTCAATAACATCATCCAGACAATGGATATGATTTTATTCCACAATGAAAAGAATAGCCCCAAGTCGCTGCAGGTACACGACCCGACACTTGGAGGCTACATTATTCAAATCATGATTATATCAAGTATGCAAGTCCCATGTCACTGCAAGCATGCACCACGGCACTTGGGGGCTAATGCAAGTTGCTTTTCAAATAATCATTTTGTCAACAAACCTGATTATCTCAAGGAGATTAGTCGGCCTTTCATCATTTTCTAAGTCCCAACCCAGTATTGTCTTACTGAGTCGGCCCTTGGGAGCTACACATTGCTCCTCAAGTCTATATAATAAGATCTACAAAAGTCCATACTCATTATTGCATAATGACCTGACCCTTGAGGGCTACACTGGTTGAAGTTTTATGAGCATAAGGCAACTACAAGTCCCAGGTTGATGCAGGCAAGACAACCAAGTACTTGGGGGCTACATATGTGGAATATTCAACTTATGACTGGTGACTCGGACGAACAACCCGGATTTTTCTAGAGTTGCAACACTCATACTGAAGCAAGTCTTAAGCTATTACTTTGTTCCCCTCTTAAGACTTGGGGGCTACAGCTAATATGGATATAAGGAAGGTATACCTTTAAATTCTCAATTATGAGTGAACTAGGTCTCATATTTTCTGGTGATTTTTTTTGCAAAGGTTATCTCTTCCAAGTTATTCGGATAAGCCAGCTCAATGTCATTTGGATTTATTATCAAATTCTGAAGCATTGAAAGTTGGTTCAACATCAGAGACCCATATTATCAGGAGCTGGTTCACTCTCTATTCTTATTTCAAGAAGCTTAGCATGAATGCATGACAAGCCTGTATTCAAGCTAATCTTGGGGCTAATGTTGGGGGAATTACCCATGGTTTAACTCGGCTCATGAGGGAAAGCCGCGCTGACATTAAGTAATCTCTGGGCTTAAGTCGCCTAGACGTTAATTCATCTCTAGGCTTAAGTCCCCCTGAAGTTAAGTCATCTCTGTGCTTAAGTCGCCCTGATGCTAAGTCCTCTCTGGACTTAAGCATATTCTAACCCGGCAGACGGTTTCTAACCCGGCAGGCAGTTGTAAGCCAGCAGGTAGTTTCTAACCCGATAGAAAGTTGTAAGCCGACAAACAGTTTCTAACCCGACAGACACTTGTAACCCGGCACACAGATTGTGACTCGGCAGATTGTGACCCGACAGATTGTGACCCGGCATACAGATTGTGACCCGGCAGAAGCATGGAGTCTCGGAGATAAGCCCTGAAGATGAGTCACCTAGAGATTAAGAAGCCCATGGTGAGAAGCCCGGGTGTTAAAAAACCCATGGTGAGAAGTCAGAATAGGTTAAGTCTTAATCCGACTTGGACTCTACATGTAACCCGCCCCTTCAACTTATATAAGGAGGGGCAGGGAACCCCAAGAGGGTCAAGTTTCTAGAGGTTAGAATAGACAGACAAGTCTTAGACAAGATCAAAGTAGATGCTCTCGAGATAGCGGTAGAGAAACACCGCCCTTGTAACCGAGGTCGTCATCATCATCATCAATATCAATCAAGTAGGATGTAGGCTTTTACCTCCACCGTGAGGGGATGAACCTGGGTAAAACCTCGGGTCTCTCATCCCGCTCAACCCTGTTCAAGCTACCACTTAGATGTGTTAGCCTCGTGACTAAGCCCTCACACTAGGGCATCTGCCGTAATAAAACCACGACATGTTGCAAAGAAACACAAGACCACAATACTTTATATCATCGACAAGGTGCACAGTGAGATGGACCATGACATCAAAGAATGATGGTGGGAAAAACATCTCTAGGCTGGAAAATATTCTTGCAATATCCTCTTGCATAGAATCCAACTCTTCAGGAGCTACCACTTTCTGCCATAGTTTGTTGAAGAAATAACATAGATCAATGAGTCTGTTTCTTATACCAGTGTCCATATTCCTGATGGCCACCGAGAGGATTAGTGTCAACACTACATGGCAATCATGTGACATCGTGTGTGCCAACTTCATTTTAGCTGAGCTCACATCCATGAGACTTCTGATGTTTGCGGAGTAGGATGAGGGTGTCTTAACTGACAATAAATAGTCAAACAACTCTTTTGCTTCTTTTCTACTAAAATTGTAAATTTGGCGACCATCGAGGAATTTGTTATCGTCTTCTACTTCATTCTTGTGTTTTGGTTGATCACCAAGCATATCGAGTCGTGCACCATCACCATCATTCGTTTTACCTTTAATCTTGAGGAGAGGACCAAGCATGCTTTCACATACTTTCTTCTCTACGTGCATGACATTGATGTAGTGACATACACGTAGAATCTCTGAGTAAGGTAATTCCTAGAACACCGATTTCTTCTTAAACACTTGATCCCTGGGTGTTTGTTTCACCGTTAAAGCGTGGTTCTTGCCAAGCAAAAATTTAATTTGTTTAGCCATGCTGTGGACCAACTTCCCAGGATAAGGTCTTGGGACCAAACCTACCTCTGTTGTACCATCACATTCAGCTTTCATTTTTTGGTATGGGTGACCTTTCCATAAGAACCTATGATGACACAAATACACAGTTTTGTGCGAGTTGGGAAGAAATCTACTCATTGTCCTATCCATGCATGACACACACGCCCTATCTCCCCTTGTTTTTTGCCTCGATGTGTCTCCTAATGCTGTCATATCTTGAATGGTGTGCAGCAGTATCGCATGTAGATCAAAAACCCACTTTTTGTAAGCATCATAACATTTTACAATAGGCTCTTTTACCCACAATGTCAGCAGTTCTTCTACTAGTTCCAGGTTTCTTTGGGCCTTGGATAATCATTGACATCATGATGTATTTTTTCTTCGTACACAACCAAGAACCAAGGTTATATATGCACAGAAGCACCAGCCATGTGCCATGTTTAGTGCTCATATCGCCAAATGGATTCATCCCGTCAGTACACTCTCTGAGCCTTATACTTTTTGGATCCTTGGCAAAGTCTTTATACATGTTGTTGATTAATTCCCACTGACTCCCATCTTTCGGGTGCCTCATATATTTATCCGCAATTCGCTCATAATGATTCCACCGCAACCTCTTTGCCTTTCTAGAGTTTGCAAACAAACGCCTCAACCTTGGAATTAAAGGAAAGTACCAAACAATCTTGAATGGGATTCCTATCTTGATCTCGTTGTCTAATTTGTACTTGTCCTTTGCTCTAATGTGCTTGTATCGTGCATGCTTGCATGTGAGACATGCACAAAAATCTTTGTACTCACCATGATACAATATACAATCATTCACACAAGCGTGTACCTTCTGTATTTCAAGTATTAACTCAATTATTGCATCCCCATATTTACATGGTAGCACATCACATACGGTTATGCCACAGCAACCGTGTCTCACCTATGTTGTCTTCTCACACGGTTTGGTGTGGAAATCGTGTGTGAAGTTGTAATACCGAACACAAACGACATGTATAAATTGTGTGTCGTATACAATAGAGTGCGATAAGTAGTTCCGGATCGTTGTCAGATCCCCAGAGTTTCCCCATTTCTCCCAAATCCCTAGATAGCCTCCAAATCCCTAGCCCCCAAATTACCTCGCATGGCACTAATAGTGGGGGATTGCGGATGAGTGGTGCTGCTTGTTTCGGTGTGGCTGCTCCTGCTCGTATCACCGCTCTCGGTACCGCGATGGGCGGTGCTGCCACGAGGGCGGTCACCATCGAGCACTTGCCTAAGGTCATCAGAAGGCAGGTGTACTATGGATCTAAATCGAAGCATGGAGTCTCGGAGATAAGCCCTGAAGATGAGTCACCTAGAGATTAAGAAGCCCATGGTGAGAAGCCCGGGTGTTAAAAAACCCACGGTGAGAAGTCAGAATAGGTTAAGTCTTAATCCGACTTGGACTCTACATGTAACCCGTCCCTTCAACTTATATAAGGAGGGGCAGGGAACCCCAAGAGGGTCAAGTTTCTAGAGGTTAGAATAGACAGACAAGTCTTAGACAAGATCAAAGTAGATGCTCTCGAGATAGAGGTAGAGAAACACCGCCCTTGTAACCGAGGTCGTCATCATCATCATCAATATCAATCAAGTAGGATGTAGGCTTTTACCTCCACCGTGAGGGGATGAACCTGGGTAAAACCTCGGGTCTCTCATCCCGGTCAACCCTGTTCAAGCTACCACTTAGATGTGTTAGCCTCGTGACTAAGCCCTCACACTAGGGCATCTGCCGTAATAAAACCACGACATGTTGCAAAGAAACACAAGACCACAATACTTTATATCATCGACAAGGTGCACAGTGAGATGGACCATGACATCAAAGAACGATGGTGGGAAAAATATCTCTAGGCTGGAAAATATTCTTGCAATATCCTCTTGCATAGAATCCAACTCTTCAGGATCTACCACTTTCTGCCATAGTTTGTTGAAGAAATAACATAGATCAATGAGTCTGTTTCTTATACCAGTGTCCATATTCCTGATGGCCACCGAGAGGATTAGTGTCAAACTACATGGCAATCATGTGACATCGTGTGTGCCAACTTCATTTTAGCTGAGCTCACATCCATGAGACTTCTGATGTTTGCGGAGTAGGATGAGGGTGTCTTAACTGACAATAAATAGTCAAACAACTCTTTTGCTTCTTTTCTACTAAAATTGTAAATCTGGCGACCATCGAGGAATTTGTTATCGTCTTCTACTTCATTCTTGTGTTTTGATTGATCACCAAGCATATCGAGTCGTGCACCATCACCATCATTCGTTTTACCTTTAATCTTGAGGAGAGGACCAAGCATGCTTTCACATACTTTCTTCTCTATGTGCATGACATTGATGTAGTGACATACACGTAGAATCTCTGAGTAAGGTAATTCCTAGAACACCGATTTCTTCTTAAACACTTGATCCCTGGGTGTTTGTTTCACCGTTAAAGCGTGGTTCTTGCCAAGCAAAAATTTAATTTGTTTAGCCATGCTGTGGACCAACTTCCCAGGATAAGGTCTTGGGACCAAACCTACCTCTGTTGTACCATCACATTCAGCTTTCATTTTTTGGTATGGGTGACCTTTCCATAAGAACCTACGATGACACAAATACACAGTTTTGTGCGAGTTGGGAAGAAATCTACTCATTGTCCTATCCATGCATGACACACACGCCCTATCTCCCCTTGTTTTTTGCCTCGATGTGTCTCCTAATGCTGTCATATCTTGAATGGTGTGCAGCAGTATCGCATGTAGATCAAAAACCCACTTTTTGTAAGCATCATAACATTTTACAATAGGCTCTTTTACCCACAATGTCAGCAGTTCTTCTACTAGTTCCAGGTTGCTTTGGGCCTTGGATAATCATTGACATCATGATGTATTTTTTCTTCGTACACAACCAAGAACCAAGGTTATATATGCACAGAAGCACCAGCCATGTGCCATGTTTAGTGCTCATATCGCCAAATGGATTCATCCCGTCAGTACACTCTCTGAGTCTTATACTTTTTGGATCCTTGGCAAAGTCTTTATACATGTTGTTGATTAATTCCCACTGACTCCCATCTTTCGGGTGCCTC
Source organism: Triticum dicoccoides (assembly GCF_002162155.2). Classification (NCBI taxonomy): domain Eukaryota; kingdom Viridiplantae; phylum Streptophyta; class Magnoliopsida; order Poales; family Poaceae; genus Triticum; species Triticum dicoccoides. Next base: position 211,855,665 of record NC_041383.1, read on the forward strand.
ATATATTTATCCGCAATTCGCTCATAATGATTCCACCACAACCTCTTTGCCTTTCTAGAGTTTGCAAACAAACGCTTCAACCTTGGAATTAAAGGAAAGTACCAAACAATCTTGAATGGGATTCCTATCTTGATCTCGTTGTCTAATTTGTACTTGTCCTTTGCTCTACTGTGCTTGTATCGTGCATGCTTGCATGTGAGACATGCACAAAAATCTTTGTACTCACCATGATACAATATACAATCATTCACACAAGCGTGTACCTTCTGTATTTCAATTATTAACTCAATTATTGCATCCCCATATTTACATGGTACCACATCACATACGGTTATGACACAACAACCGTGTCTCACCTATGTTGTCTTCTCACACGGTTTGGTGTGGAAATCGTGTGCGAAGTTGTAATACCGAACACAAACGACATGTATAAATTGTGTGTCGTATACAATAGAGTGCGATAAGTAGTTCCGGATCGTTGTCAGATCCCCAGAGTTTCCCCATTTCTCCCAAATCCCTAGATAGCCTCCAAATCCCTAGCCCCCAAATTACCTCGCATGGCACTAATAGTGGGGGATTGCGGATGAGTGGTGCTGCTTGTTTCGGTGTGGCTGCTCCTGCTCGTATCACCGCTCTCGGTACCGCGATGGGCGGTGCTGCCACGAGGGCGGTCACCATCGAGCACTTGCCTAAGGTCATCAGAAGGCAGGTGTACTATGGATCTAAATCGTATTCTCAGGTTCCAATCTATCCCATTTGAGCATATCCAAAGTAGCTCCCTGCTCAATCCATCTTGAATTAACCCCCCCCCACACACACACACACCTAGGAAAGCGATCAACCGCCAGATCCAGAGTATGACTCCATACTCCCGCAACATGAGTTTGACTCCGAGTTTTGCGCCACCAAAAAGTACCAAAAGCTGAGTTGTGTGCATGGACACGCTCCCACTCAATGTGTATGCATGGAGGGATTCGACATTGGCAGACGGTTTCTCAGTTGCCCCTTAGAGGTTAGTGCCAAGTTCATCATTTTAGTTGAGTTAATGCCACAGCTCATCCTAAATACTATTTAACATTGGCAGGGATATGAGGCTTGTGCCTTTTTTAACTGTCTAGATGAAGAATGGCATGGAAGGGCTCATAGTGTTATCACCAAGCTCGCAGAAGATAATGTAATGCTGAAGAAGAAATTGACTGGTCTGGAGTGTACAATTAGTACGATGAAGCAAGAAAGAATCAATCACAGGCAACAGATGAAAGCAAGAGACACGAAGGAACTAGCATGTGTACTTGTGGTTTTCGCATTAGCCATCTTCTATGCGTGGTTTGCGATGATGATTAGCGGTTTTGTTTGATTATTACTGGCTACATAAATAAGAAGAGCTCCATCTATTGCTTGCCAACTATCCTACTGCCTTCTTACCGGTGAATAAGTCACACTAGGCTGGTTGTAATGGGAGTATCATAAGTGGTATCATGCATGCCAACTAGACTTTTTGGATGATGTGGCACACAATTAAATGAGGAAAGAGAATGTGGTATCATATCATGATATTGTATCATATTAAATGTTGTACTACTTTGTGTCATGCATGTCAATTAATAAGGCAACCTAAGATACTAACTTATGATACTATGCATTATGGAACTAGTATCGTACACTAGTATCATATTCATGATACTAGTATATGATACTCCCCATTACCACTAGCCTTACGAAAACCAAATAATCCCAAAACTCATTCCCTGATTTTTGCCCTAAAAAAAGAAACCAGCCAATAGGAGTCGTGGGGCGTGTATGCATTCAATGACTTGAGACTACTTAGTGTAACATGAAATGCTCAGTTCTCTACATGCAATGGATTGACTAGCAAATAAACATCAAGTTCTCTCGTTTCCCCCCACCTTGGTCACCAGTATGGAGGGAGTATGGAAAATGCTTCTTTCACATTTGGACGCTACAACCCGTGTGTGTAATTATCACATTGAGAAATGTGCAACCGCGGGAATTTGTAGAGATTGGGTACTAATAATTGTAGTTGATTATATTAGTATTCTAACCACCTGCCAAGGCGGTTAGATATTTAATCAATCCCCCGCTCCAATTGACATTCCTCTTCTTTGCATACCCTGCTTCAATGTCCACCATCTTCATTGTCTCGCTCGGTCGTGCTACTCTCTCTCTCTCTCTCTCTGCAATCTCGCTCTCACACTTTGTATACGTACCGCAGCCATGTCGAGCAACGGCGAGGATGACAGTTCTGCCAACAGTCTTGCACCCGATGATAGGTCAACATCGAATCATCCCGCTCATTTTCCATGAGTCCAGCGTCGAGCCCAGACCTTGATTTTATCCGGATCATGGAAGGGATGCCGCTGCCCGTTTCATTAGACGACAACCAGATGGACGAGGAGCCGTCAGAGGATGAAGAAGAGGACGACAATGAAGAGGAGGAGGAATGCTCGAATGAGGAGGAGGATGAAGACGACAGCGGTGGAGATGAAAAGCCAACAGTCAGTGGCAAGAAGCGTCCTCACCAAGAAAATGCCGAGGGGCCATCCAACAACAATAAGCAGAAGAAGGACTAAATTAAGCAGATTGTATATATCTCTGTTGTTGTTCTCTATTAATTCGTTATCTTTGTTTCCCTTGTCAATCTCATCACAGATGGTTAGCAATACGTCTTCGACAGAGATCGTTGACATTATCACCCACAGGTTGGTTTCTTGAATTGTGTGCCCCGTCGAGCACACAATTCATAATCTTATTACGCCGAATCGTCTGTGTTCTTCTCTATCATCACAAATAGTTCATTCGACTGAACTGTATGCTGCCTATCGCACACACCTTGATATGGTTGACCATTTCTGTTGTTCTGGCTTATCGCAAATAGTTCATATGGATCAACTGTATGCCACACATCGCAGACACACCTATAATCTGAACCATGTTTGATGTCTCCACCATCACAAATGGTTCATATTATTTGCGATCGTTTAACTACAACACCGTTTGCGATTTATGCATCGCACACAGTTTCGTCGAAGGGTCTCTGCTTGTAGTGTCGTGTTAGCAGCATCCTATAGTAGTGACACTTGCTTGTCGGGAATGCATGAAAGTGTTTCTTAATATAGAGCCATGAAAACACAAGTTGTGGAGTAGAAAGAATGTAGTCAAACAAGATGCTCAAGTGCTCTTAAACACACCCACCATTGTCTCCTCCTCTAGGCTCTTAAACACTTTGTTACAATCATTGTTTTCTAGGACTATGATTGTCATGTGAAGGAGATTACGCCAAATAAGTGATCATGCATAGGTTTTCATTGTGGCTTAATGCTTGGGAACTATGGACCTTTAGCAATAATGTCTCTTTTGAGCTCTTTTAATCAGTCCCCTTAATTTACCACATACACACTCATCCAAGATAAAGCGGAATAATATCCATTTACAGTGTTGCCACTATGTAAGGTAACAAACTCATAGTCGAAATCTGAGCTATAGCTCTTGGTGGATCGTCCATTGGCCAGCGGAGTCCTCAGCATAACATTAAGAAGGATGACAAAGCCACACTTACACACGTAAACACACATATAGTAGAAAAGGCCATGGTACTAGCCAGAGGTTGTAACACCATGTTGAGATATACAACACATATTTTTGGCATAATCTCAGCCACCTTTCAACTAAGTTCCTCTAGACAATTTAATCCACAAGTGCTATCAAGTCTATTAAAATTAACAACATGGGGTTGAGCATGTTTAAACATCACTTCCCTACAATTTCTTAACTCCCAATTCTTGAAAGACTTTCTCTTGTGCAAAGTTATACTTGGTTAATTTCATTTTATTTTCAAAACTGTCCCACGACAAGTCTTAGTTTTCTAAACTAAAGAAAACAAAGGCTAGAAAATTATTTCAGCTACTAGAGCAAAACCTTTATATCACTTATCAAGACTCACTCCCATCCACACATATTACATGTAACACCCACGATGCGGCTATATCTCCCACGTGTCGAAGCACGACTTAGAGGCATAACCGCATGGTGGTTTTGTCGCAAGAAGGGTCATCTTCACACAATCCCATGTAATGAACAAGAATAGGATAAAGAGTTGGCTTACAATCGCCACTTCACACAATGAACAAATAAATCATATATCATTCAGAGTACACACACATAGTCCAACTACGGACGAAGCCAAAAGAAAAGAAGATAACCCAACTGCTAGATCCCCGATCGTCCCAACTGGGCTCCACTACTGATCAACATGAAACAATACATAGCAACGACCAAGGTCTTCGTTGAGCTCCCACCTGAGCTCGGTTGCATCACCTGCACTGGTATCATCGGCACCTGCAACTGTTGTGATAGTATCTGGTGAGTCACGAGGACTCAGCAATCTCAAAACCCGCGAGATCAAGACTATTTAAGCTTATGGGTAGGAAGTGGTAATGAGGTGGAGTTGCAGCAAGCACTAAGCAAATATGGTGGCTAACATACGCAAATAAGAGCGAGAAGAGAGCAAACGAAACGGTCGTGAACTAGCAATGATCAAGAAGTGATCCTGAACTCCTACTTACGTCAAACATAACCCAAAACCATGTTCACTTCCCGGACTCCGCCAAAAAGAGACCATCACGGCTACACACACGGTTGATGCATTTTAATTAAGTCAAGTGTCAAGTTATCTACAACCGGACATTAACAAATTCCCATCTACCACATAACCGCGGGCACGACTCTCGAAAGTTTATACCCTGCAGGGGTGTCCCAACTTAGCCCATCATAAGCTCTCACGGTCAACGAAGGATATTCCTTATCCCAGGAAGACCCGATTAGACTCGGAATCCCGGTTTACAAGACATTTCAACAATGGTAAAACAAGACCAGCAAGACCACCCAACTGTGCCGACAAATCCCGATAGGAGCTGCGCATATCTCGTTCTCAGGGCACACCGGATAAGCTAAGCATACAGGTACCAACGTAATCCAAGTTGCCAAGGAATGGTCCTGCACGGTGCTCTAGTTTGGACCAACACTCGGAGGAGCACTGGCCCGGGGGGTAAAATAAAGATGACCCTTGAGTCTGCAGAACCCAAGGGAAAAAGGCTTAGTTGGCAAATGTTAAAACCAATGTTGGGCCTTGCTGGAGGAGTTTTATTCAAAGCGAACTGTCAAGGGGGTCCCATAGATCACCCAACCGCATAAGGAACGCAAAATCCGGGAACATAACACCGGTATGACGGAAACTAGGGCGGCAAGGGTGGAACAAAACACCAGGCATAAGGCCGAGTCTTCCACCATTTACAAAGTATATAGATGCATTAATTAAATAAGAGATATTGTGATATCCCAACATAATCCTATCTATCATGGAGCAATCTTCAACTTCACCTGCAACTAACAACGCTATAAGAGGGGCTGAGCAAAGCGGTAACATAGCCAAACAATGGTTTGCTAGGAAGGGTGAAAAGGTTAGAGGCTGACATGGCACTTTGGGAGGCATGGTAAACAAGTGATAGGTAGCGCAGCATAGCGATAGAATGGAGCAACTAGCAAGCAAAGATAGAAGTGATATCAAGGGTAATGGTCATCTTGCGTGAAATCCCGCAAGGAAAAAGAACGAGTCCATGAAGAAGACAAACGGACGTAGTCGAATGAATCCTCACAACTTCGGAACGAAACCGAAGCTAACGAGAGAAGCAAACCGGAAAGAAGCAAACAACATGGTAAACACACAAGCATAAACATGTCATGATGCACAAACAAGTATGATGCATGTCCGGTTTAATGAGGCATGGCATGGCAAAGTGCAACAAACAATACTACAAGTTAAGTGGAGCTCAATATGCAACGAGTTGCATATTGACGAAACACCACATCAATTATTTAGTTCTATCTCGTTTAAGCTACCAAACAATATTAAATGTTGTTAACCATGGCAAGAGGTGAAGCATAATTAAACTAACTATTTAGGCAAGCTTAAATGAGGCCGGAAACAAGAAACAACAATTCCGGAAAATCCCCATATGTCATGAGCAATTTAAAGCAAACACAATTTTAAACATTTTAAATGTTGTTATCATGATGCGGATGACATATGCAAGTTTATGTAATTTTATGAAAATGTTAACATGAGCATGATACGAGGCATTTGTCGCCATGGCGGAAGGAAAAAGGTGCCATGGCGGTGAAACGGAAATGGTGCCACGGCAACATTCCAGTCCCGGTAACTCATGGAGGTACCGGTGCAAAAAGGAAGTGTGACGTGAACGAGTCATGCAAGATGGTGGGGTGATCCCGGATTACCGGGTTCCCACAGGTCGATGGCATGGCAAGCGAGGAGGAACGTGCACGAAACAAACGGGCACGGTGCAAACATATCGTACATCTCATACATGCAAGGGCATCTCATGGCGGTCGTCTCGGGTTATACCTGCGAAGCGTGCGTTTTCGGGCAAAACAAGTTCGGTACGATGTAGAGGAAGTAGTCGTTCTTGCAGTGGTCGTAGTGGAAGTAGTGGTACACGGCGGCGGCGGTAGTTGTACACGTTTCGTAGATGAAGTAGTTGTTCATGATCCATAGATGTTCGGGGTCACCATAAGGAACTTGAGTCCACGGGGTCTTCGCGGGTCGACGGTAGTGGTACACGTTTCGGAAGCGGTTCACGACGATGGTAGTCGAACTTGGTGATCCGAAGGGGTACTTGGCGAATGAAGACCGTAGTGGTACTTGGGGAAAACTCCCGGATACGATGCTTGGCGGTCCTGGTGTGGTCTTGGCGTCCATGTAGTCGATCTTGCCGGCCTTGACGGTCCAACACAAAACAACACAAGGGCCTCGGGATGCCAGCAGCAAGGAGGCGATGGTGGTGGTCAGCGGCAGCACGGGGACGGCTCGGGTATGGGATGAGGAAGGGAGACACGAGGACGCATCGGGTCGATGGGGCGGCGCAGTGCAGAGGGGAAGCAGGGTCGAGGCAGGGGTGATGCAGAGGAGCTCGGCGGCGCTAGGGGCTCAGGGTCACGGGGAAGGAGCAGCTCCGGTGCTGCGGCGCAGGAGACGGCAGGGGAGCGACATCCTTGGGCAGCACAGCGAGGCGAAGCCCGGCGGCAGCGAGCGGGATCCGGTGGCCGGCTGGAGGTTGAGGCCGAATGGAGGAAGGAGGAGGCACGGGCGCTGACGAGGAGGAGGCAGAGGGGACGAGGCAGCTAGGCGGTGGGGTCGCGCGCAGGGTGGCCCTCCGGGAGGCGCGGGGCGACGAGGAGGAGGCCGCAGGTGAGGGAGGAGGAGGCACGGGCGCTGACGAGGGGATCGGGCGCAGGGAGCTCGTCTCCCTGGCTCGATGTGTGTGTGTGTGTGTGGCGGCGGGCAGGGAACGAGAGGGAGAGAGATGCGGAGGGGGGCTCGGGGCTAGGGTTATAGGTTTAGGTGGGCTGGACCTGTGGAACGGGTCGGTCTGGTTGGTCAGGCCCAAGAGGCCGGCTGGGCTGGCTCCTCTCTCCTCTCTTCTCTTAAAATAGAGAAAAAAAGAAAGGAAAGGGAAGAAAAGAAAAAGGTTAGAGAAAGAGTTTGGGCATGGTGATTATTTTCCCGGACTCACAAAAATATGCTTGTTCCGAGAAAATAGAAAAAGGCATGATTGAAAGATTTAAATTCAAACTCATTTGAATTTAATTCAAATGGGTTTGAACTAGGATTTGATAAAAGGATGGTCCAAAAATGTTCGGATTTTTGGTGGAGCTCCGGAAAATGATGAAAGAAATTATGAGCAAAGTTGGAGACCAAGAATTGAGATAACAAAGGCATTGAGATTTATTTGCAAGTGGGTTATGGTTAATTCCAAATAAATGGAATAATTTATAATAGCTCCCTAATATTGGGAGGATATGTTATAAAGAGAAGTCACCCTTCCCTTGATTTAAATGGATCGAAGATCCATACAATTTATTTAGTTGAGTTTTTAAAAGGGGGTGCAAGATGACATGATGCAATGCACATGATGCAGAGATGAATGCATGAACAAAACAAAAACACACGACGAAACTCAGAGTAGCTGGAAGTCTTCTGGAGCGTCGGTCTCGGGGCGTTACAACACTCCACCACTACAAGAGGATCTCGTCCCGAGATCTAGAATGGCACCGGAGAGAAAACGGAGGAGGAAGAGAAGAGGTAAAGCTAAGTTGCTTCTTCAACAAATAAGTGAAACCAAAGAACCTTGAGAAGTTGAGCAATTGAAAAGAAAGAGTACAACATAGATGAACGAGATTGCAAACAATCTGTTAGAAAAGAGGAACAAAGAACATTAGAACTTGAAGGTTGCAAAGACATGAATCAAGAGTTTAATGGACAAGAAGGAACTCTGGTTGAAACGAGATAAACAAGGAACAAGGAAGAACAAATTCGGACAGCACTCCGGTTGAAAAGAGATGCAAGACTTGATAAGATGAAAAGAACTTGAAAAGAGGACACGACACTCCGATTAAATGGATAAGCACGAAAAAACACGATCCTCATAATTCAGATGATGAGTGAAAAGAGCAACATCACAATGCCTTCAGAAGAAATAATATAAGATACATCATTGGAATAACAGAATGGAGAAGAAAATGCCAACTTCTGCCAAAAATGATCTTGGAAAGCACCCTTCCAAGAAGGTTATAACGGAGTTCTTGGAAAACCAACAACGAAACGAATAAGCTTGTAGTGGGCTTATGGAAAACATCTCAAAACTATGAGGTGACAACCAGCCACTAACAAAAACAATTGATTGGTTGAGATCAACGAAGAGATGAAAACTGCTTTCGCCGAGAGGATATGAGAAAACTTGGATCATTGATAAGCACCAGAATAGCAACATTCCTTAGGGAAGGCTTTAGGTGAAATATAACCCAAGATAACTCCAACGAAGAGATTAATGGATTTAAAATACCTCATTCTTGACAACATGTGAATCGCTAAACGTGAATGGAAATTGTCAAGAATGATATAACATCACCTCAAAAGATAAGGTGGAAAGAACTGCACTTCAAAATGCAAGAAGAAGAATATTTCAACACCACAAAACAAAACATGTGTTGAGCACCATGTTTATTTTAGAGTGTAGCTTGGCGGTCATAACTTCGAGAGAAAACTTGAAGAACAATTAAAGAATGAAAAAAAAATCCTTGACGAACCACCATGTAGAGCCTCCATGAAGAACTTCGGTAATATAAGGATGATAGAAAGAAAGGGAAGTTGAAAACACAAGGTGAAGCCTTGCGATGATTTAGAAGGATCTTCGCGATGATATAACCGAGAGAACTTGAAACTCCAGAAAGAAAAGATGAACAACAAGAAGCCACGAATTTATTCCTCCTGAACAAACTCCGAAGGAAAGGATTAATCACTTGGATGAAACAAGAATAAGAATTATGTCATGCCTATCCTTCACCAATTTAAATTGATGACAAGCAACAGATTTGGCATACTACTTATTCTCGTAGAAAGGATTAAGAGAGATATAGCGCAAACTTGAGAAGGTATAGATGGAACCACCGGTGCGATTGAAACAATGAAAGAATGAATGATAACCAAGGAAGAGAACTCTTGAATGAACCACCGTAAGAATTGAAAATGAAAGTACCAAAGCCACAAATCACCGAGAAGAATTGGAAAACGAACGAAGATACTTGAGGGGATTTAGATACATGAGAACGAAGAGGCCATGAACTGATTAGAGGATATTTGAATGATGCACTGGTAAGATTTGGAGAATGAGAACTGAAAGCTAGAATGAATAATTCTGAGATGATTGGCTCCGGAGAATCAAACTAAAAAGACTCCTGAATTGCTATGGATGGGTGAAAAGAATTCTCACAATCAAAAACAATTATGAAAAGATGGCATCAAGCTAGAACCACACATCTTTGAAGAACAGGTAAGGATTTAGAGGAACTCTTCTTCGGTCTTCACATGCTGAGAATGATGACGAGAACCACCAAAATTTTTGAGGCACTTCGGAACAAAGAAGAATAGAAATGATGAACCAACGATGGAAATATTTTGAAAGCGATCTTGGAGAAAGAATATGACTGATGAAAATTCATTCTTACATCAAACTTTGGAATGAATTTGAGAATCGCTCTGGATAAATTAGAAGAGTCAGGTAAGATCTTGGAAAAAGACCTGTGGGTTAGGGCCCACTAAAAAGATACACCGTTGAAAGATTGATTGAAATAGATATTGCACCAGTAGAATTAAATGACTTGAATGAGATAATAATCTCCAAATAGCTTGAACGGATCTTGAATGAAAAGACGAGCCTTCTAAAAAATATTCAACACTCGAGAATGAAGGAATATTGAGAAGTGAATGATTAAGAGGTGCACCGGCATGAGAAAACATTTGAAACGAGGAAAGGATATGATCGACAAAGCTTGAATTGAATCCATCGGAGAAGAAAAAAGAGATGAAGAAAAATGAACTTGAAGCTCCGTTAGTATCTTCTTGAGAATCATCGGATAAGAACATTGACGGAAAAGAATGGAGAGACTTCCCATCAATAAAATGAACACCCGATTAAGAAATCTAAGTCCTTGAAGAAAAAGGAGTGGGAGGGCAGGTAAACAAAGACAACTTGGGACGGATGAAACAAACACCGTTGAGAAAACTTAGAATTGATCTTGCGGATGTTGAAATGATCGGATCCACTTGAAGAGAAGCACACCAGTTGGAAAAGAATTAACATGACGATCTCGATGATCAAGAAGGATTAGTATTCACATAGCAATATGAGAACACCGTTTAGGAAAGGTATGGATTCAACATTTGACTTCGAAGCAACTCGAATACCACATATAAATCAAAACAAAGGATTTGGCTTGCAAAATAAGCTGGAACAAACATATGATAGATCCCATATCGTATCATGTGTCTGTTGGAAAAATAAAACTAGAGCTACTTGAATTCCCACCTATAAACTCCCGAAACTTTCTAGTTATGCAATCAGGTGTTGGGGATACAGGGGAAGCAATATATATCTCACCCAAACTAACAATACCTACATCCAAGCTGTATCCATCCGTCAACACATAACCAAGAAACCTTAGGAAATCGTGTACCTCAACCTTCGAAAAGCATCCGTTATACGAGTTATGGCAATACTCCCGAACTCCTGCCCCATTACTAGGTGGCGTCGAGGTTATCTCACCAACAACTGCATAAGATAGATTTTCGATGTCGGCAAAACTCAGGTATTCCAGAACTGCAACGATAAAATTATGACGACAACACCTCGGAGCTCAACTCCCCGGGTCACTGCCACATAAAAGACAGGAGGCACCAAGAACAATGTTCTCGTCACAAAACCATCGGAATGATTCCAAGATACCCGCGTAATCCTAAAAAAAATTAGTGAAATTTGAGGAGAGGAAAGACAAAACATCTACGTCAGGAGACCTCACCAGAGCGACGAAGGGACTGAGGAGTAAAAAGAATCCTACTCTCCGATATATATAATCCTAAGACTCAAAACATTTTTGTTCTAGACTCAACAACGCTAGCAAACAATCAAGCAGGGGGCTCCTAAGTCGGGGATGGCTCTGATTACCAACTTGTAACACCCATGATGCGGCTATATTTCCCACATGTCGAAGCACGACTTAGAGGCATAACCGCATGGTGGTTTTGTTGCAAGAAGGGTCATCTTCACACAATCCCATGTAATGAACAAGAATGGGATAAAGAGTTGGCTTACAATCGCCACTTCACACAATGAACAAATAAATCATACATCATTGAGAGTACACACACATAGTCCAACTACGGACGAAGCCAAAAGAAAAGAAGATAACCCAACTGCTAGATCCCCGATCGTCCCAACTGGGCTCCACTACTGATCAACATGAAATGATACATAGCAATGACCAAGGACTTCGTTGAGCTCCCATCTGAGGTCGGTTGCATCACCTGCACTGGTATCATCGGCACCTGCAACTGTTGTGATAGTATCTGGTGAGTCACGAGGACTCAGCAATCTCAAAACCCGCGAGATCAAGACTATTTAAGCTTATGGCTAGGAAGTGGTAAGAGGTGGAGTTGCAGCAAGCACTAAGTAAATATGGTGGCTAACATACGCAAATAAGAGCGAGAAGAGAGCAAACGGAACGGTCATGAACTAGCAATGATCAAGAAGTGATCCTGAAGTCCTACTTACGTCAAACATAACCCAAAACCGTGTTCACTTCCCGGACTCCGCCGAAAAGAGACCATCACGGCTACACACATGGTTGATGCGTTTTAATTAAGTTAAGTGTCAAGTTATCTACAATCGGACATTAACAAATTCCCATCTGCAACATAACCGCGGGCACGGCTCTCGAAAGTCTATACCCTGCAGGGGTGTCCCAACTTAGCCTATCATAAGCTCCCACGGTCAACGAAGGATATTCCTTCTCCCAGGAAGACCCGATCCGACTCGGAATCCCGGTTTACAAGACATTTCGATAATGGTAAAACAAGACCAGCAAGACCACCCGACTGTGCCAACAAATCCCGATAGGAGCTGCGCATATCTCATTCTCAGGGCACACCGGATAAGCTAAGCGTACAGGTACCGACGTAATCCAAGTTGCCAAGGAATGGTCCCGCACGGTGCTCTAGTTTGGACCAACACTCGGAGGAGCACTGGCCCGGGGGGGTAAAATAAAGATGACCCTTGAGTCTGCAGAACCCAAGGGAAAAAGGCTTAGGTGGCAAATGTTAAAACCAATGTTGGGCCTTGCTGGAGGAGTTTTATTCAAAGCGAACTGTCAAGGGGGTCCCATAAATCACCCAACCGCGTAAGGAACGCAAAATCCGAGAACATAACACCGGTATGACGGAAACTAGGGCGGCAAGAGTGGAACAAAACACCAGGCATAAGGCCGAGTCTTCCACCCTTTACCAAGTATATAGATGCATTAATTAAATAAGAGATATTGTGATATCCCAACATAATCCTGTCCATCATGGAGCAATCTTCAACTTCACCTGCAACTAACAACGCTATAAGAGGGGCTGAGCAAAGCGGTAACATACCCAAACAACGGTTTGCTAGGGGTGAAAAGGTTAGAGGCTGCCATGGCAGTTTGGGAGGCATGGTAAACAAGTTATAGGTAGCGCAGCATAGCGATAGAACGGAGCAACTAGCAAGCAAAGATCGAAGTGATATCAAGGGTAATGGTCATCTTGCCTGAAATCCCGCAAGGAAGAAGAACGAGTCCATGAAGAAGACAAACGGACGTAGTCCAACGAATCCTCACAACTTCGGAACGAAACCGAAGCTAACGAGAGAAGCAAACCGGAAAGAAGCAAACAACATGGTAAACACACAAGGATAAACATGTCATGATGCACAAACAAGTATGATGCATGTCCGGTTTAATGAGGCATGGCATAGCAAAGTGCAACAAAAAATACTACAAGTTAAGTGGAGCTCAATATGCAACGAGTTGCATATTGACGAAACACCACATCAATTATTTAGTTCTATCTCGTTTAAGCTACCAAACAATATTAAATGTTGTTAAACATGGCAAGAGGTGAAGCATAATTAAACTAACTATTTAGGCAAGTTTAAATGAGGCCGGAAACAAGAAACAACAATTCCGAAAAATCCCCATATGTCATGAGCAATTTAAAGCAAGCACAATTTTAAACATTTTAAATGTTGTTATCATGATGCGGATGACATATGCAAGTTTATGCAATTTTATGAAAACGTTAACATGAGCATGATATGAGGCATTTAAGTGTCGCCATGGCGGAAGGAAAAAGGTGCCATGGCGGTGAAATGGAAATGGTGCCACGGCAACATTCCGGTCCCGGTAACTCATGGAGGTACCGGTGCAAAAAGGAAGTGTGACGTGAGCGAGTCATGCAAGATGGTGGGGTGATCCCGGATTACCGGGTTCCCACGGGTCGACGGCATGGCAAGCGAGGAGGAACGTGCATGAAACAAACGGGCACGATGCAAACATATCGTACATCTCATACATGCAAGGGCATCTCATCGCGGTCGTCTCGGGTTATACCTGCGAAGCGTGCATTTTCGGGCAAAACAAGTTCGGTACGATGTAGAGGAAGTAGTCGTTCTTGCAGCGGTTGTAGTGGAAGTAGTGGTACATGGCGGCGGTGGTAGTTGTACACGTTTCATAGATGAAGTAGTTGTTCATGATCCGTAGATGTTCGGGGTCACCATAAGGAACTTGAGTCCACGGGGTCTTCGCGGGTCGACGATAGTGGTACACGTTTCGGAAGCGGTTCACGACGATGGTAGTCGAACTTGGTGATCCGAAGGGGTACTTGGCGGATGACGACCGTAGTGGTACTTGGGGAAAACTCCCGGAGATGATGCTTGGCGGTCCTGGTGTGGTCTTGGCGTCCATGTAGTCGATCTTGTCGGCCTTGACGGTCCAACACAAAACAACACAAGGGCCTCGGGATGCCATCAGCAAGGAGGCGATGGTGGTGGTCAGCGGAAGCACGGGGACGGCTCGGGTACGAGACGAGGAAGGGAGACACGAGGACGCATCGGGTCGACGGGGCGGCATGGTGCAGAGGCGAAGCAGGGTCGAGGCAGGGGTGATGCAGAGGAGCTCGGCAGCGCTAGGGTCTCGGGGTCGCGGGGAAGGAGCAGCTCCGGTGCTGTGGCACCGGAGACGGCAGGGGAGCGACGTCCTGGGGCAGCATGGTGAGGCGAAGCCCGGTGGCAGCGAGCAGGCTCCGGTGGCCGGCTGGAGGTTGAGGCCGAATGGAGGAAGGAGGAGGCACGGGCGCTGACGAGGAGGAGGCAGAGGGGATGAGGCAGCAAGGCGGCGCAGGGTGGCCCTCCGAGAGGCGCGGGGCGACGAGGAGGAGGTCGCAGGTGAGGGAGGAGGAGGCACGGGCGCTGACGAGGGGATCAAGCGCAGGGAGCTCATCTCCCTGGCTCGATGCGTGTGTGTGTGTGTGGCGGCGGGTAGGGAACGAGAGGGAGAGAGATGCGGAGGGGGGCTCGGGGCTAGGATTATAGGTTTAGGTGGGCTGGACCTGTGGAACGGGCCGGTCTGGTTGGTCAGGCCCAAGAGGCCAGCTAGGCTGGCTCCTCTCTCCTCTCTTCTCTTAAAACAGAGAAAAAAAGAAAGGAAAGGGAAGAAAAGAAAAAGGTTAGAGAAAGAGTTTGGGCGTGGGGATTATTTTTCCGGACTCACAAAAATATGCTTGTTCCGAGAAAATAGAAAAAGCCATGATTGAAAGATTTAAACTCAAACTCATTTGAATTTAATTCAAATGGGTTTGAACTAGAATTTGATAAAAGGAATGTCCAAAAATGTTCGGATTTTTGGTGGAGCTCCGGAAAATGATGAAAGAAATTATGAGCAAAGTTGGAGACCAAGAATTGAGATAACAAAGGCATTGGGATTTATTTGCATGTGGGTTATGGTTAATTCCAAATAAATGGAATAATTTATAATAGCTCCCTAATATTGGGAGGATATGTTATAAAGAGAAGTCACCCTTCCCTTGATTTAAATGGATTGAAGATCCATACGATTTATTTAGTTGAGTTTTTAAAAGGGGGTGCAAGATGACATGATGCAATGCACATGATGCGGAGATGAAAGCATGAACAAAACAAAAAAATATGACGAAACTCAGAGTAGCTGGAAGTCTTCTGGAGCGTCGGTCTCGGGGCGTTACATTACACATACTACTACTACATCTACTCTAAGTATCCAAGTGCAAAAGATGGGGGTCATAGGACATACCTTCACGGTTGCGAATTTACACACTTCTCTTCCTTACTCTTGCATTCCTCGTTGTTCTGGCATAGATTAACTCCTCTGAAAACAAAATACAACTGAACTCCAAGGGGATAAATAAGAACAAGAGAAAAGCAAAGGTTATTCTATTTTTTTGGTTTTGGATTTTTGAAAACTAACTTGCAACCAAAAAATTGCAAAGGCAAAAGCAAATAAAAAGGCAAAGTGTTGGAACAGACCAACACGAGTGTTTTGAAGCTCCTTGAGCTTAAGCACAACCTCATTACAATTTATTCAAATACCGCCACATCTTGATGTACAAGTGGTGATAACCTCCCCCAAGCTTAGGCTCTTCCAAGCCCAAACCGGCGAGATCATTGCGGCGGTTGGTTAGGAGCCCACTCTTGGATCTAGTTGGAGAATTTCATGCTATGTAGGTGGACGTGCTCCTCAGGGACGATGCAAAGTTGCTCATGTCATCAAGAGTGCCCTGAAGGTTGTTGAGGTCCGCGTAGGTGGTGTAGTCTTGCTGGGGCTTGAAAGTGCAACTATCCCTGGGTGGTTTTGGTAATGATTAACAACATATAGCTCATTGAACTAAAGCCATTACAAGATAAATATTTCAGGAAAGTTCAATGATTGGTATGGCATGGATAAGGAATGTGGACCCCTCAAAATGCTAAGGACAAAAGATTGGCTCAAGCTCTAAAGTCCAAGACTCTGCATTTTCCATTTTAGTGATCCAAGATTACATTGAGTCTATAGGAAAGCCAATACTATTAAAAGGGGATGAGGTGTTGCTTAATGGCTTCCTTGCTCAAAATGCTTAGTGATATGCTACAAAAGCCCTCAACCACTTTCTCATATCCACATATGTCCCAAACCAAAAGTCAAACTCGGCCCCACCAATTTGATCCATCCGGTGCCAACGAGTTCATTTGACATAGCCATTGCCATAAACCCTAGTCACTTCGGTCTCACCGAGATGGGGTTGAAAACTCTCTGTTTCCCTTCGTAACGTTTTGGTCTAACCGAGATGACCGATCGGTCCCATCGAGTCTGCAATACAAACTCCCTGTTTCCTTTTCGTAACGCTTCGGTCACACCGAGACGAGCAAATTGGTCCCACCGAGTTTTCCTGACCAACTCTCCGTTATCTTATTACCAAGGTCGGTCCAACCGAGTTCGAGTAATTGGTCCAACCGAGATTAGGTTAGGCCCTAACCCTAATGATATCGGTCCCACCGAGTTGACATGTCGGTCCCACCGAAATTGCCTAACGGTCATATATGTACTAAATTGGTCCGGCCGAGTTTTCTGATTCGGTCCCACCGAGTTTGGTATAATGTGTGTAATAGTTAGATTTTGTGTGGAGGCTATATATACCCCACCACCCTCTCCTCATTTGTAAGGGAAGCCATCAGATCGTGCTTACACTTCCACTACCCATTTTCTGAGAGACAGCCACCTACTCATGTGTTGTGACCAAGACATACCAATCCAACCATATGAATCTTGATCTCTAGCCTTTCCCAAGTTTCTTTCCACTCAAATCATCTTTCCACCAAATCCAATCCTATGAGAGTGAGTTGAGTGTTGGGGAGACTATCATTTGAGGCACAAGAGCAAGAAGTTCATCATCAACACACCATCTATTACCTTTTGGAGAGTGGTGTCTCCTAGATTGGTTAGGTGTCACTTGGGAGCCTCCAACAAGATTGTGGAGTGAACCAAGGAGTTTGTAAGGGCAAGGATATCGCCTACTTCATGAAGTTCTACCCTAGTGAGGCAAGTCCTTCGTGGGCGATGGCCATGGTGGGATAGACAAGGTTTCTTCTTCGTGGACCCTTCGTGGGTGGAGCCCTCCTTGGACTCACGCAGCCGTTGCCTTTCATGGGTTGAAGTCTCCATCAACGTGGATGTACGATAAAACCACCTACCGGAACCACGACAAAAACATCCATGTCTCCTATTGCGTTTGCACTCTCCAAACCCTTCCCTTTACATTCTTGCAAGTTGCATGCTTTACTTTCCGCTGCTCATATACTCATTGCATGCTTGCTTGAATTGTGTTAAGATTGCTTGACTTGTTCTAAATTGTTAAAATCTGCCAAGAACTAAAATTGGGAAAAGGTTAATTTTTTATTTGGTCAAGTAGTCTAATCACCCCCCCCCTCTAGACATAGTTTCGATCCTACAATTGGTATCAGAGCTTTGGTCTCCATTTTCCTTGATTTTCCGTAGCTTTTGGTGATCATAGCCTTGGTTTCACAACCTAGGAGAGTATGGCGTCTAGCAAGGGAAATTACCACTGTAGAGGTCCTTACTTTGATGGTACTAATTTTGCTAGTTGGAAGCATAAGATGAAAAATGCATATTCTTGGACATAAGCCCTCCGTTTGGGCCATTGTGTGTATTAACTTACAAGGTGAACTCTTCGATGGGAGAGAACTGAACCATGAAGCTGTCACGGAAGAGTTGAAGATGTTGCAATATAATGCTCAAGCTTGTGATATCCTCTTCAATGGATTGTGCCCCGAAGAATTCAAGAAAATCAGACGCCTTGAGAATGCAAAGGAAATTTGGGATACTTTGATTGATATGCATGAAGGTACCGACTCCGTCAAGGAATCCAAATTGGATGTGCTTCAAAGACAACTTGACAAGTTCAAAATGAAGAATGGTGAAGGTCTCACTGAAATGTACTCTAGGCTTTCTCTCATCACAAATGAGATTGCCGGCTTAGGAAGTGAAGAGATGACCGACAAATTCATCATCAAGAAGATCCTAAGAGCCTTGGATGGAAAATATGATACCATGTGCACATTGATTGAAATGATACCCAATTACAAAGATCTCAAGCCAACGGAAGTCATTGGAAGAATTGTTGCTCATGAGATGTCACTCAAGGATAAGGATGAGCTTCACAACAAGTCAAGTGGTGCTTACAAAGCCTCATATGATGCTCCTACATCATCAAGTGAGAAACAAACCTTCAATGAAGAATTGAGCCTAATGGTGAAAAACTTCAACAAGTTCTACAAGAGTAGAAGCAAGGAAAGGAGTTCCAAGTCAAGGTCCTACAATGAAAAAAGATCTTCGAGTCATGAACGTAATTGCTACAATTGTGGAAGACCTGGACACTATTCCAATGAGTGTGTAGCTCCTTACAAAAGTAGAGAAGATTCGCCCAAAAGGATAAGTAGAAGAGAAGAATCACCACCAAGAGAGAGGAGGAGTAGAGATGATCATTATGAACGAAGAACCTCCTGGAGAAGCAAGGATTCGGAAAGGAAGGACAAATCTTCAAAGAGCTACACAAAGCAAAGTCATCAAGCGAATGTTGGTGAATGGGTATCCAGCTCCGACTCCGACCATCACTCTAAGAGAAGCTATCACTCTGACTCCGAATATACTAAAGATGAAGGTGTTGCCGGTCTAGCACTTGTGTCAACCAACTCCTACGGCATATTTGACTCACCATGTGAAGGAATTGGGAGATGCTTCATGGCTAAAGGCCCAAAGGTATCACACCCCGAGTATGTTGATTTCAATAGTGATGAAGATGACTTGTTAGGTGATGATGATTTACTTGTTGACAACTCTAGTGATGAATACTATGATGAAACGTCAATTAATCATGCTAATCAAGATAAAACGAATTACAATGATAAGGAGAAGATTAAGCTTCTAAAAGAACTAAGGACTCTGAAGTTAGCTCATGAAACTATCTTGGAAGATCATCGAGAACTTTTAAAGACTCGTGAGAAGTTACGCTTTGAAAAGCTCAACCTTGAGCAAGAGCATGAGTTTTTTAAGGCAATCAATGATGATCTTTGCAAGAAAAGTTCTTCTTACATTGCCAAGCATTTACTCTTATCTACTTACATGCCACAAGTCAAGTCTAGTAGCAAGAGTAATAAAGATTCTTCTTCTAGTAGTAACGGTAATCATGATAAATCCAATGTCGTTGCTTCTAATAGTTCTCTTGATTCCACTAATGATTCTCTTAGCCAAGTTACACTTGAGCAAGAAAATAGCTTATTGAAGGGAATTATACAGAAGGGTGTCTACAAGAGCCTTGCCGAAAGTAAGCAATTTGAGGAAAATATACGCAAGCAAGAAAGGCACCGGAAGAATCAAGGTGTTGTTTTTGAACGAAAGTTCAATGCCAATGGAGTTGAGTGGGAAGAAGATCAATACCCCAAGACGAAGTTTGTTCCTCAACAAGAGAAGTATGACCCTTCTTCTTTCCAAGGGACCCAAGATCAAGATGATCTTCCACCACAAGACCACAAGCAAAAAGGCAAGGACAAACTTCAAGAGGAGATTGATGCATTTGAAGAAGCTCCCGATGCCTTGGCCAAGTGGGTTCCCAAGACTACATCAAGTTCTACTTCATCAAGTTCAACTACAACCCCAAGGATTCCCATCAAGATGATGTGGATTCCAAAGAAGAAGGACTAGAGAGTTCTTGAGGGTGACTCCGCCAATATACTTCACTCACATCATTTTGGCAAGGACAAGTGCAATCAACTTCCACATCTTGCACTAGTTCAAGGAGTCATAAACCCTCTTGTTGGTAAGACAAGGGACAAGGTAACCTAATGTTTTCATGGACATCATCTTGTGTGTGCATCACTCTATGTCTATGGATATCTTTGTTTGTTGGGAAAACTTTGTTTTTGCCACTCTAGTTTTTGCCAACTTTGCTTATGCCACTATAGAATTTGACATCTCACTTTTGCCACCCTTAGCTTTTGAAAATACATCACAAATGCCATTTCATGGAAAAAACGATAATTTTTCATTTCACTTTTGCCACTCTTAGCTTTTGACATGTATCACAATTGCCACTCTAAATTTTTTGCTTTTGCCACAAAATGGCAAAAGTGATATATTATCAAAAGCTAAGAGTGGCAAAAGTGCAATGTCAAATTCTAGAGTGGCATAAGCAAAGTTGGCAAAAACTAGAGTGGCAAAAACAAAGTTTTCCCTTGTTTGTTCCTTATGGGACTAACCCGTGTAGGTATTGAAAGTGTAGCTCACACCAATGGATTGCTCCAAATGATCTACAACAACATTGAGCATCCACATCTTCAACACCTACATGAAGTCATCATCAACAAAACTCAAGGTTAGTTCATCCCTCTTAAGGGGCGATTGAGGGAGTCCTGGATAAGGGGGTATCCGGACAGCCGGACTATATACTTTGGCCGGACTGTTGGACTATGAAGATACAAGATAGAAGACTTCGTCCCGTGTCCAGATAGGACTCAACTTGGCGTGGAAGGCAAGCTTGGCGATTCGGATGTAGATATCCTTCTTTGTAAACCGACTTTTGTAACCCTAGCCCCCTCCGATGTCTATATAAACCGGAGGGTTTAGTCCGTAGGACTCACGATCATCATCAACAATCATAGCATAGGCTAGCTTATAGGTTTTTGCCTCTCTAATCTCGTGGTAGATCAACTCTTGTAATACTCATATCATCAAGATCAATCAAGCAGGAAGTAGGGTATTACCTCCATCGAGAGGGCCCGAACCTGGGTAAACATCATGTCCCCAGCCTCCTGTTACCATTAGCCTTAGACGCACAGTTCGGGACCCCTACCCGAGATCCGCCGGTTTTGACACCGACATTGGTGCTTTCATTGAGAGTTCCTCTGTGTCGTCGTTGCAAGGCTAGATGGCTTCTCCAACCTTCAACCATGCTGTCCTAGGTGAGACTTTTCTCCCTGGACAGATTTTCATGTTCAGCGGCTTTGCACTGCGTGCCAATTCGCTTGGCCATCTGGAGAAGAGTGAAAGCTACGCCCCCGGCCGTCTGTTCAGGTTTGGAAACCTAAACTACACCGCCGACATCCGCGGAGACTTTATCTTCGACGGATTCGGGCCTGTGTCTGGAGCGTCGACCAATCGCGACATGCACGACCTAGATCGGCAGTCGGACAGTATTCGGAACATCGCACCTACTACCGCTCCAGACTTCGCCGCAGAGCGGGTTGTGCCTTCCTGGGACGGGTGGATGGACCCCGCCCCGGAGGCCGCACACTCCTCGGTGTTGGAGCCGAACACAGACTCCTCTCTTAAAGGGATTTGTGTCTCGGACCCCCGCACTTACCTCCGGCCGTGTCTTCCGGGCCGCGCGCGTCTATGCCCACTGAATCTAACTGGGCTCCGGTCATGGAGTTCACCGTCGCGGATATCTTTCAGCACTCACCCTTCGGAGATGTGCTAAACTCATTAAAGTCTCTCTCTCTGTGTCGGATTTCGGGTTCCGGCAGACCCTCTAGATTCGAACACTGGGGTGCGCACAGAGATTTAGCCCTCTGCCTACCTACACCTCACCGCCTCGCTATGAACTAAGCAATCAAAGGAACAACACAAGAGACACAGAGTTTATACTGGTTCAGGCCACCATTGTGGTGTAATACCCTACTCCAGTGTGTGGTGTGGTGGATTGCCTCTTGGGCTGATGATGAATAGTACAAGGACGAACAGCCTCGCGAGGGTCTGTTCTTGGCTGGTGCGATGAACTGCTAGGGGGAGTTCAGTCGCTCTCTCTACTGGTTTCTAGGTGAGGATCCAATGCCTCTACCTTGTGGTGGCTAGTCCTATTTATAGGCAAAGGCCCAGGGCCTCTTCCCAAATATTGAGCGGGAAGGGCGCCAACAATTGTCCATTTTGAAGGGGAACATCTAGTACACTTATCCTGACTAAAGTTGGTCCTCGCCTGTCAAAGGCTCTGGTGGTGACGCCGGCTTGGGCTCCACAATGACTTCCATCCTGCCGTTCTGCTGGTCTTGGTCTTGTTGCACCGAAATGGATGGCTTTGCTTGATGCTCTCGCCTGCGCTTGCTCCCTTTGCACCAAAGAGGAAAGAAGGTCACTGTGCGGGCTGGCGCCCGCCTGGCGCCCTTGGTCGTCATGGCTTGCGTCATGGGCACCTCGCGAGGTACCCCGGCTTGATCTCTCCGCCTCCTCGCGAGCCAGCCTGACGAGGCTATGCCTGAGGAAGCCTTCTGTCGTCCACCCCGCGAGGCTTGGCCCCTCACAAGGGCTTTGAGCTCGTGTTGATGAAGATGGGCCATGCTGGGCCGCCCCTTGAGCCACGCCGCAGGCTGCAGGCAAACAAGTTTGGGGACCCCCGTTCCCAGAACACCGATAGTAGCCCCCGGGCCCTAGGCGCGCCCGGACTTGGATGAGCAGAGAGGCGAAGGGGTAAGTGCGAAGTGCCGCGGGCCCTAACAGACTGCGGCCTCGGGCACCGCGTGGTGGTTGATTGGACATGGGTGGCCCTGCTTCCCCATGCCTCCTTATTTTGCGCCCAGCTAGGTGGACCCGTGGTTGCACACAGTCTTTCCTCTTCTCACCGCACGGCCATCCCCTGTTCTTCCTGCTCTCGTGCTCCAGTCTCTGCTTCCAATCCAATCTCGAATCCTCCCTCTTCCCGTCGCCATGGCTCCGACAAAGAAAGGAAAAGGGAAGAAACCGGTGCCTCTGCCTTGCTCGCCGTTGTCGGCCGCTCCCGCCGTCGATCGGTCGATCATACTTAACCGAGAAGGCTTGGGCAAGGTCAGCTCTGCTCTGGCCACCATCTTCAACGAGTGCGGGAGGACGACAGCCTGGCCCGCATCCCACTTCTCCATCGACAGGGTGGTCACCGAGGGCCAGTACTTTGCCGACGCCCTGTGGGCGGGACTGGTTCCCCCCTTTTCTGATTTCTTCAACGCTGTGCTTTCCCATTACCAGATCCATATGATGCATTTGGGTCCTGAATCCATTACTCTGCTCGCCGTCTTCGCCTTTGTATGTGAGGCGATGATGGGCATCCCTCCCTCGGTTGCCTTGCTGCGCCACTTCTTCTCTCTGCGCCTCGTCGATCCTACCCAATGCTCAGGGTGCGTGAGCTTCATTGCCGCACTAGAAACAGCGGATTCAGGGATTGATTTCAGCCTTCCTCCGTACGCGCCTAGGTTCCACGAGCGGTGGCTGTACGTGGATGTAGGGGTGCCCAGCCCCCTACTTTCAGAGCCAAAGTCGCCCGCTATCCCCAATTCAGGCTGGGGCCAGGAGATGCTCACGAGCCCCCGGCTCATCTTCGTCTGGCGTCGCTTCGCGCTCTTGAGGGAGCTTGGTGTGACGGCGCCTAAGGTGGTGAAGGAGTTCCTGCTATGCCGCATTGCTCCTCTCCAGCGCCACTCCTGCCGGATGTGGTCCTTCGGCGGGCGTGAAGATCGCATGAGGCTCTAGGAGGAGGACCTGACGCCCGAAGCAATCAAGAAGGTGCTCTTGGTCTTGACTGGGGACCCTTCCCCGGCAGCATCCGGCACAGGGGGGCTCTGTTGTACCTTTGTTCGAACAGGGGCGACTTTCTGAAGTAGATACCCGGTTTCGATGAATGGGGGCTGCGACCCACCGGCCTCAGGGGTCCTCGCGAGAACCCAATGATGGTGACTGCCTTGCCAGTCGCCCACGGCGGTCCTTCCTCGAGTGGCGGAGCAGGGAGGCATGGGCCATCGGAGGCTGAGGGGGCCCCCGCCGGAGTGACGACGCCAGGCGGCACTCCTGAGGGGGCAGCTCCTAAGGCCCGTACTGCTGCGGCTGGAGGCGTCGAGCCGCTGCCCACGTCGCCCGTGGTTGAGGCCCCTGGGGCCCCAGATATCCTTCTTGGTGAGGCGACCAGCGGCGTGCATCAGGACGACGCACCGGACGCTGGGCATCTCGACGCTTCTTCTTTGCCGCAGGCCGACCCCTGCGCTCAACTCCTGGGTCGCTTCTGCATGGACTTCGAGGCTCTTCGGAAGAAAAGGGAGGCCTTGGGTGACGATTACCCTTATCTCCTGCTGAAGCGCCAGAAGTATTTCGCCATTGATGAGTAAGCCTTCCCCTTTCCTAGCTCCTGATCCTCCCGCTGCTTTAGCTGATCCTTGCTCTGCAGGGCCCTTCCTGCCGAGCTCGCGGAGAGGACTAAGGAGCCATCCGCCCAGGCTCCGCCCTCTCCACCGCCTTTGAGCGCTCCGAGTTCCAGCAGAGCCCTCGTGGTGAGGTCGGCCGGATAGGTGAGCCATCCTGTGGTGCATCACGGCCCTGCGCGCCTCACGGCCCTCCTTCGCAAGCCTTCTCGGGACATAGCCAGCCTGCCGTGGGCCTCGCGTCTGATCAAGGATGGTGATTGGCTGAGGTCGGCCCTGCGCTCTTCACTTGGGGAGGGGCTGGCTCCTGGTCGGGCTTCTGGTGAGGCGTGCCCGGCCATCACGATGGCGCCAGCCCCCAGCCCCCTGCCCAGAGGAGGAGTGCTGATTCGTGGCCCCCGGCGCTTACTTGGGGCGGATGACGACGCCGAAGACGTGCTCGAGCGTGCCCGGAGGCGTCGCGTCCTTCACCAAGGGTTTCTCCGAAGGGCGGCTGATGAGGTGAGCCGGCTTTGTGAAGAGCTTGCTGAAGAGCTTGCTGATGAAGACACGCGCCTTGAGGCTGAGGGCCTGCGCCTGGCTGAAGAGAGGCGCAAGCTGGAGGCGGCCGCTGCCCTTGCACGCCACCAGCATGACCTTGACAATGAGGAGGCCGAGGCGTTGCTGGTGGCCTCTCGGGAGGCCCGTTCCCGGGCCGTTGAGGAGGCCCGAGAGGTTGACCAACGGTGCGAGGCATCGGAGGAGCGGGCGCGGGAACTCCTGGCCCGATGCCACTTCCTGGAGCAGCAGGTGGAGCTGCGTGAGACAGCCCTTGCATCGATGAAGGTGGCTTCAGTCGACCAGGCAGAGCTCCTGAGGCGCGAAGAGGCACTGACGATGGAAGCTGCTGAGCGCGCACGTGAGCTTGAACGTCTAGAGACAAGGGAGCGCCTGGTGACACAGGCGGAGGATGACGTTGCAGCGCGCGAGGCCCGAGTCCTGGAAGAGGTTGAACGCGGGGTGATGACGGCTCGCTTGAACCTTGAGCGCGAGCTCAAGGAGAGGCTGGGGTTGATCCGGGTCGAGGCCGAAGGCAGAACCGCCGCCCTGAGGGCCAAGCTGGAGGAAGCGACACGGCGAGCCGATGCTTCCCGGGCCGCCATCGACGCAGCGCAGGAGGAGCTGACCACCTCCTGTGCTGAGGCGCTTCTTCTCCGCCAGTAGGTGGACGAGGTCGAGGCCGTCGCGCGTAAGAACGAAGACGAGATACGCCAGCGACGGATTCTGGAGCACGAGCATGGCCCCATGCTTGCCAGGCTCCGGGAGAGAGCCAACGCGGCCTTGGGTAACATCTGCGAGGCGGCTATTGTCCAGCCCCACGCAGTCAACTATGCTGGCAATCTTCAGTTTTTCACCAACGTGGTGATGTAGCTGGAGGCGTGGTCGGTCGGTGCCAACAGGCTGGTGGAGGAGAGGAGCCATGCCCTGCTCGGACGCGCCTTCTCCCGTGTCTTAAGCCACCTTCAGAACATGGACCTCCACTTCGACTTTGACGCCGCCATCGCTCCAGTGCCCCAGGCCGTCCGAGGCGACCTGGCGCGCTGGGTGGAAGACAATGTGGATGCCCTTGTCAGGGCCTTCGCTTCTGATAACAACAATGCGGTCGTGGCTGTCAATGAAGGTGATGTGGTGAACGGCCCTGGCGCCGCTGCCGACGACGTGGAGGGCGATGGCGAGGCCAGCGACGCCAGCGATGATTCAGGAGGCGCCCCTGAGGATGCATTGGGGGATTTATCCGACTGACCGCGTGTTGTTCCTGCTTCCTTACCCTGCGCAGATAGAGTTCAGGCCTTGCCCTGAAGGTTGTAAGAGCAATTTGGGAGGGGGAGCCTCTCATGTAAAAACTCGTATTCAGCGTATAAGTAGATGCGATATCACTCATACGCCTGTGCCAAGCGGTTGGCTTGTTTACCTTCGACCCACGTGGGCCTCGAGTCAGCCTGCGGAGGGCGGTGGTGCTTCGAGCGTATTCCGAACGAGCCCATAAAACCTATAATGAAAACCTCCCGAGAGGGCGCGGCGACGACAGTCTGGGCTGCACGCAAGCTAGGCCTGGCCCGGCTTGGGAGGGGCTCACGAGGGGAGGCAGATGAAGCAAAGTGGTGACCGGAATGCGAGAGATTGCTCGAACGAGACTAAACACCCCTTCCCTAAACACACGCAAATCTTCGAGCTCAAATCCAACTTAAATTCAATGGGGAAAACGGCAACCAAGGGGAAAAAACAACGAAGGCAGAAAAAGGCCGCGTCCGGCACCTAGTCTAGTCTTGGACGTCTTCTCACCAGCGCGGAGCTAAGTGCTGCCACTGGGTGTGGGAGGGAGCCCAAGGGCCTGAGGCCGGCACCCCTGAGACTCCAGGGCGTGTACAGCCCCACTCATTATTACGTGAGAGTGTCACGGGGCGGCGAGCTTCACAGGCATTGGGACTTCTTCACAGGTACCGGCCTTGCTTCATATCGCCAGACGAGGGGCCCGCCTTGCGCCACACTCTAGTGCCACCTACGACGACTGGAAACCAGGACGCCGCCGATGGGGTAGAGCGGTCGCCAGCGGTTCCCCCGACGACCACAGGTTCTCTGCCCCTGGGGCACCTCCCCAGCAAAGGGCCTACATCCTGAGGACGCCTTGCTCCGAACACCGCGGTGACGATGTTGGATCTTGGCCCCTCTCCTGCAGCCCCCGGCACCCTCCTCCTGAGGGGTACGAAGCTGCGGGAGTGGGACAGCCGCCCGTCGTTGTAACCTGCACCTCCTGCTACCCATGGTTGGCATATGCCTGCTCCTGAGGAATTAGCGGTACCTGATACTCGTTGTTCCCAGCGTAGCCGACGGGGCCTTCTTGGGGCTCCTGGAAGAGTTCAGCTTCTGGTGCCTCGTCCCCCCAGCTTGGGCCGAGGAGCGAGCCTTGTTCATTCTCATGCGCGCGCCCTTGGTCCATCATATGTGGCACGTACTCTTCTGGGGCCGCCATCCCGAAGGCCGCGCCGTAGCGCCCCGCGTGCCACACAGTGCTGCTTGAGGCGCCCATCTGGGGGTGGTAGCGCGGCGGCCCATTGGGGCCGCGGGTTGTGGCGAGTCCTTCAATGAGCAGGGGCGGAGGTAGTGCCGCCGCTGGCCCGGGGCTGACGGCCTGGCCGGCGTTGGGGTGGCCTTGGAGTCCGCTTGGGGCCGCACGGGCGTGCACGGAGCCCCCGTGCGGGCCACCTTGGACCTGAGGTGGGAGTTGGGTGCAGAAGGGGGAGCCCCCGAGGCGGCGAAGCCAGGAGCACTGCCACCCGCTCTAGCAGCACGTCGTGACCGCCTTCCAACAGCCTGCACTGCAGCAGCTCTCGGGCCACGGTGAGCGCGGCCCTCGAGTTCGCCTGCTCCCGCCAGGTGTACGGCGCCGTGGCCGCAGCATGGTGGGAGGCCCTCGCCGCCGACCGCTCCTGCCGCGTCGAGAGTGCGGTCGCCGCCTGTCCGCGCCGCCCACGGCCCGCAGCGCCCTGTGGACCGCGAGCTGCCTGGGGCGTTGGGTTGCCCGGTGCGAGCAGTTCTGCGTGGGCGGGCCAGACCGCCCAAGGATCTGGGTTGCCTGCCTGGTCGTCGGACATGATGATGATGATGCGACGGGACGCGAAGCGGCAGAAGGTGAATTCTAGCGCACCCCTACCTGGCGCGCCAAATGTCGGATTTTGGGTTCCGGCAGACCCTCTAGATTCGAACACTGGGGTGCGCGCAGAGATTTAGCCCTCTGCCTACCTGCACCTCACCGCCTCGCTATGAACTAAGCAATCAAAGGAACAACACAAGAGACACAGAGTTTATACTGGTTCAGGCCACCATTGTGGTGTAATACCCTACTCCAGTGTGTGGTGTGGTGGATTGCCTCTTGGGCTGATGATGAACAGTACAAGGAAGAACAGCCTCGCGAGGGTCTGTTCTTGGCTGGTGCGATGAACTGGTAGGGGGAGTTCAGTCGCTCTCTCTACTAGTTTCTAGGTGAGGATCCGATGCCTCTACCTTGTGGTGGCTAGTCCTATTTATAGGCAAAGGCCTAGGGCCTCTTCCCAAATATTGAGCAGGAAGGGCGCCAACAATTGGCCATTTTGAAGGGGAACATCTAATACACTTATCCTGACTAAAGTTGGTCCTCTCCTGTCAAAGGCTCTGGTGGTGACGCCGGCTTGGGCTCCACGATGACTTCCATCCTACCGTTCTGCTGGTCTTGGTCTTGTTGCACCGAAATGGATGCCTTTGCTTGATGCTCTCTCCTGCGCTTGCTCCCTTTGAACCAAAGAGGAAAGAAGGACACTATGCGAGCTGGCGCCCGCCTGGCGCCCTTGGTCGTCATGGCTTGCGTCATGGGCACCTCGCGAGGTACCCCACCTTGATCTCTCCGCCTCCTCGCGAGCCAGCCCGACGAGGCCGTGCCTGAGGAAGCCTTCTGTCGTCCACCCCGCAAGGCTTGGCCCCTCGTGAGGGTCTTGAGTTCATGTTGATGAAGATGGGCCATGCTGGGCCGCCCCTTGAGCCACACCGCAGGCCGCAGGCAGGCAAGTCTAGGGACCCCCATTCCCAGAACACCGACACTCTGTCAGAAGACTCCTGGCTGAACTATGTCTGGCCCATGTGGGATACGGAGGACGAACAAAATCGCGACTCGCCCGCCACCCACTTTATAGCCACTGTCCATGACCTAACAGACATGCTTGACATCGCCCCCAATAACATCGACGGCATGGACGTTAATGCTGGGGAAGATCCGGAACCACCGCCCATGTGGCGCTAGACTGCTACTTCATCATACGACGTCTACATGGTGGACACCCCCAAAGAAGACAATAGTGACAAAAAGGACACAACGGAGGATAAACCCCCCGGGCAAAAGCAAAAACGACGGCGTAAGCGCCGCCTCAGGTCCAGTCACAGCAAAAACAATGATAACAACCCAAAACAAGATGACACTCCTGTTGATTTCAAAGCCAACAGTGACCATAGGGACCCAGCAATGGAGTAGGATAAACCAGGTCAGGCCGAACACAGCCCGGAGCAGACGCCCATTCACAATTCAGAGGGCCGAACTCATCATGATACCTCCAAAGAAGATAACATTCTGGTTGACGATGAGTCCACCATCCTGGAAGAACATTCAAAACAAGACAAGCTCCACCAAAAACTCCTGGCCACAGCGCGGAGCCTGAAGAAGCAGAAGCAAAGGCTTAAGGCCGCGCAGGATATGCTCAACCGATGACGGAATAAGGTGCTGGACACTGAAGGAAAACATGGCGATAATCGCCACACAAAGAGCTACCCAAAGCACAAACTGCTACCCGAATTCGATAATGAAGCCGCGGCACCCGTCCAGCCCAAAAACAATACAGCTACCCAGCCGGACCAGCCTACTCGTGGCTGCAATAGAGCAGCCACTGATACCGCACACGATTTACAAGAGCTCCTGGACAAAAAGGCCAGTGCGGCTAGGCCGATCTATGGGTCCTGAGGACAGGCTCCGAAGCGGGATCATGGTCACCACAACGATCATGCTGATCGAATACCAGTCCGGAATCAACACCGGGAGCAACAACAGCCGGCAGCAGGCCATGACTCGGCCAGATACAGAGGGGCTGTGCACCCCCTGTACTTCATGGATGTAGTGCTGGATCATGAATTTCCATAGGGATTCAAACCCGTGAATATAGAGTCATACGACGGAATGGCGGACCCTGCAGTCTGGATTGAGGACTTTATCCTTCACATACACATGGCTCGTGGGGACGACCTCCACGCCATCAAATACCCGCCCCTCAAGTTAAAAGGACCAGCTCGTCATTGGCTGAAAAGCCTCCCCGATTCAATTGGAAGTTGGGAGGAACTTGAGGACGCTTTCAGGGCCAACTTCTAAGGGACCTATGTCCAGCCTCCGGATGCTGACGATTTAAGTCACATAATACAGCATCCCGGAGAGTCTGCCCGCAAGCTTTGGAACAGATTCTTCACTAAGAAGAATCAAATTGTCGACTGTCCGGACACCGAAGCCTTAGCGGCCTTCAAGCATAGTATCCGAGACGAGTGGCTTGCCAGGCACCTCGGCCAAGAAAAGCCGAGAATGATGGCAACCTTAACAAGCCTCATGACTCGATTTTGTGCGGGCGAGGATAGCTGGCTGGTCCGTAAAGACACCAGCGACCCAGGCACATCCAAACTCCGAGACGGCAACGGGAAGCCACGACACACTAAGAACAAACGTCGGAATAACGATAGTCCGGAAAACACATCGATCAATGCCAGATTTAGGGGCTCTCAACCTGGTCAAAGAAAAAAAGCCATTTAGTGGCAGTCAGGAGGAACCATCTAGCCTGAAAAAATCCTGGACAAATTGTGCCAAATCCATGGTACTTCCGACAAACCTGCAAATCATACCCACAGAGAATGTTGGGTTTTCAAGCAGGCAGGCAAGTTAAACGCCGAACATATGGGAAGGGAAACACCGACCAAAGATGAGGATGAGCCTTGCCAGCCAAACACTAGGGGCCAGAAACAATTCCCACCGGAAGTCAAAATGGTAAACATTGTACATGCAACTCACACTGAGTTCGTAACCCCCCAATCAAATCCCTGGGCAACATGCCTGATCACTTTTGATCACAGGGACTACTCGGCCAGTATCCGGCATGGAGAATCGGCTGCCTTGGTGCTCGACCCAATAATTGACGGATATCGTCTTACTCGCGCCCTAATGGACGGTGGTAGTAGTCTTAATTTGATATATCAAGACACCATCCGCAGGATGGGGATAGACCCATTCAGAATAAATCAAAATAACGCCACCTTCAACGGAGTAATTCCAGGCGACGAGGCCCATTGCGGGGGCTCCCTTGTGTTAGAGGTAACATTCAATTCTCCCGACAATTTCAAACGCGAGAACTTACTATTCAACATCGCTCCCTTCAGCAGCAACTATCATGCATTGCTTGGAAGACCGGCCTTCGATTGCTTTAACGCAATACCAAACTACGCCTGCATTAAACTCAAAATGCCCAGTCCACGTGGCATCATCACGGTTAGCGGAAATACAGAACGGTATGCAATAGTTCCCGCTGCCGGACTCTAGGCGGCCTCTCCCACCGGAACGCATGATTGGTCGTCGAGACCACGGACACAGTTAGATGAGTCCAATACACTATTTTTCACAGTGGCTCGGATAAAACTGAGCCAGGGGTTGTACATGTGTCCCCATAAATAAAACAAGGGGCTGCAACATGTAACACAAGCCCACAATTCGGCTCGCCTCGTTAATAGGCCGGATCTCGAACATTCCTCGAGCATAACTAACTTTTTGCACATTTTATTTGTCGTTCTTATAGACACTACTAGTGCGACACCCTTCCAGGATACGACACAACGGAGACGCAGGCGCAGACGTGCAGCAGGGCCCCGCCCACAGGTTTCTCTTTAGATTAAGCCCCTGCGTAAACCTTTTTTACTATCTCTTGTTGCTTGACGTCCCATGGGTATTTCATACACCTGTACGGGACACTGGCGTTTTAGGCTTCTTTGCCACGATAGATCAATGCGCGTACCTGGAACCACAGGGTCAAGGGCATTGTTTAGCCCAATATATTTTATAAAGTCCGAATACCTTCGGGAGTGTTCGGCGTCGCGAGTTTGTCCTTATATGCACCAGCTCCGAATCAT
Source organism: Triticum dicoccoides (assembly GCF_002162155.2). NCBI lineage: Eukaryota > Viridiplantae > Streptophyta > Magnoliopsida > Poales > Poaceae > Triticum > Triticum dicoccoides. The sequence continues at coordinate 211,888,067 of NC_041383.1, forward strand.
GTCTTTGGTCAAAAGTTGGGTTAGCCCGGCTCCTGGGTTTGCTGGCTTACGTTCCGTTCTATTGGCTAAGGCGGCCAAAGGAGAACTACTGCGATTGTGCCCTGGTTATTCCGGATGAGCACCAGTAGAGAAAGCTGAAAACTGACAGTCATGATATCGCGAGAGACTGATCAACCGCTCGAGGACTCGTCGGAATCCATAGGACTCCTCTGCATTAGCGAAGGACCGGTCTACCGGTCAAGTACGTGCACTGTATTCGGATGTACATGGAAGTACCAGCCCCACTTTTCAAATCCTACAGCTAAGCGAAAGTGTTACAGCTATATAGTCCGATTGCCTGGTTCTACGTGCGATCACCTCCTTTATGGACCAACACGTTGGATCAAGTGTGCTCACGCACCTTTTCTCGAACACCCCCGCATTATGTGCGTGGGGGATGAAGCCAACGACTGCTAACTTTCACAATTATATGCATCTATAAACAGCCATACAGGAGACACAATAATACTTTCAGGCAAAAGTATACAAAAATAAGTAGCCTCCATAATCAAACACATAGCCGTTTACAATTTCATCACTCAAATATGACATCCTTGGAGCACTGGGCCTCTATTCTACGAGCACCTTCCATAACCTGCTCAAAATAGAGCTCGGCTGGGTCTTGGCTTCCTGCCGGACCCCGGGTTGCAATACGGGTGGCCTCCATATCCGCCCAATATGTTTTCACACGGGCTAAAGCCATCCGCGCACCCTCTAATCACGCCGATCTCTTCATGGCATCAATCTGTGCTCTGGAGCCAAATAATCATTGCACCAAACCAAAGTAATTGTCCGGCTTCGGCTCCTTTGGCCACAGATGGTCTATTACAGACCTCATTGCAAGGCCGGACAGCCTATGGAGCTCGGCTATGGCGGCCATTTTCTCATTCAAGGGCGGGAGCACGCTGGAGCATCAAATTGTGACCAGAACAGCCTCTCTATTTTGTTATCCTCATGACCCTTCAATAGCTTGGCCGCATCAGCTGCACTCTTCGCCAAGTCCGCATACTCATCTGCGGCGCTCCATAGCTTACCCAACGGAGCATATTTTGGATCTAAAAACTTCATCCGTAACACATAAGGACTTCCGGCCGCGATTTCTCCGGCTTGTCGAAGTTCCTCCCATGCGGCTCTAATCTGAGAGCGCATCTCTTTAGCCGAATCCATCACCTTCTTCTGGTCGGCCGCCTTTGTTTGATTCTCCTTTTCGAGAAGCTCATACCGGCCGGCGGCGTCCTTCAGCTCCACAGCCATCTCGGCTATCTTCTCCTCGCTTCGGAGACGAGCGGCCTGTTCAGCCTTTAATCCTTCGGCCGCCTTTAGAGCAGCCGCATTGCTAATCCGAGCTTGTTCCTTGGTAAGAGAAAGCTCCGCCCTCAGGGCCTCAACGGCAGCAGCTCCACCTGCAACTACATAATATCACATTAATATTTTAACCTTCTTACAAAAATAGATGTGGATATAGGAAAGCATACTCTGTGACTCTTCGAATCGCTTGTTCACAAACGCGACATCGGCCTCCACAACATCAACTTGCCGCCTCAATGCGGCGCATTCAGCGGCCTGGTCCATTGCCAAACCTTTAGCAACCTGCACATCAATGCAAGTGCGATCATTAACTGGGAGTTCAATCCTCTGATTGCCTCCATGGGCTGGCATCCATAGTCTCAGGGGCTACTATCTACACAGAGCACATGTATCGTGTACGGCTCAACTAAAAATTACAGCTTACCTCAAAGCCTTTGAGCAGGCTCCTAAAAGCTTCGTTCAAAACACTTGTGGCCGAGGAAATTTTCTCCGACACCGTACCCATTAGGGTACGATGATCCTCCAAGAGATCAGCTGACTCCAGGAGGCCCGTCAGCGTGTTCGGCCGGACACCGGACTCTCCCGGACCCTTCCCATTGTCCGCCGCAGGAGCCGAACGCCCCGGGCTCGGGGCGGCCGAAGTGTCAGATTCTGGCCCCTTTGGATCCGGACTCCTCCGTGATGATACCTCAGGGTCGTCCGCCTCACGGGGCAGAGAGGCAGGTGGGGTTTCAGTCTCCATCATCTCCAGAAGAAGATCCCCCGAAGACGAACCCTCTTGAGATGAACTGCTGGCCGGACTACAAAAAATAGGTCCCGGTTATTACTCTCAGAGGAAAAAGCGCCAAGATCTTGGCGTAATCAAACTTATAGCTCAGTGGAGGGCTGGCCCGTTTGCGGGCACTGTGCGGAGAGAACGCCCTTTGGGGCAGGGCCCGTTGGCGAAGTTCCTTTCGTTTTAGGCGCTCCTGCCTCCAAATCTTCGGAGGCGGCCCTCTTCTTCCCGCGGGGGGAGGGAACCTCAGAGTCACCTCCCCGATTCTCCTCTTCCGTGGAGGCACTGATTCCTCCGGTTCGGATGCGCAATGTGTGAGGCCTACTCTAGGCCTCCCCACTCTCCCCTTCAGCCCTCTCTGGTGGCACCCGACTTAGTGTCCGTTCAAGGATCCTGGCCATTGTCGGGCCAGGCGAACCTTCGGGGAGAGGGGCCGGACACCTGATCCTCTTCGCCTTACTCAGCCAATCCCGGTTGCGGATAGTGTTCAGATTAATGCTATGACAAAACATAAGCAAGATTTTCAGTTATAGGGTTACTTACTTGGATATCGAGGCGATTATAGCTCGGGCCCGCATCCTCGGTGGTGTCCAGACACTTTATTCATGGTCCGAAGAACAACTTATACATCCCTTCGAGCGTCATGCCGAGGAAGTGCTGAATGGTCGGCGGACCTTCTAGATTGAATTCCCACATCCGGAGAGGCCAGTGTTTGCACGGCAGTATTCGCCAGACTAGCATTACTTGGATTATTTTGACGAGACTAATATCCCTCTCGAGGAGCTCAAGAATGCAACTTTGTAGCATTGGTACATCGTTCGCAGACCCCCAATTTATTCCCACATTGGCCCAAGATGCCAGTTGAGGCGGAGGGCCTGAGCGAAAGGCAGGCGCGGCCGCCCACTTTGAACCTCGGGGAGCGGTGACATAGAACCACCTCCGTTGCCATAAATCAGATACCTCCAGGAAGGAGCCTTCGGGCCACGGGGAATCAGCGTTCCTGCTTATTATGGTGCCTCCGCACTCTGCGTGTCGCACCTCAATCATCTTCGGCTTCACATTGAAAGTCTTAAGCCATAAACCGAAGTGGGGGGCAATGTGAAGGAAGGCTTCACACACAACAATGAATGACGAGATGTGGAGGATGGAATCCGGAGCTAGATCGTGGAAATCTAGCCTGTAGTAGTGCATGAGCCCCCTCACGAAGGGATCAAGAGTAAGACCTAAGCCCCAGAGGAAGTGGGAGACAAATACGATGCTCTCGTTGGTCTCGGGAGTGGGGATAACCTGTTCGGGAGCAGGAAGCCTATGCTTGACATCGGCAGTCAAATACCCGGCCTCCCTAAGCTTAGTAATATCCTCCTATGTGACAGAGGAAGCCATCCATCGGCCTTGATGGCCAGACCCGGACATGATCGAAGATCCGGGGTGCTTAAGCTCGGGCTTTGGGTATTGGGACTCAGGGCGCGACATGTGCGAGCGTGGAGACAGGGGGATAGGCCTTGGCTCCATTATAAAGGGGGGAGAATATCAAGCGTCCCCGAACGTGGTCATTCGGGACTTGCCTAAAAACACCGGGTCATGCCAATAGGCACAGTTGGATTACCCATACCCGTATTGAAGAGGATCCTATGATAAGGGGAACACGATCTCTGCTCTGACAGGGCGTGCCAAGGAAACCGCCTCGTGGTGTGTGCGGTAGCAAGTTGTAAGAACGGTTCGAATAAAAACCGGACCATGGCGTGATGTCACTTTTCGAAGAATTGTCAGCAGATTAGATTTGTGGATTGTTATTATTCTCTCTACGGTGGTATATGGAATGTTATCTTGCAGAGCCGGACACGGTCCTCGTGTTCAGAATTTATCTTGGAGTATTCGGAGATGGAACCCGCCTCGCAATGCCGAAGACAATCTACGCGTCGGACTCATCGTCATTGAAGCCTAGTTTAGGGGCTACTGAGGGATTCCTGGATAAGGGGGTATCCGGACAGCCGGACTATATACTTTGGCCGGACTGTTGGACGATGAAGATACAAGATAGAAGACTTCGTCCAGTGTCCGGATAGGACTCTCCTTGGCGTGAAAGGCAAGCTTGGCGATTCGAATGTTGATCTCCTTCTCTGTAAACCGACTTTGTGTAACCCTAGCCCCCTCCGGTGTCTATATAAACCGGAGGGTTTAGTCCCTAGGACTCATGATCATCATCAACAATCATACCATAGGCTAGCTTATAGGGTTTAGCCTCTCTGATCTCGTGGTAGATCAACTCTTGTAATACTCATATCATCAAGATCAATCAAGCAGGAAGTAGGGTATTACCTCCATCCAGAGGGCACAAACCTGGGTAAACATCGTGTCCCCAGCCTCCTGTTACCATTAGCCTTAGACGCATAGTTCGGTACCCCCTACCTGAGATCCGCCGGTTTTGACACCGACAGGGATCTCACATCTAGGGGGGAGCTTTACTCTAAAGAATTGAGCTAAAGAAACTCTAATGGTGTGAACACAACAATGCTTTATGCAAAAGTGGTAACCCCACTTGTGCTTAAACAATGAGTATGACCTATGATCAAATGTTCTCATTTGACTCCTAAGTCAATATACTCATATATAGATGACCTAGTCATTGCCAATTGTTTGATAGATGCTAGAATTGGTTGTGCATGCTTTGTCACATATTTCATTTGCCATTTTATTGTGTGAGCATGTCATTTGCATATTTTACTCATTCGAGGACATCCACTCGTTGTTTTGTTTGTTTGGTTTCTTTTTATTTTGCCAAGTTGATGGACAAGAATGCCTAAGAACCTTCTCTAGCTATCTATGCTTTTCTCGTCTCAAGCTCTATTCTTGATACATCACAAAGTTTGATCAAGTCAGATTCGAACCACTCTATGTGAGGAGCACTCGGAGTCCCAGATTCGACATAGACTTAAACTTCCAAAACCTCTTTGTGCATTTCGGTCTGACCGAGATATCCATTTTGGTCAAACCGAGTTCACTAAGTTGATCTAGGTTTTCATCTCGGTGCAACCGATTAGAACACTTCAGTCACACCGAGTTGCAGCAACCGCTTGCGATTCTGCAATCTTGGTGCCACCGAGTTGTTCCACTCGGTCACACCGACAGGGTCGGGATATAAATACCCATGGGTGAAGTTTTGGAAATTACATCAAATCCTCTCAGCCCGCGTGTGTCCTGCTCTGCCCCCCCCCCCTTCAGGTCTCCGGATCCTTCTCCGCTGTCGCCACAGTAGCAAACAGTCGCCGTTCTAGGGTACGTGTTCGACCCCTTGTGCTGTCATTTTCACTCCGATTCCTAGCACAAGGACAATGCCATGTTTCCTGCCATGAATGAGATTAATCTATTCAGCTAAATCTTCCTTAGGCCTAGATTGATTTGAAAATTTTAGGGTTAGCTCTCTGCAAAACTCATCTCACACCGATCGAAATGTAGAAATCAGTCTCACCTATTTGGCTTAGGCCATTGCACATGTGCTTTTCGGTTTGACCGAAACATGCAAATTGGTGTGACCGAGTTCAGGATTCTGTGAATCCCTAGCAATCTTGGTGCCACCGAACTTTGACTCGGCCCAACCGAGCTCACTAGTTTAGGTTCCAACTATTGCTTTGGTATCACCGAGTTTGTCAATTCGGTAGCTCCAAGATCATTTCTGTAGAGAACTAAAACTAAGCTTTTGGCTCAATTTGTTTTGCAAAACCTCTGTACTTTCTGATGCTCATCTACTCTACCTCATCTACAACCTATTCATAGGGTCTGCTGACAGTTTGCCTGCAAGATGTCTGGCCAGAGTGATAGCCAAAACAGGTCTGAACAGCAAGAACAGTTGAGTGAGGGCACTAGTCCCTCCAACAGCTATGATGAGGGCAGCAGGAGCACACCTAGTAACTTGCCCAAGGCAGCTACTAGAGCAAGGAAGAAGAGAACTTCTGATTCAGAGGATGAAGACTATGTTGCAGCTGAGGATGAGGCCACTTCCAAGAAGAGAGTGGTGAAGAAAGAGTTTGGCACTACTGCATCAACTAAGCCAGTCATGGACAGAAAGGCACCGGCTAGGAGAGTGCCTACATCCAAGCCTAGGAAAGTTGCCATAGGTGAAACTATGAAGTTCACCATTGAATCTAAAGAAGAGGCAGTTGGTGAGGACAAGAAGAATAAGAGAGCAAGAACAACAACACTAAAGTACTTGGAAAGTCTACAATGGTGAGATCTGATAATGAAGAGGAAGAGGATGCTGCTCCAGCTCCTAAGGCATAGAAGCTCATGGGAGATGCTATTAAGACAAGGTATGCTGCTAAGCTCAAATTTGCTCCCAAAGCTGCTGCTCCAGTTCCCAAGACTGCACCCATTAGGAGTACAAGGAACATTCCTGCTGAGGAGAAGAACAAGGCCCAGTGCCTGAAGTTGAAGAAGAGGAAGCTGAAGCCCAAGTGCTAAGGAAGCTCAAGCCTAAGATTCCAGACCATAATGATGCACATCCTATTGCAGAGGAGATGAGGATCAGGAAGGATGCAGGACTGAGACAATGGAGGAAGGATAACCCATATGCTGTCAGGAGGAAAACTGTTGTGGATTACAGGTTCCATACAAAGGAACAACAAGATTTCTATGAGACAATCCTGCTTGACAAGAAGCCCATAGTGTGTGACATGAGATGGGTTGATTGGACCTACATTAGAGAAAATGAAGATCACTTCCCAGGTATTTATGACAGCTTCAAGGCCTGTGAAGTTGAAAGTTTGTTGGCCAGAAACTCACAAAGTGGAATGATGAGCTAATCATGCAATTTTACTCTATTGCTCATTTCTATCCAGATGGCAGAATTGTATAGATGTCAGAGGGTACAAGGTACCAGTCTACAGTTGATGAGTTGGCTAGATTGATTAATGCTCCAGAAGCTCAAGAAGATGACTTGGATGTATATGCCAAGAAGAAGAAAGACCATAACTCAATGGCGAGCATGTACAAGGATATTCCTGATGCAGACCTGGAGACTCGCAAGTTTGGCTCAGTAAAGCACTTGCTGTCAGGGCTGCCAACTATCAATACCACTCTATTGCCAAAAATCTAGAGATCACAGAATGATAAGAGGACACTCCATCAACTTGCTGCATATATTTGATGTCCCTCAAAAGTTCAAAGTGATGAGTCTGATTGTGGAAACAATCAAGAGGACAGATGCAGATCAGAAGAGGTCTTGTGGGTATGCTCCAGAAATTCAGGTGCTCATCAACTCCAAGATGGGCACAGGCACATATCTGTTGGACAAGGAGCATTTACCCCTCAGGCCAGATTTTGAGGATAACATTGTTGTTATGGATGAGGAAGATCCTTCCTCAGTACAAGAACATAAAAAGAGAGAGAAGGCAAGGGCAGAGAAAGCTGCAAAGATGCCAACAGCTGAACAGGCATCTCAGGTGTTCTTGAAGAGCAAGCAAGATCATCTTGGATATCTAATCCAATCCACCTTGAGGATTGAGAAGGGCTTGGCCACCCTGACTCAAAACTAGGAGAGCTTGGAGAGGATCATTGAGCAAAAATTCTATGATCTTGATGTCAAGGTCACTGAGATTCAGTGAGTAGTTGAGCAACTTCAGGAGGAAGTGGAGGAGAAGAAGGGAAAGTGTACTACAGATGCTTTCACAAGAGTGCCAAGAAGTCAGTGGTCTGCTGCACTGCCTGTTCTAGATACTAGAGCTACTACATCAGCACCAGCAGCCACAGCTTCAGTGCCACCAGCTCCAGCAGTCACTCCACCAGCTCCAGCTACATCAACAGAAGCTTTCATCCTTGGAGTCATCTCTACACCACCTCATAAAGACCAAGCCTGAGAGAGACACATAGCACTATGCATATTTTTAACTTTTTGGTAACTTGTTGCCAAAGGGGGAGAAATATGTATAGATCATAGTCTTCGAGAGAGAGAGAGTGTGTGTTGCTTTTGTCTCTCTTTGCACTTTATTTGCTTGAACTTTATTGTGTGTTTGCTTGACACATTATGTCTTTTGTGAGATACTTGGATGATCATGTGTGTGATCATATGCTACCTTTAATGTGTGCTTGAATGACATTATCCTTCATATCCATTTATGATCATTCACTTAGCTTGGTGATGAGTGCATGATTTCAATTATTATCATTTTGAGTGCTCCACCAAGATGTATGTGAGATGGAAGAGTGACCCATGAGCCTAAAACATTGTGAATTTGCAGTCTAAAGCAAATTTTAAACAATGCACAAATTTAGGGGGAGCTCTTGTTTGTCACATACTTCTCAAAGCGACAATGTATTTCAATCTTATTATCATTTGTCGAAGCTTTGATCTATATGTTGTCATCAATTACCAAAAAGGGGGAGATTGAAAGTGCAACTATCCCTGGGTGGTTTTGGTAATGATTAACAACATATAGCTCTTTGAACTAATGCTATTACAAGATAAATATTTCACGAAAGTTCAATGATTGGCATGGCATGGATAAGGAATGTGGACCCCTCAAAATGCTAAGGACAAAATATTGGCTAAATCTCTAAAGTCCAAGACACTACTTTTTCCATTTTAGTGATCCAAGATCACATTCAGTCTATAGGAAGGCCAATACTATTAAAAGGGGATGAGGTGTTGCTTAATGGCTTGCTTGCTCAAAATGCTTAGTGATATGCTCCAAAATCCCTCAACCGCTTTCTCATATACACATATGTCCCAAACCAAAAGTCAAACTCGGCCCCACTGATTTGATCCATCCGGAGCCACCGAGTTCATTTGACATAGCCATTGCCATAAACCCTACTCACTTCGGTATCATCGATAGGGATTTCAGTCTCACCAAGATGGAGTTGCAAACTCTTTGTTTCCCTTCATAACGTTTCGGTCTAACCGAGATGAGAAATCGGTCCCACCGAGTCTGCAATGCAAACTCCCTGTTTCCTTTTCGTAACGCTTCGGTCACACCGAGACGAGTGAATCGGTCCCACCGAGTTTGCCTGACCAACTCTCTGTTAGCTTATTACTAAAGTCGGTCCAATCGAGTTTGAGTAATCAGTCCAACCGATATTATGTTATGCCTTAACCGTAATGATATCAGTCTCACCGAGTTGACATGTCGGTCCCATTTAAATTGCCTAACGGTCATATATGTACTAAATCGGTCCGACCGAGCTTTCTGATTCGGTCCCATCGAGTTTGGTATAATGTGTGTAACGGTTAGATTTTGTGTGGAGGCTATATATACCCCTCCACCCTCTCCTCATTCGTAAGGGAAGCCATCAGATCGTGCCTACACTTCCACTACCCATTTTCCGAGAGAGAGCCACCTACTCATGTGTTGAGACCAAGACATTCCAATCCAACCATATGAATCTTGATCTCTAGCCTTTCCCAAGTTGTTTTCCACTCAAATCATCTTTCCACCAAATCCAATCCTATGAGAGGAGTTGAGTGTTGGGGAGACTATCATTTGAAGGACAAGAGCAAGGAGTTCATCATCAACACACCATCTATTACCTTTTGGAGAGTGGTGTCTCCTAGATTGGTTAGGTGTCACTTGGGAGCCTCTAAAAAGATTGTGGAGTGAACCAAGGAGTTTGTAAGGGCAAGGAGATCGCCTACTTCGTGAAGATCTACCCAAGTGAGGCAAGTCCTTCGTGGGCGATGGCCATGGTGGGATAGACAAGGTTGCATCTTCGTGGACCCTTCGTGGGTGGAGCCCTCCTTGGACTCGTGCAGCCGTTACCCTTCGTGGGTTGAAGTCTCCATCAATGTGGATGTACGATAGCACCACCTATCGGAACCATGACAAAAACATATGTGTCTCCTATTGCGTTTGCACTCTCCAAACCCTTCCCTTTACATTCTTGCAAGTTGCATGCTTTACTTTATGCTCCTCATATACTCATTGCATGCTTGCTTGAATTGTGTTAAGATTGCTTGACTTGTTCTAAATTGTTAAAATCTGCCAAGAACTAAAATTGGGAAAAGGTTAAGTTTTTATTTGGTCAAGTAGTCTAATCACCCCCCCTGTACACATACTTTTGATCCTACAGGGCTGCTCTTCCTCTTCATCAGTGAGTTCTTCAGCTACTTGTTCAGGTTCTTGCCCTTCTTGCTCAAAATCAGCATCTCCTTCCCGTGCAACGTAATGCAATTGTGCATTCTCGATGGAGAAACGGTTAGGCATAGGTGTGGTTTATAAGTACGCCACCCCAGGAATTTTCATACAATGGAGTACATTATGAACTACTATCATACCAGCGCTAGTAAGACCACGGATGTCAACAAGGGTGTTATCAACAATGGGGCGGAGATGACTGCAGTCAAGGCCAAGGGAGTTGGATGGTGATCGCTCCTCCACACACGATATCTCCTTCTACATGATTTGCTTGATGCACGAGGTGTAGCAAAAATATTTCCCCTAAGTTGGGTGAATAACCAACGTCTAGGTTTGCTTCTTTCCTGAGAACTAGCATGTTCTCACCATTCACCTTAGAAACTTCTCCTCGTGCCTGCAACGAGTTAGTGATAGCATAGTAGAAATAATGTATAACAGGACTTTCAATGCAACTGGCTCTTTTCTTAGAGCCACGATGACTCATCCTAAGAAAGGATTACCTTGGGTGTGGATTAGTGAAATCATAAACATATCTAATATCAACATCATTGTTGGGGAAGCCAAAATAGTTACACCACTCAACCAAAGTGATGCTAAACTCTTGGTCAAGGAGACGGAAAGTGATTTTGTCCTCCTCATATGCATTTGGCACTAATCCAACATCGTGTGAGAGAGTACTAAGAAACTCAAGCGTCAATCATTCATTGGTCTCACATCCCTAGTAAACAAAATTGTGCAACCCGACATTATGACAAAGCAAATTAAATTCATGAGTGATACCTAGCTTGGCGAGAGTGTTCGCACAAGCCCAATTGGTTGCTTTGATCTTCCTTGTAGTGAGCTTTTGGAACTTCTTCCTTGCTCCACGGTTGACAAAGACGATCCCCTGAGTGAAAACTTGTTGTGGTTGTGCGGTGGATGAACTCGAATCACCGCGCACGTGAGAAGACCTCTATGTAAATATCTACAAAACATTTTTCAGCCCAACATAATGAAACAATAATGATCCTATGGTACTCACACCATCATACTCCTCTAAAAACATCAACAAGTCCATGCCAAACTCAAGTTTGAATCCAAAATATGCATCTCCTAGTCATGGCAATTCTAGGCATGTAGAACATGGATTCGCGAAAAATAAGTTAGGGATCAGAGGGGAAACATATCGTAGATTAATCACACGGAAGGATTTGAACTGAAAACGAACAAGTAAAGAGATCGGGCAAAGTTTTGCTAGGGTTTGGAGACGTTTGGAGGAAGAAGAAGAAGAAGAAGAAAAGAAAGAGATGGGGGCGAACTACCTCCTTCCTTGAGCTTATTGGATCCGCCGACGTGCAAAATGGCCGCTCGTATGGGCACAAGCACCCGCATGGAACACCATCTTTACCTCGATTAAACTCACATTTGCCTGTGTGCAGATGAAATGACCACTGAACCAGGCGTAGGCGTCTGTTTCGAACACCGTCGTTCGTTTTGTCCTTCTTGTGCTTCTGGTCAAAGATATCAAACGACCGCTCAGACGGGCGCGTGCACCCGTTTGGAACACCGTCAAATGCTCTGGACTCGTTTGTGGGTTCTCTAGAGAATCAAAACGATCGCATAAACGAGTATGCGCGCCCGTTTGAAACATTTTCCTTCACTCTATTGTCTCTATTGTTTTGCGCTGGAACCTCCTACACGTCAAACTACCACCCATAAAACCACTGTGGTCATAGGAAGGGCTGTCTTCAGGTATGTTCTTCTGAAACTTGTATGTTTCTTCATTTTCCTACGGTGTTAGTTCCATAGAAATACATAGACATAAATCCACGCATTCAAACATCAATTTTTCATATAAATTATCTTGCACAAGACTAAGCCATCATTAGAACAACTCTTCCAAACTCACTTCTTCACATGGAACTTCAATCACTCTTTTATTTAAAACAAAACAAAAACTTGTCTACTTTACTCACGTGGGCTGCCTCCCATGAAGCGCTTGTTTTTGGTTGGATAGCTCGACCATAGTGGTGATCAAGGTGGTGCTAGAACACTGAGACCATAGCTTCTAGCATTCAGAATGATGCCTTCTTAGGTCTTCAATTTCTTTTTCCTAGGGAGATGCCTTATAAAGGAATCTTTAGCTGGTAAATCAAAATGAGCATTCCCCTCAAACACATTTATCACGGCTTTGATAGTCCTTAGAAAAGGTTGACCAAGAATTATATGAGCAATTGGATCTTCAGGCATATCTACTATGACAAGATCAATCATGATAGGGTAATCATTAATTTAAACTGTAACTCCATGCTTAATGCCTACTGCCCGAGTAAAAGTAAAATTAACCATATTCAATATAATCTTAGTACTAACATAAGTACCAAGATTGATACTATCATAAACATATTTGGGGATAGTGGAAACACTTTCCCCTAGATCACATAAAGCATTGAACTTATTAAGTCCACTCTCAATCTCTATGGTTGGTTCAAAAGCATCCTCTTGCTTCGCTGGTAACTTACTGAATACCTTTTTTGTTTCATCATACATTCACGTACCTTGGCTGCAACGTGTTCAACAATGACACTATATGCCTCATCGTTAGTTACCTCCAGTAGTGGGCACTTCATGGATATCATCTTGACGAAATCTGCAACAGTATAATTGTACTCTGGCACATGACTTGTGTCAAGTACCTCATATTTCTCTTTGTTGCTTCTGATACGTCTCCAACGTATCTATAATTTATGAAGTATTCATTCCATGTTTAGAATAGTTTTATATGATTTTAGTATGATTTGATTAGAACTAACCCGGACTGACGCTGTTTTTAGCAGAACTACCATCGTGTTGTTTTTGTGCAGAAATAAAAGTTCTCGGAATGCGATGAAAATCAACGGAGATTTTTTTTTGGAAAATATAAAAAATACTGGAACGAAAATCTACCGGAGGAGAGTCCCGAGGGCACCACGAGGGTGGAGGGCGCTCCCCTAGGGCGTGCCCCCTGCCTTGTGGACTCCCCATGGGCCCCCTTGACGTGAAATCAACGCCAACTCCACCTATAAATCAAGAAAACCCCAGAACAGAAGGGAGATCGGAAGTTCCTCCATCGCCAGCCTCTATAGCCACGAGAAATCAATCTAGGACCTCTCTGGCACCCTGTCGGAGGGGGCCATCATCCCCGGAGGCCATGGAGGAAGATCTCGGAGGGGCCATCATCGCCATGAAGGCCAACGACCAGAGGGAGAACCTCTCCCCATCTAGGGGGAGGCCATGGAGGAGGAAGCACAAGGGGGAGAACCTCTCCTTCTCTCTCGGTGGTGCCGAAGTGCCATCGGGAGGGGAATCATCGCTGCGGTGATCGTCTTCATCAACATCACCATCATCATCATCATCATCCTCATATCTTTTATCCGGTCCACTCTCCCGCACCCTGCTGTAATCCCTACTTGAACATGGTGCTTTAAGCCACATATTATGATCCAATGATGTGTTGCCATCCTATGATGTTTTGAGTAGATATCCTTTGTCTTTGGGTTGATTGATGATATAGATTGGTATGAGTTGTATGTTTTATTTTGGTGTTGTCCTATTGTGCCCTCCGTGTCGCGCAAGCATGAGGGATTCCCGTTGTAGGGTATTGCAATACTTTCATGTTTCGCGTATAGTGGGTTGCTTGAGTGACAGAAGCATAAACCCGAGTAAGGGGGTTGTTGCGTATGGGATAAAGGGGACTTGATATGTTAATCCTATGGTTGGTGAGGGAGTCCTGGATTAAGGGGTCCTTGGACAGTTGGACTATATACTTTGGCCGGACTGTTGGACTATGAAGATACAAGATTAAAGACTTCGTCCCGTGTCCGGATGGGACTCTCCTTTGCGTGGAAGGCAAGCTTGGCAATTCGGATATGAAGATCTCCTTCTCTATAACTGACTCTATGTAACCCTAGCCCCCTCCAGTGTGTATATAAACTGGAGGTTTTAGTCCGTAGGACAACAACAATCATAGTCATAGGCTAGCTTCTAGGGTTTAGCCTCTACGGTCTCGTGGTAGATCAACTCTTGTAATACTCATATCATCAAGATCAATCAAGCAGGAAGTAGGGTATTACCTCCATTGAGAGGGCCCTTACCTGGGTAAACATCGTGTCCCCTGCCTCCTGTTGCCATTAGCCTTAGACGCACAGTTCGGGACCCCCTACCCGAGATCCGCCGGTTTTGACACCGACATTGGTGCTTTCGTTGAGAGTTCCACTGTGCCGTCGCGATAAGGCTAGATGGCTCCTTCAATCATCTTCAACGACGCGGTCCAGGGGGAGGTTTTCTTCCCCGAACAGATCTTCGTATTCGGCGGCTCCGTACTGCGGGCCAACTCGCTTGGCCATTTGGAGCAGATCGATAGCTACGCCCCTAGCCATCAGGTCAGGTTTGGAAGCTTGAACTATACTATCGACATCCGTGGAGACTTGATGTTTGACGGATTTGAGCCCATGTCAGGTACGCCGAACAGTCACGATGACCATGACTTAGATCTGCCATCAGACGGTGTTCGGGAGAACGCGCCTGCAGCGGCCCCGGTAATCAATTCGGAGCAGATTGTGCCATCCGAGCACCGGTGGATGGACCCCTCCACGGAGGCTGCACACTCGTCGGTGTTGGAGCCAAACACTGATCCTACCTCCTATTTGGTCGGTATCATCGGACCCTCGGACTTGTCTCCGGCTACAGGATCCGAACCACGTACGTCCGTGCCTATCGAATCTGATTGGGTACCGGTCATGGAGTTCACCTCCGCGGATATCTTTCGGCACTCGCCCTTGGGTGATGTGCTAAATTCATTAAGATCTCTCTCCTTGTCAGGAGACTCTTGGCCAAACTATGTCCGGCTCAAGAGGAAGCGGACGACGAAGAAATTCGTTCCCCACCCACCACCCACTTAATAGCCACTGTCGATGACTTAACCTACGTGCTTGACTTCAACTCTGAAGACATCGACGGTACGGACGATGATGCAGGAGAAGAACAGGAACCACCGCCTATAGGGTGCTGGACAGCCACCTCATCATATGATATATATATATGGTGGACACCCCCAAAGAAGGCAATGGCGATGAGGCAACGGAAGATAATCCCCTGGAGAAGCAATCTAGGCACCGGCGTCATAGGCGCCGCTCCAAGCCCCGCCATAGCAAAAATAGTGATATCGGCACAAGAGATGATAACAATCCGGATGGTGCCGAAGACAAAAACAATCTTGCCGAACTAGGCTTCGAGCAGGCCGAGCAAGAAGATGGGAAAGCTAGCCCCAGGGAACATGCAACAGATGGAGAATCAGAGGATGATAATTACATGCCTCTCTCCGAAGATGAAGTGAGCCTTGGCGATGAAGAATTCATCGTGCATGAGGATCCCGTCGAGCAGGAGCGCTTCAAGCGCTGGCTTATAGCCACTGCAAAAAGCCTGAAGAAAAAGCAGCAACAGCCTCAAGCTGATCAAGATCTCCTAACTGATAGATGGACTGAGGTCCTGGCTGCCGAGGAATATGGACTCGAGCGCCCTTCCAAAAGTTACCCAAAGTGTAGATTGCTACCTCAACTTGAGGAGGAGGCGTTAAGGCCCACACTACCAGCGCATGATGCGGCTGACCGGCCACCCCGTGGCAGAGACAAAGCAGTGTACAAGCCCGAAGTCCAGACCGCACCCCGTTGCCAATCAAACAATAATATTAAGCACCGGGTCTACATGAAGTACCTGCAAGACATATTGGAAAACAAAGCAGGACAATCAAGATCGATCTACGGATCACGAGGGTGCACCACAACGCGTGACGACGACCGTCACCCCGGATACATTAAACAAAAGTCTGGCCGGGCTGAATACAACAGACCAGATTCATTTGAACTGCGTCGGGATGTAGCCAGGCATAGAGGCGCCGCACACCCCCTATGCTTCACCGATGAAGTAATGGATCATGAATTCCCAGAAGGGTTTAAACCTGTGAACATTGAATCATATGATGGCACAACAGACCCCACGGTATGGATTGAAGATTTTCTCCGGCACATTCACATGGCCTGTGGCGATGACTTACATGCCATCAAGTACCTACCACTTAAGCTCAAAGGACCGGCTCGGCATTGGTTGAATAGCCTACCAGCAAGCTCCATTGGTAGTTGGGAGGACCTGGAAGACGTGTTCCTTGACAACTTCCAGGGCACTTACGTGCGACCACCGGATGTTGATGACTTAAGTCACATAACCCAACAGCCCGGGGAGTCAGGCAGGAAATTCTGGACTCAGTTCCTAACTAAAAAGAACCAAATTGTCGACTGTCTTCCGAGGCCTTAGCAGCCTTCAAGCATAACATCCATGATGAATGGCTCGCCCGACACCTCGGCCAAGAGAAGCCAAAGTCTATGGCAGCCCTCACGACACTCATGACCCGCTTTTGTGCGAGCGAGGACAGCTGGCTGGCTCGTAGAAACATCACACCAAAAATCTCCGGTGATTCAGACGCCAGAGATAGCAACGGCAAGCCACGACGCAATAGACACAAGCGTCAGAACATTGGTGACAATGCCGAAGACACGGCAGTCAACGCCGGATTCAGAGGCTCTAAATCCAGACAGTGGAAAAAGCCATTCAAAAGAAACAATCCGGGTTCGCCCAGTCTAGACCGCATACTCGATCGCTCATGTCAAATTCATGGCACCCCCGATAAACCAGCCAACCACACCAACAGAGAATGATGGGTGTTTAAACAGGCCGGCAAGTTGAATGCCGAAAACAAGGAAAAGGGGCTGCATAGCGATGACAACGAGGAGCCCTGGCCGCCGAACACAGGAGGACAGAAGAAATTCCCTCCCCAGGTGAAAACGGTGAATATGATATACGCAACTCATATTCCCAAGCGGGAATGGAAGTGTGCACTACGGTACGTCTATGCGATGGAGCCAGTCGCCCCAAAGTTCAACACATGGTCTTCTTGTCCGATCACTTTCGATCGCAGGGACCATCCTACCAGTATCCGTCATGGTGGTTCTGCCGCATTGGTCCTTGACCCAATCATTGACGGATTCCACCTCACACGAGTCCTTATGGACGGTGGCAGCAGCCTGAACCTGCTTTATCAGGATACAGTGTGCAAAATGGGCATCGATCCCTCAAGGATCAAACCCACCAAAACCACCTTTAAAGGTGTGATACCAGGTGTAGAGGCTTGTTGTACAGGCTCAATCAAACTAGAAGTGGTCTTCGGATCTCCGGACGATTTCCGAAGCGAAGAGTTAACCTTCCACAGTGTCCCCTTCTGTAGTGGCTATCATGCACTGCTCGGACAAACCACATTCGCCAGATTCAATGCGGTGCCGCATTATGCATACCTCAAGCTCAAAATTCCAGGACCTCGCGGGGTTATAACAGTTAATGGAAACACAGAGCGCTCGCTCCGTATGGAGGAGCACACTACAGCCCTTGCAGCAGAAGTACAAAAAAACCTTCTTCGGCAAACAACCGATTCAGCGCTGAAGAACCCGGACACCGTCAAGCGAGTCCGGAGTACCCCGCAACAGGATCATCCGGCACGTCCAGAGCTCAACTAGCAATTCAGCTTCCGCCCTAGTCGCAGTCAAGCGGCAAAATTTGTGCCACGCGTACAAAATTACGCACTTAAAATAGCATGGGCATAGGCGGAGGCATGACTATGGCGCGGTCCACAATGTGGATCAACCGCCCCAGGACCCGTATACCTTCATCATTTTCTTTCTTTCAGGACCCCACTTTTGGGAAGCCTTTTCAGATAGCCTGATTATCGGACTCATCACGGGAAGGAACAACCAAGGAGGCAAGAGGCTTTGACATACAAGGGAATACCCAGGTGGTCTCTGATACCGATTGTTATACCTGTTTTGCATACCCACAGGCAGCCTGTCCTTGGTTAGGACATGTCAAATAGTCCTATTCTTGCTTATCGCATTACTTGTATACATACACTTTGACGTATTATTTAAATAACAATGGAAAAACATACAGAGTCATCTTGTTATTATATCTTCTTTATCTTTTTCCTTGACTGTTTATATACTATAAATTGCACCCATACACTTTGGTAAGGTCAGTTTGCCAGGGGCTTCAAAGTACCCCATAACACGACAAGAAAAGTCTGAACACTTTCGACAGTGCGTCACCCCGAACTTATAGCATTATATGCATCAACTCCGAATCATGTCTTGGGTCAATAGTTGGGTTTGCCTGGCTCCCATGCTTTTGTGCCTTACGTTCCGTTATATCGGCTAAGGTAGCGCTGGGAGAACTACTGCGATTGTGTACCGGTTTTTTCGGACGAGCACCTCAGTAGAGAAGCCGAAAACTGACTGTCATGATGCGGCGAGAGCTAGTCGCTGTTCGAGAGGTCTCAAATCCTTAAAGATTTTTTCCACTTCGGGCGAGGAATCGGCCTTGTCCGATTTAGGCGTGTATAGTGCCCCAAGTTCGGCCTTCCGAATACAAGGGGCTTCGCCAAAGTTTAAAATTGTAGAGTTCTATGGCTAAGTGAGAGTGATAAAGCTGTATAGCCTGATTGCCTTGTTCGCTGCGCTAAACACCTCCTTAAAGGACCAAAAATTTGGATAAAGAGTGTTTAGATTTATCCCAAACACCCCAATACTAGTTACATGGGGGCAGAAGCCGACGACTGGCCAACTTTCAGATTTTTGTAAACGGCCGCACAGAAGTTAATATTTTAAACCAACAAGCGTTATATAGCACACATGAACTCATTTTTCATATTACAGGATGACATGAGTACATTCATTCAAATATTACATCCTTAGCGCACTCATCTGCCACAAGGCGGGCATCCTTCAGGACACCCTCAGAATACTTCTCGGGGTGACGATGATCCTTACCCTCTGGCGGCCCCTTCGTCACTAGCTTTTCAGCATCCATCTTCGCCCAGTGCATTTTCGTACGGGCAAAGGGCATGCGCTCACCTTCAATGCAGACGGACAGCTTAATGACTTCAAGCCGCGGATAGGTATTCACCATCCGCCTTACAAGGCCGAAGTAGCTGCCTGGCAGGGGCTCGCCAGGCCATAGCCGGACTATAAGGTCCTGCATGGCCAGTTCGGCCGCCTTGTGCAGTTCGACCAGTTGCTTCAGCTGGTCGCTCAAGAACATCGGATGTTTGGCCCCGATATACTGGGACCAGAACAACTTCTCCGTTGAACTCCCTTCCTCAGCACGGTAGAACTCCACGGCATCCAATATGCTGCGTAGTAGATCTGCGAATGCTCCTGGAGAGCTCCGAATTTGCGTAAGTAAAAGGAAAGTCTCCTTCACATGCTTGCTTTGCATAATGAATGCCTTACCCACCGCTTTCTTCTTGACCGCCTGGATCTCCTGGAGGGCCTTTTGGGCTTCGGCCTTGGCGTCTTGCATGCTCTGGAGGGCCTTTGCAAGCTCAGACTCTTGCGTCTTGGAGTCACGCTTCAAGGACTCGAATTTTTTGACGAAGTCCTGGAGCTCTTGCTGGACCTCATTTACCCGAGCCTCCTACTTCTCACGCTCGGTGCACTCCTTGGCCGCCTTGTCTTTGGCCTCGGACAACGCTTTCGTAAGGGCTGCCACTTCGGTCGTGGCCCCTATTAAAATTCATGATGCTTCTAGCATCAATGATTTTCCTTTATATAACACACAGACGGGGTATCACTTACCTTTGTTCTCTTCGAGCTGCCTCTTTACGAGGCCGATCTCTTCCTCGGCCTGCCCCAGGTCCCGCTTCCGTCCAAAGACCTCCGCAGTGCGGGCGACAGCGGCCAGCAGCAACGCCTGCTTATTCACATACACATAATATGATTATACTCCTTTGGATGTTATTTGATCCTCTGTTCGGCATTTCTTTCTGAACACCAAACAGAGCATCAGGGGCTACTATCTATATTGTGATATTTCCTTGTAAAGTGATTACTTACCTCAAGACCTGTTAGGACGCTAGTGCAGGCTTCGGTCAATCCGCTTTTGCCGGACCGAACCTTCTCAATCACCGTACTCATAAGAGTATGGTGCTCTTCGTCAATGGAAGCGCCGCGAAGCGCTTCCAATAAATCGTCTAATGCCTCTGGTTGGACAGAGGTCATCATAACAGATGTCTCATGCTCCTTAGCGAGGGGCTGCCTACCTAAATCCGGAACCTTTGGAGGTTCCGGCGCAGCATCCTGCCAGGGGCCGGACTTGCTACGGCCCCCATCGTCAAGATCCATGGGGGTCTTTCCCCCCATGTGCCTGGAGTATGGGATTTCGACTTGGGGCGTCTCCAGAACCATCCCCCCTGCTCCGGTATCCTCTGGGACAACACCTTGGTGTCATCCGCGGGCCGGGGGAGGTTGCCGTCGGGAGCAAATAGCTATTCATCTCCGACTGACCCAAAGACCCATCCGAGGAGGATACGTCGATGAGGGCTTTGGACAGACTGCACAATCATGTTTAACATGATAAGAAGCAATGAAGCAAAACATACCGGAAGCATTATAGTGTCCGGATACTTACGACTTCACTCAGGGCTTGTCCCTGGGCAACCACTCCTCGTCGCTGTAGGCGGCTGTGGTGGATTGGTCCGGAGGAAGGGTCCTTCCCTTCTTGGACCCTTCGGCCTCCCCAGATGGGGCAGCCTTCCTTTTCTTCTCCTCCTTGGTTGGGGGAGGAATTTCCTCTTCCTCCTCCTCGTCTTCATTGGAGGAGTGTTCCTCGGCATCTTCGGGCGATGTGTCCGATGCGGCCTTGCGCCGGAGACCTTTCCTGGTCCCCGTGGCCTTCTTCTTGGCCTTCTCCCCCGGCACCTCATAAGGCGCCGGAACCAGCATCTCATTCAGGAGAACAATTTCTGGATCTTCAGGTAGAGGAGCCGGATAGTTGATCCGCTCCGTTGTCACCACATAGTCCTGTTAAATCAGCAGGGTGGCTTAGATTCCTCCCACGAACATACTGGGAAAGGGACATCTTATGAAACATATAAAGAGCTTACCGGATTGGCGGGGCGCTTTGTGCTGAATCCACGGTCCTCGGTAGTGGGAGGAGGTACTTCAGCGGCCTTGAACAGCACCTTCCAGACGTCTTTGTGTGTCGTATTGAAGAGCTCTCGCAGCGTCTGGTGTTTGGCCAAATCGAACTCCCACATATTGAATGCTCGTCTTTGACATGGGAGGATCCGACGGAAAAGCATGACCTGGACCACGTTAACAAGCTTGATCTTCTTGCTTTTCATATTTTTAACACAGTTCTGGAGTCCGGTCAGCTCCGCAGGTGAACCCCGGGCTAAACCCTTCTTTTTCCAGGAGGTGAGCCGCATGGGGATGCCGGATCGAAATTCGGGGGCCGCCACCCAGTTGGCATCGTGCGGCTCAATGATGTAGAACCACCCCGACTGCCACCCCTTCACTGTCTCCACGTAGGAGCCTTCGAGCCAGGTAACATTGGGCATCTTGCCCACCATGGCACCTCCGCACTCCGCTTGCTGGCCGACCACTATCTTCGGCTTCACGTTGAAGATCTTCAGCCACAGGCCAAAGTGGGGCTTGATGCGGAGGAAGGCCTCGCACACGACGATAAATACCGAGATGTTAAGGATGAAATTTGGGGCCAGATCATGAAAATCTAGCCCATAGTAAAACATAAGCCCACGGACAAATGGGTGGAGAGGAAACCCAGTCCACGGATGAAGTGGGGGAGAAATGCAACCCTCTTGTGGGGTTCCGGAGTAGGGATGATCTGCCCTACGTCCGGGAGCCGGTGCGCGATGTCTGCGGCTAAGTATCCGGCCTCCCGAAGCTTCATGATGTCCTCCTTCGTAATGGAGGAGACCATCCACTTGCCTCCCGCCCCGGACATGTCTAGAATGGCTTGATGGAGAAGGTGAGAACTTGGGCGCTAGAGCTGGAGAGTGCGAGAATGGATGAGCAAAGGAGGAAGAAGGCGTGGGTGCAAAAGGGGAATCCGTATCTCTTTATAAAGGCGGTAGAAACTATGCGCCTCCCCACTTGCCCGTTAAAATTGCTTATTCCCCAAGCGCCACGATTGATCATGCGGTTGGGTTACCCATGCCCGTATTGATGAGAATCCCGCAATAAGGGGACACGATCTCTGCTTTGACAAGACGTGCCAAGGAAACCGCCTCGCAGTATGTGCAGTAGCTGGTTGTGGAAAAACGGTTCGAATAATGACCGGGCCATGGCGTGATGTCAGGCTACAAAAAGTTGTCAGCAGATTAGATTTGTGGAATATTGTTCTCTCTACGGTGGTATGTGGAATTTGTTTTGTAGAGTCGGCCACGACTCTCCTGTTCAAAATCTTCTATGGAGTATTCGGAGAAGGAACCCACCTTGCAATGCAGAAGACAATCTACACGCCGGACTCATCGTCATTGAAAGCCTGGTTCAGGGGCTACTAAGGGAGTCCTGGATTAAGGGGTCCTCGGACAGCCGGACTATATACTTTGGCCGGACTATTGGACTATGCAGATACAAGATTGAAAACTTCGTCCCGTGTCCGGATGGGACTCTCCTTTGCATGGAAGGCAAGCTTGGCAATTCAGATATGAAGATCTCCTTCTCTGTAACCGACTCTGTGTAACCCTAGCCCCCTCCGGTGTCTACATAAACTGGAGGGTTTAGTCCGGAGGACAACAACAATCATAGTCATAGGCAAGCTTCTAGGGTTTAGCCTCTACGATCTCGTGGTAGATCAACTCTTGTAATACTCATATCATCAAGATCAATCAAGCAGGAAGTAGGGTATTACCTCCATCGAGAGGGCCGGAACCTGGGTAAACATCATGTCCCCCGCCTCCTGTTACCACTAGCCTTAGACGCACAGTTCGGGACCCCCTACCCGAGATCCGCAGGTTTTGACACCGACAGTTGGGTTCTACATTAATGATCTTTAGTTGTTGCGGATGCTTGCTAGAGTTCCAATTATAAGTGCATATGATCCAAGAAGAGAAAGTATGTTAGCGTACGCCTCTCCCTCATATGAAATTGCAATTGTGATTACCGGTCTTGTTAACAATTGCCTAGGATAATTCCGCACACCGACCCATCATTATTCCACACTCGCTATTTATAATATTGAGTAATATATTCTAACTTTATGATAACATCACCTACTTTTATATTTGAGTTCTCCGATATCATGCAAAGTTATCCTCTTCATACCCACAACATAGTTTTATTTCTTGTTTCCAGTTGGAAGCAAACATTCGGTGTACGTAGAGTCGTATCAGTGGCAGGTAGGACTTGAGAGAATATTGATCTTACCTTTAGCTCCTTGTGGATTCTACACTCCATGCTTATCACTTCCACCTTTGGAAATTGCTACGATGATTCCTTGCACTTGGGGATTATCAAGCTCTTTCCCGGCGCCGTTGCCGGGGAGCAATAGCGTGGGGTTGATATTCTCGTGTATGCTTGTTTTCTTTCTTGTATGTCATGTATGTGTATTTCTAGATCAAGAACACAACCCATTTGTGGCTAACATGATGTTGCCAAAAAGAAAACACATGTTGTTGTGAAGGTACATGCCAAAAGAAAAAGCACAGAGGTTGCTGAAATTACTCTGCACCTTCCTATGGTGCCACTTGATAGCCCTGCAATGGGTACACGCAGCAAGAAATTCAAACCTGCTAGCCCTGCAATGATCACATGAAGCAAAATGAGACTTCGTTTGTGATTCTCATGTCATTACTTTCCGTATAATGTGATATATGTGTGGACTTGGGCTACTTACGTGCTATACGTGACCTGTTGTGAACCTGGACTATTGTATATCATCTTTATGTGAACCTGATGAAAGTGCAATCATGCCCTTAATCATATTTTGATGTTGATACCAACACATTGCTAGGGACTAATCATGTTTATCAAGTATATCTTAGGATTATGTCTCAAAGACCGTGTGCATGGATCATGACTAGGGACAAAAATCATATAACTTAAGAATGGAGATACAAGACATTGACTTTGTTTCTGGTTTGTTCTTGAGTATAGGGATCCCCACTATTAAGTGGGGATCGTTGGATCTAGTGAAAAACTTGCTCAAAATCCACAGCACCTATTCTTTGTCTCTGGACGTCCAGTGCTCTACGGACGTCCGGTCCCTCTGAGCTGCTCGGACGTCCGACTCCCCCCGGTCGTCTGCCGTTCCTTTATAGAATGATATTTGCGGATGTCCGGAACTCTACGGACGTCCGATACTTCACAACAGAACCGTATTTACGGATTTCCGGACTCTCCGATCGTCCGGACTCCGGATGTCCGGCCCGTCTTGGACGTCAGTGTCCTGTGTACTGGTTCGTTGCTCACATATTCTGTCAGGACCCCGACTCAATGCCACATCTATCTAGCATGTAACACCTCATATCACTTTGCGGCCTCACGCACGGTATTCCCACGGTGTCGCCTTACCTTTGCCCGGGACCGTTTGCGCCTTTTGGCACACGTATATGATGGTGCCGCTAGCATCCATATGATAAGGAGCCCGGGCTGGCATGGCTAGTCGTAAACCCAAAGTGGCACAAACTTACAGAGACAGGCATCCATGACCCAGCATCGAACGTGTCGGTCATCAGCGAGTGAATTCCAGGCTGTAGCACTGGGCTAGCAGGACTCCGGTGAACCGGGCTGTAGCGGGCTAACAGGACTCCGGTATTCATCGCGTGACATTTCCCCGAAGGGACAGACACAGGAACGAAGAAGGACACATGCTGGCCAGCCTAAGTGTTCCGGAGCAGTAGCAAGCTACCATGGCTCGGTGGAAACACTAGGAGACATTTCCCGGTAAGAGAGGCTACTAAAGATAAACAACTAGATAGTCAGATCCCACACATACCAAGCATTTCAATAACATACACACAATATGCTCGATATGTGCAAATACAACATGGCATCACAACATGACTCTACGACTCAAGTATGTATTCAATAGGCTCCGAGGAGCGAGATATTACAAACAGGGGTCTCATGACCCAACATTCAGAGCATACAAATCAAAACACAAGCGGAAGCTTAACATGTCTGAGTACAGACATCTACAAATGAAAAAGGCTGAGAAGCCTGACTATCTACCAGATCCTGCCGAGGGCACAAGATTGTAGCTGAGGTAACAAGCTAAACATCGAAGTCCACGCGGAACTACTAGTGAGACTGAAGTCTCTCTGCAAAAACATAAAATAGGCAAACGTGAGTACAAATGTACCCAGCAAGACTTACATCAGAACTAACTACATATGCATCATTTTCAACAAGGGGATGGTGGGGTTTAACTGCAGCAAGCCAGCTTTGACTCGGTGGCTATCCTGAACTACGACTGCAAGTAACTCTTTTGAGGTGGCGCACACGAGTCCACATATTCACCATATCAATACACCACTATGGAACCGCTCCCGTCTCCCTACAAGAACGCCATCCATAGCACTCACGCTTATCTTGCGTATTTTAGAGTATCCACTTTCACTTGTCTATGAACTGATATAAGCAACCCAGAAGTCCTTTACCGCGGACACGGCTATTCGAATAGATGATGTTAACCCTGCAGGGTGTACTTCTTCACACACGCTCTCACCACTTACCGCCGTTTACACGACATGTACTCGGCAACCTTCAAGCGGAAGCCCAACGTGGGTATCGGCCACGGCCTACCTAAACACCTAAGTCTCTAGTCTAGGTTTATCGCCTATTCGGGTTCCATCCATGAGGAGATCCGGCCGGAGTTTCGCTCACAGCCCCAAACGATGTGAACAGGGTTCCGTGACACCAAACGGGCGCCCGGTATACCCGGCCACGTGCCTACCGCATCACAGCTCACCCCTCCGGTCAGCGCTGCCCACGGCCTCCAGCATACTACAAACACCAGAAACTACTTGCAACTCCTGGACAGAGGACAAGGGTGATCAAGAAGCCGAGAGGGTCCATTGGTTTTGGGCCCAATGCGTGGTAGTAGCTGAATCATGGATCACAAACACAGAACTCAGTTCCTGAGGACGGATGCAATGAGACAACCCACCATGTACTCCTACATGGCCTCTCACCGCTACCTTTACCAAATCGTGTTCACACGCTTAGCTCACACACCGTAGGACATGTTCACACACCTCTGATTCATTCCCGATGAATCAGACCTGACACAGCTCTAAGCAGTAGCAGGCATGACAAACAAGCATGAATGAGTAGGCACAACACGGCTCAAACAACTCCTACTCATGCTAGTGGGTTTCATCTATTTACTGTGGCAATGACGGGTCATGCAGAGGATAAAGGGGTTCAGCTACCGCAGCAAGTAACAAATGAATCGATGTTGTCCTAATGTAGTAAAAGAGAGCAGGAGAAAGAGAGTGGGATTGTATCGGAATGAGCAAGGGGGTTTTGCTTGCCTGGCACTTTTGAAGATAGCATTGAGTCTTCACCAGTGTCAACGATCACATCATCGGTACAACGTCTATCGAGGAGGAACAACACCGGCAAACACAGAAGAAACATGATCAATGCAATGCACAATATGATGCATGCTATGACATGGCAATATGAATGTGTTTTGGGCTAATGCACCTAGCTATGATTTAAATGAAGTTGGTTTGAATACATGATTCAGATTCCAACTCCATATATGGTTATTTAAATGCCCTTTATTTGTTTTGTCCAAAACAGAGGACAAACATTGTTCAAACATGCATGAAAATGGTACAGATGGGTTCCTTGAATTTTTCTGATAATTTTTCATATATAATTTATCTCATTTGGAGTTACGGTTGATTTACTATGAATTTTAGAAGTTTTAGGCATTTTCTGGAATTTCCTGTATAAAAATAAATCCAGAAAATACTTATTGCGTTAGCATTGCGTCACTATGATGTCAGCAGGTCAACAGACGCTGCTGCTGGTCAAACCTGACCAGTGGGGTCCACTGGTCAGTGACTGGGGCTGGTTAATGCCAATGATAGGTGGGTCCGGTCAATGCCCACGTCAGCGAAGTCAACATGACATGTGGGGCCAGTCAACAGCCACGTCAGCACGGTCAAAACTGACGCGTGGGGCCACTGCGATTAGATTAAACTTAATCTATTATAGTTAGCCGGTTGGTTAGGCGGTGGGGCCCAGCTGTCTGTGACACGGTGCGGTGATTAGTGGCTAATTAAGCCAGCCACGACAGCAAGTGACGCCGGCGACGACGGCGTCGGCGAGACCTCGCCGGAGTTGCTCGGGACGGTGCTACAGCCCGCGGCTGGTCACGCTGAGGGCACCAAGAGGGAGCCCGTGCTCCCGCGCATCTAGGGGCGCACGCAGCTGGGCACAGGGAGGCCGGGGTCGACGGCGGCGACCACTTAGGCGGCGGCCGGAGCTCGGGGGTTCGCGGGACCGGCGCTGCAGTGTGCAAACGAGACGGTTGCCGCGCTAGTTTTACTCTACGGGACGTTGCGAGTGCAACGGACGCACGTGTGGGACCAAAAGTTCACCGGGGCTTCGCCGGCGATGAGCCCGTGCGGCGGAGTGTCTCGGCTCCGGTGGAGGGGGCGGGTAGAACTCGAAATCGGACATGGAGTTAGGGGGAAACGAAGCAGGGGCTCACGGAGATCACGATGAGACGGTCGGCGTGCTCGGGGAAGGCCTGGGGCGACGGGACGGCGACGGCGATCTCCGGCGACCGAAGCTTGAAGACGAGTCGAGGCAGTCGAGTTGGGGCGTCCGAGCGCTCGGGGCTTGCTCGAGGCAGCGTAACGGGCGGTGGCGGAGCTTGCAGACTGCACGGGGAGGCGAGAGGATCATGGTGGGCATGGTGGCAGCGAACGACGGCGGCGTTCGGGCGCGAGAGGGGAAAGGAGCAGAGAAGGGGGAAAGGGTCGGGGAGAGTGAGAGAGAGCCAGGGGCTGCGTGGCGCTCCGTGGCGTCGTCTAGGAGGGGCCGGGGAAGCAGGAGGTGGCCGGGGAAGCAGGAGGTGGCCGGGGAAGCAGGAGGTGTCCGGGGCAGCATCGACGCTCGCCACCGAGCTGCTTTGGGGCGAGGAGAGGAAGACGACAGGAGGAGGCCTGGTGGGCTGGGCCGTGCTGGGCCGGTTGGTGGCGCCAGGTAAGGCCCAGGTACTAACTCTCTCTTGTTTTCTAGTTCTTTCTGTTTTCTAGTTTTTTGCTATTTGTTTTGATTTAGTAATAATACCAAACCATTTCATAAAATCCTGGAAACAATTATGGGTGCTTTTTTGAATTATTTCAGTGACCCTTAACAATTTCCAACATTTATTTGAACATTTAAATTATTTATAGTATTTAAATGCCCAAAGTCAAATACAATAGGATTTAATTCAAAAATCCAGAATGGCCTAAAAATATGTGCATCATTGTTGGCAGGGTTTTCACCTTTAACAAAAATAATGAACTTTTCTAAAGGGCATTCTGGGTTCATTGAAAATATTTTTATTTTGATCCTAATTGCATTTTATTTAGTGCTAGGGTTTGTCATTCCCATTTCAAGTTTAAAAGAAATTTAGACATGATGCAGCAACCAAGCTAGCCCAAGTGCATAGCAAAGCCAGGGATGTGACAACTCACCCCCACTAAACAAAAATCTCGTCCCGAGATTCAAGCGTAGGGTAAGATGAAGGGGGGGACACAACTAACACAATCTTTACGATCCAGGTTGCACTTCCTAGGGGAGTTGATTCGATCACCATCATTGTCTTGAAGTCTTGCTCTGAGAACTCCAACTATCATGACAACGAGAGGAAGGAAAGACCCCAAAAGAATCGTTCTTCTCGAAGGTCGAACAACTCAGGATTAACTCACTAAATGAGACATAGCAACATCTCTTGAGCTGAGAGACGAAGCACACCTCTAGTGGAAAGGAGTGGAACAAATGACGGAGGTTTACCAGGTAGACTACAATTCCACACTTAACAGGGTGGTAAACGGTTGTCAGCGCAGCGAGGAGTTGAGTTGCCATGATACCACAACGAGGCACCTTAGGGATGGTGACTCATAGATATATCCCCTTAAGTGGCAAAAAGAATTACCTTTGATTCAGAGATCATTGAAACTCTTTAAACCAGCCTAAGGCAATTCTCGAGCAATCGTTTGGAGGGGGTCAGTAGAATGGCATACTCGGACTTGGATGATGTGGATTACCTTGTTGAAGACAACGTAATGGATGAATTTGCTTACAACCGGAAATGGAAGAGACCCATGGTAGAATGGCACATTGGCGGTGCAAGCTAGGAACAAAATGCAAATGCTGGGAATGATTCTGGTAACTGGGGAAGAACCCAACAATAGAGAGTGAATTCACTGTTTGAAAAGGTCATAGCATTGCCGAGGAAACTGAGAGCACTATACAGTTAATGCCAACGATCAAACCTAGCACTTGCGCGTGCTCTCAAGAACTTGAGCATTTCCATAATCATCAAGATTTTACCAATATCCGTGTCAAGGATCCTGGCAACACAACTTGCTACCATGATGAATGATGATGGATGATGCAGATGCAAAGGAAGATAACACTTCTCAGATTTCACCTTAGCGAGGCCAAGGAAATAAAATCTGGATGATCGACCGAGAGACATTTAGCACTCCGCTTCTAATGCTCTCCTTAATGTGCTAGCATAATCCATTTATTGAAATGGTTTGGTAACCAGACCATCAAGTAAAAAGGTCGGACTTTGGGAGCACAAAAATCATAAGGCATAGCTAGGGGGTAAATCCTACGAAGTCCTTATGGGGAGGTGGCCAACTTCCTCAAACAAGATACTATAATAATAGATCTACCGGATGGGTGTGTTGGCCACGACATCCACCTTACCGGTTACCGGGAGACCAATATTATAGTTCTTGGGAAATGTTCCAACCATCATATCTGCCTGAGATTTAGATCTGGTTGGGGTCAGGACAATCCAGACTCATCGAGTCTAGGAAGATAAATGAAAATTTGCAACACAAATCGACGAGATGACATTGCGATATTCTCGGGGAATGAACTACGATAGCAAGTTCCAAAACATGAGTCGGTTCTGCTACAAACATGTGAACACGTTGTCCAAGACAAGCATGACCACGTAGTAGTCTTATAATAAAACACTATCGAGTTCAGGTGGGGAACCATCATCGAGGATATTGAAGTCCTTGTATAAGCCTCGGGTCTTAAGAAGGAGCTTCTTCTCCTAGAACAAATCAGTCAGTGGCTTGGTGTGCTAGGGATACATATAGATTGAAGGTTGCAAGTCTTCAAACCACAGAATTCTTCGCACATGTGCATGACTGATTTGGAATGATTCCAAAGGAAGCAACATTGAATTTCTCGAATCCACGGCGGCAACTTGCATCAGATGCACATGAATTAAAGGAAGTCACTACCTTCATCCAAACATATGCTTCATGAACGAAACACGAAGAAATGCTTACACAAGTTTCCAACACTAGGTTGATGTTCAACATGACTCATGGGAGAGACAAAATGTTGCTGATGGGCTCAATAACAACTCATCGGAATTTCCATATCACTGGACTTCCACCATCATGTGAACACAGTGATAGTATTGGTCAGACCAAAAGATGTAATGGTATATGCTCGAGGTATCAACCACGAGTAAGACAACATTACGAGCATCGTTGGTACTGGTTTGATTGACGATAGCCCACACTCAAATCAAAGGATTGATAAGACAATAGGTCCAGCAACTGATCACAGGGACCAATCGATGAAGATATCATCTTTCTTCAACACACACTACACAAGAATATCCCTTTGGAACGAACTAAGTTAGGCAAGCTTTTATCTTCCAATTCTCCAAGTTGTTGTCTAGCTTAACCAACTAGCTCAGGGATATCCAACACAGATTCTTGGAGAAAGGGTGGTTCACAAGAAACCAACTTGATCACGAGCTCAACATAACAGTCAGGAAACAACCCGGTAACACTTCCAAGAAGATATTTGGAAAGTCATGAACCACCGGTATGTTACTAAGCTCGAGAACAATCTTGCTTTTGAGGGCAAGACGACATGATCAAATGAGTGAGGACTTGAAATAATTCCTAACTCATTGGTCGAGGAGTGCACCAGAAATAGGGACTAGGTAGCACAATCAGTCTTAGGGTGACGATTCAATAATCAACACGCTAAGAATGAGGTTATCGTCCATTTAACTACCAAGCAACAGAGTTGCTAGCAGTATTGATTTCACACGCCATGATTCATTTGTCGGCATTCCGGTTACAATAACACAGGAACCGAGGAATGAACAATGATGGCAAGAAGTATCACTGTACCAAGAGTTCATAGGATGGTGTGCAATTCCTATAACAATCCCGATATAAAAGATGGTAATACTCCAAGGTAGAGCAGAACAAAAGCTGGATTAGCAATTTGTTCTGCGGAGCACAACTTCTTTGACCCAATCCTGGATATGGAAGAGGTACTGGAGTTTGTTTCTCCTAGTCATTCCGCGATAGAATGGCTTGACGGACCACAAGAGTAATAGGCATCGATAAACGAACGCACGCATACTCTTGACTATCAATTGATAGACGAAGGTCAGTAGACAACTAAAGAGGGACAACTCAAAGGAACATATAACTTTCTGAGTTGTG
The DNA here is from genome assembly GCF_002162155.2 of Triticum dicoccoides. Taxonomy (NCBI): domain Eukaryota; kingdom Viridiplantae; phylum Streptophyta; class Magnoliopsida; order Poales; family Poaceae; genus Triticum; species Triticum dicoccoides. Next base: position 211,919,907 of record NC_041383.1, read on the forward strand.
GATGCATAGATTAGTATGTCGAACCAAGTTCAACATAATTCTTCCGGATAACCCATGCAGAAAGGTTGAGCTGGCAGAGTCACAATATAGCATGGAGAACTCATCGAGAGCACTCTTGTTGTCATCTTTTGGTTCAGAAGAACTCCTGCCAAGAATGGTTCATGGTAATTGGAAGAAGGATGTACCACGAACCTCGAGGACTATCGCAAAGGTTACTAATATCCTAAAGGAACTAGCAACACTATCAACATGATGTAAGTAGGGTGAATCTCGGGTTCAAGAACCCAGGAATAGAATGCCTACTAACAAAATGGCATCACGGGATGCTTTCGATAACGACGGCCAGAATCATCACACTGGAAACACAGATCATGGCTAGACCACTAGATGATCCTCTAAGCACTTAGGGTCATAATAGGAACTCCAACATATATGTCAAGGCAATAAATTACCTCAACGCACCGGTTAGTGTGCTTATTCTGACCATAAGGGACATCAGGAACGGAAAGAAAGGATTTGCAAATGCATCAGACTATTTAGAAACCTGGAATGACTCGGACAGCATAACGGCTGTAAATGCTCAGAAAAGATTTGAGACATTCACAAAAATGGTGGCATAACCACTCAGAAGCACCATATCAAGGTTTCGAGATCATCAGTAACATACAGAAGTAGTAGGAACTGCACTGAGGCTTAAGTCCAACAGTTCTATAGGTCTACGGATTAGTAACACGTGATCCTCATAGAAAGAAGAGAAAGCCTAATTCCTTAACCCCGTAGAAAAGATAAGATGACTCAGATCAGAAGGGCATGAGGTATAAGGAGTAAAAAGAGCCTTACGTTCCATCCCACAATCAATTCCCTTACATAACTAAAGAATTTCTAGACTCCACTTCGACCAGTTTGGCTTGGTAATCCTACAGGCAGTCAAGCTCTGATACCAAATCTGTCAGGACCCCGACTCAATGCCACATCGATCTAGCATGTAACACCTCATATCACTTTGCGGCCTCACGCACGGTATTCCCACGGTGTCGCCTTACCTTTGCCCGGGACCGTTTGCGCCTTTTGGCACACGTATATGATGGTGCCGCTAGCATCCATATGATAAGGAGCCCGGGCTGACATGGCTAGTCGTAAACCCAAAGTGGCACAAACTTACAGGGACAGGCATCCATGACCCAGCATCGAACGTGTCGGTCATCAGCGAGTGAATTCCAGGCTGTAGCACTGGGCTAGCAGGACTCCGGTGAACCAGGCTGTAGCGGGCTAACAGGACTCCGGTATTCATCGCGTGACATTTCCCCGAAGGGACAGACACAGGAACGAAGAAGGACACATGCCGGCCAGCCTAAGTGTTCCGGAGCAGTAGCAAGCTACCATGGCTCGGTGGAAACACTAGGAGACATTTCCCGGTAAGAGAGGCTACTAAAGATAAACAACTAGATAGTCAGATCTCACACATACCAAGCATTTCAATAACATACACACAATATGCTCGATATGTGCAAATACAACATGGCATCACAACATGACTCTACGACTCAAGTATGTATTCAATAGGCTCCGAGGAGCGAGATATTACAAACAGGGGTCTCATGACCCAACATTCAGAGCATACAAATCAAAACACAAGCGGAAGCTTAACATGTCTGAGTACAGACATCTATAAATGGAAAAGGCTGAGAAGCCTGACTATCTACCAAATCCTGCCGAGGGCACAAGATCGTAGCTGAGGTAACAAGCTAAAAATTGAAGTCCACGCGGAACTACTAGTGAGACTGAAGTCTCTCTGCAAAAACATAAAATAGGCAAACGTGAGTACAAATGTACCCAGCAAGACATACATCAGAACTAACTACATATGCATCATTTTCAACAAGGGGATGGTGGGGTTTAACTGCAGCAAGCCAGCTTTGACTCGGTGGCTATCCTGAACTACGACTGCAAGTAACTCTTTTGAGGTGGCGCACATGAGTCCACATATTCACCATATCAATACACCACTATGGAACCGCTCCCGTCTCCCTACGAGAACGCCATCCATAGCACTCACGCTTATCTTGCGTATTTTAGAGTATCCACTTTCACTTGTCTATGAACTGATATAAGCAACCCAGAAGTCCTTTACCACGGACACGGCTATTCGAATAGATGATGTTAACCCTGCAGGGGTGTACTTCTTCACACACGCTCTCACCACTTACCGCCGTTTACACAACATGTACTCGGCAACCTTCAAGCGGAAGCCCAACGTGGGTGTCGGCCACGGCCTACCTAAACACCTAAGTCTCTAGTCCAGGTTTATCGCCTATTCGGGTTCCATCCATGAGGATATCCGGCCGGAGTTTCGCTCACAGCCCCAAACGATGTGAACAGGGTTCCGTGACACCAAACGGGCGCCCGGTATACCCGGCCACGTGCCTACCGCATCACAGCCCACCCCTCCGGTCAGTGTTGCCCACGGCCTCCAGCATACTACAAACACCAGAAACTACTTGCAACTCCTGGACAGAGGACAAGGGTGATCAAGAAGCCGAGAGGGTCCATTGGTTTTGGGCCCAATGCGTGGTAGTAGCTGAATCATGGATCACAAACACAGAACTCGGTTCCTGAGGACGGCTGCAATGAGACAACCCACCATGTACTCCTACATGGCCTCTCACCGCTACCTTTACCAAATCATGTTCACACGCTTAGCTCACACACCGTAGGACATGTTCACACACCTATGATTCATTCCCGATGAATCAGACCTGACACAACTCTAAGCAGTAGCAGGCATGACGAACAAGCATGAATGAGTAGGCACAACAGGGCTCAAACAACTCCTACTCATGCTAGTGGGTTTCATCTATTTACTATGGCAATGACGGGTCATGCAGAGGATAAAGGGGTTCAGCTACTGCAGTAAGTAACAAATGAATCAATGTTGTCCTAATGCAGTAAAAGAGAGCAGGAGCAAGAGAGTGGGATTGTATCGGAATGAGCAAGGGGGTTTTGCTTGCCTGTCACTTCTGAAGATAGCATTGAGTCTTCATCAGTGTCAACGATCACATCATCGGTACAACGTCTATCGAGGGGGAACAACACCGGCAAACATAGAAGAAACACGATCAATGCAATGCACAATATGATGCATGCTATGACATGGCAATATGAATGTGTTTTGGGCTAATGCACCTAGCTATGATTTAAATGAAGTTGGTTTGAATACATGATTCAGATTCCAACTCCATATATGGTTATTTAAATGCCCTTTATTTGTTTTGTCCAAAATAGAGGACAAACATTGTTCAAACATGCATGAAAATGGTACAGATGGGTTCCTCGAATTTTTCTGATAATTTTTCATATATAATTTATCTCATTTGGAGTTACGGTTGATTTACTATGAATTTTAGAAGTTTTAGGCATTTTCTGGAATTTCCTGTATAAAAATAAATCCAGAAAATACTTATTGCGTCAGCATTGCGTCACTATGACGTCAGCAGGTCAACAGACGCTGCTGCTGGTCAAACCTGACCAGTGGGGTCCACTGGTCAGTGACTGGGGCTGGTTAGTGCCAATGACAGGTGGGTCCGGTCAATGCCCCAGTCAGCGAAGTCAACATGACATGTGGGGCCAGTCAACAGCCACGTCAGCGCGGTCAAAACTGACGCGTGGGGCCACTACGATTAGATTAAATTTAATCTATTATAGTTAGCCGGTTGGTTAGGCGGTGGGGCCCGGCTGTCTGTGACACGGTACGGTGATTAGTGGCTAATTAAGCCAGCCACGACAGCAAGTGACGCCGGCGACGACGGCTTCGGCGAGACCTCGCCGGAGTTGCTCGGGACGGTGCTATAGCCCGCGGCTGGTCGCGCTGAGGGCATCAAGAAGAGAGATAGCAAATTGCTCTACGATTTCATGGAAGCTATTCAACCATTCATGAGCATTATGTTTGGTGGAGGTTCAAAAGGACAGGTACTCAGGTTGGGAAAGGTGGCTATCACAAATGACATGTCTCTTGCAAATGTCATGCTTGTCCAATACCTTAAATACCACTTGCTTTCTGTTCACCAATTGGCTTCTGTTGGTTATGATACACTCTTTGGACTAACGGATGTGAAAGTATTTAAGAGAGATACTCTCGAAGTGGCCTTTGTTGGAGAGTTGGATGGCAACCTTTATACGGTTGATTTCTCGAAAGAGAGCACATTCAATGCAACTTGTCTAATGGCCAAGGCTGACAAGGGGTGGCTATGGCATCGTCGGTTAGCCCATGTCGGCATGAGAAATCTTCAGGATCTCTTAAAGGGGAATCACATCCTTGGACTAACCAATGTCTCTTTTGAGAAAGAATGTGTGTGTAGTGCATGCATAGCCGGGAAGCAACATCAATCAAAGCACCCACCCAAGAACATAGTATCTACTTCAAGGCCCCTGGAGCTCCTTCATGTGGATCTTTTTTGGCCTCCTTCATGGGATAGTCTTGGTGGGAAAAGTATGGGCTTGTCATTGTTGATGATTACTCAAGATATACATGGCTGTTCTGCCTCAAGTCCAAGGAAGAAAGGAAGATCACCTTCATCGATTTTGCCAAGCAAGCCCAACGCAAGTTTGACAAAGAGATCCTGGCAATAAGAAGTGACAATAGCTCTGAGTTCAAGAACTATACCTTGGAAGAATTTCTTAGTGATGAAGGGATTGAGCATCAATATTCAGCTCCATACACTCCTCAGCAAAATGGTGTAGCCGAAAGGAAAAACCGTACACTTGTAGAGATGGCAAGGTCCATGTTGGATGAATACAAGTCACCACATAGTTTTTGGGCCGAAGCTGTCAACACCGCATGCCATGCATCAAACCGGCTTTTCCTCTGCACTATATTGGAAAAGACTCCATATGAGCTTCTAACTGGGAACAAGCCAAATGTCAAGTACTTTCCTGTATTTGGGTGCAAATGTTTCATCCTCAACAAAAGAGAACGGTTAGGAAAATTTCAATCCAAAACAATTGAGGGTATATTTGTTGGCTATGGATCAAAACCTCACGCCTATAGAGTCTACAACAAATCCAATGGATGTGTTGTAGAAACTTGTGACGTGGTTTTTGATAAATTTAATGGCTCCCACGAGGAGAAGGTTGATCTAAGTGATGTAGGTGAAGAAGATTCTTCTCAAGAAATTTTGACCATGGGTGTTGGTGCACTTCTTCCTATGGAACAAGAACCTCATGATGATGAAGAAGAAGATGGAAGTCTCACACATCATCAAACTACTTCAACACCCATACCATTACAAGCTCCTATTATTCAACCAATGCCCTTAGCCTAAGTAGAAGAAAATGATCAAGTTTCTCTCCATGATAATCTTCAAGAACAAGATCATCATCAAGTGCAAGAACAAGAGAGTCCAATCATTGATGATGAGCCTCAACAAATGCAATATGAACAAGAAGATCTTCCTCCACACATTAATGATCCATATATTGAGGACGTGGATGAGGGACATGAAGTTGAACCTCGTGAAACCCTTATCTCCATCATGCCTCGAGTGGCCGGTCGTGTTGATGTTGACAAAATTCTCACCGGCATATCGGAAGGTAGAGTTACTCGTAAACATTTGACAAACTTTTGTGCTCAATTCTTGTTTCTGTCTAGTATTGAGCCCCTCAAGGTACAAGATGCATTGATGGACAACGATTGGCTTGTTGCTATGCAAGAAGAGTTGAACAGTTTTGAATGCAACCAAGTATGGTCATTAGTCAAGAGGCCATCTACCGAGCACAACGTCATTGGAACAAAATGGATTTTCAAGAACAAGCAAGATGAAAATGGTGTAATCATCCGCAACAAGGCAAGGTTAGTGGCACAAGGGTACTCACAAGTTGAAGGTCTGGACTTTGGTGAGACCTTTGCCCCCGTTGCCCGTCTTGAATCCATTCGCATTTTACTTGCTTATGCCGCTTTCAATGGTTTTACATTACATCAAATGAATGTGAAGAGTGCTTTCCTTAATGGTCCTCTACAAGAAGAGGTATATGTGTCACAACCACCCAGGTTCGTTGATCCCTTTCACAAAGACTATGTGTATAAACTTCATAAGGCTTTGTATGGCCTCAAACAAGCACCTCGTGCTTGGTATGATCATTTGAAGAAGTTTTTACTCGATGATGGTTTTGTAAGAGGGGTGATCGATCCCACTCTTTTTTACTAAGAGGGACAAGGGTGATTTGATCATATGCCAAATCTATGTAGATGACATCATTTTTGGTTCTCCTAACATTCATTTGTGCAAGAAGTTTGCGGCTTCAATGACCAAGAATTTTGAAATGTCACTCAATATGGATTTGAAGTTCTTTCTCGGATTTCAAATTCAACAATTTCAAGAAGGAATTTTCTTATCTCAAGCAAAGTACCTCAAGGATATCCTAGAGAAGTTTGGCATGTCTGATGCTAGTCCATGCAAGACACCCATGCCGACCAAAATTGCTCTCACTGAAGAAACAAATGGTACTCCTTTCGACCCATCTACTTACCGCTCTATGATTGGTTCATTGCTTTATCTTTGTGCATATAGACCAGACATCATGTTTAGTGTATGCATGTGTGCTAGATTTCAAGCTTTCCCTATGGAAAGTCATCATAAGGCGGTTAAGCATATTCTTAGATACCTTGTTCACACCCCAAAGTTGGGCCTCTGGTACCCCAAGGATTCTAAGTTTGATCTCATTAGATACATGAATGCGGATTGGGCTGGAGACAAAGTGGATCGTAAGTCCACATTCGGTGCATGTCAGTTTCTTGGACGATCCTTGGTAAGTTGGTCCTCGAAGAAACAAAATTGTATTGCTCTCTCTACCGCAGAAGCTGAATACATTGTTGTCGCCAGTTGTGCAACTCAGTTGTTATGGATGAGGAAAACTTTGAAGGATTACGGTATCACCTATAGACATGTGCCTCTTCTGTGTGATAATGAAAGTGCCATCAATATTGCTGAGAACCCCAAAGATCATCTCCGCACCAAACACATTGATATTAGGTATCATTTCTTGAGAGATCATGTTGAAAAGGGTGATATTCACATTGATCACATTGGTACAGATTTGCAACTGGCAGATATCTTCACCAAACCTTTAGATGAAGTAAGGTTTTGTCGACTTAGGCGTGAACTTGGTATCTTGGAGCTTGACAATATTATGTGGAATCTAGTACCCATTCATGCATGAATCTAATGTCTTGTCATGATGTAGGCATATATTTAGGGGGAGGCATTCAATTCATGAATATTCTCACCCTACTTAATGCAGAAAAAGAACCAACACTCTCAAAGTTACCATAGTTCTAGAACTATGGTGCTTTAACATGATGGAGTAGTGATTATGCACTCAAAGTTCAAATCTTTCCGTGTCATGTCACGTCTACTCAGACATGGTGGCAGTAGCCACCACTTGTATCATTAGAACAATATTGGAGTGGTATATGGTTACTATTGATTGGGATAGGGTACTAGTTACTTAATAAGAAATTCTTACAATGGACGGTAATCTTCTTCTCCTCATCATGATCAGCAGCACAGACACTTGCACCTTGCCTCTTGTCAATTCTGGTGTCGGACGTCCGTGGCTTACCGGGCGTTTCTCCAACGCCGGACGTCCGTAGATCTCCGGACGTCCGTAACTTCTTCTCTGTTAAACTCAGCACGGTCGTCCGGCCTATTCGGACGTCCATAATATACCTTCTGGTGCCTTCGCGCCGGTCGTCTGAGGCTTTCGGTCGTCCGTAAAATCATCTCTGTCATATTTTTTCCTGGCCCCGACCCCGGTCGTCCGTGCCCCCCCCCGGTCGTTTGGACTCCTATTCGACTTCGGTCGTCCGTAGGCTCCGGTCGTCCGGTCGTTTTCACCGGCCCCTATATATAGTGCGTGGTAGGGTTTCAGAACTGCTCCCTCATCCTCCTCTCCACTATTCCCCACCGCCGCCGCTCCAGCCCGTTGGTCTCTTGTCGTGGCCACACGTCGCCGTGCCCCTTGCCAAGGCTACTTTCTGCTCGGGATCCGCTCCATGGCCTCGGTCCTCGCCGCAGTTCTTCTGTCTAGCATGGCCTTCGCCCAAGCCCCGGCGGCCTATCTCTCTGCCGGTTGCCTGGTGTGTTCCGGTCGCCGGTTTCCTCCGTGTTCCTCACTTCAAGGTCATGATGCCTAGGACCAAGCACTCCGCTCGCAAGCAAGTCACCGGAGGGCCGGCTCGTTTGTCTCGTCGTGGTGGCTCTGATGACTCCCAGGAGCAGGCTCGTCCTCAGAAGTGTGCCGCCCGCCCTCCCAGCTCATCTAGCGACTCCTCCTCGGAGGGGTCGGACTTTGAGGATGAACTTGAGGAGGTGGAACCGGCCCCGTTTGTTGGTGTTCGCGTCTCTGCACCCAAGCCGGACACTCATCGTCCAACCTTCCAGCCTCCTCCTCCTCTGGTGCAACCACATGGTGATGCTCGTCACATCTCACTTGAGCCTCCATTACCACTCAGCCGCCATATTAAGCGTTTCAACGAGGTTCCCACCGCTTCGTATCTTAAATTGCGTCGCGATGTTGATAAATTTACTGTTGTTAGGGATTCTCAGGATAGTCGCTTTCGCACTAATGTCCAAGCCGACATCTTTACCACTATTATCATCCCTAAAGGCTTGTCACTCCATGTCTGCATTGATCTAGAGCATATTCGCACTCATCCGGAGAAATATCCAGGAGCTATTGAGCTCATTGAGTCATCCAATCTAGCTACTCCATTTGCATTTCAACATGATTTTAACCATGCTGCCATTCATCAATTCTATGCCACATGTTCTTTTGGTCCTGATAACACTGTCACATGGATGACCTCAGACACCGCACTCACAGCATCTTATGCTCAGTTTGTCACTGCCCTTGGATTTCCGGACACCGGGTTCAAAATCCACAAGGATGATCCCAACCATAGGCCCAAGGGCATTGAGGTCTGTGCGGATCTTCTTAGACCTCTACCAACTTTGTCTGACATTGAAAAACAAAAGGGTCTAAACCAAGTCTCCATTTGGCGCTTCCCTTTCAACATCATTTATCAGTGTGTCATCCGCACCATCTATCCCAAGATGGGTGACATAGGCTCCTGCAGCAGCTATTGCATTGATCTCATGCATCGCCTCTTTGCATCTCCCAAAGGGAAGATCAATGTTCCACAGTTTCTATGGCAGGAGATCCGCCTTGCTAGCTTCCAGCACAAGAGGGCATTTCTTCATGCCCCCTTTATTCAGGCTTTTATCGAGAGCATAGCTTCTTTTCCCATTGTTTACACTCACGTGCATGAGCGATGGGTCATTCCAGCTCACATGGCGGCTGATCATGTTCCTCCTCCTACCGCTACTGCTCGTCGCACCGCTGCTAGTGTTCCTTCTCATGCTGCCCGTTCTCCTTCCAGTTCTGCACCTTTTGGGCGCATTGCTCGTTTTCTTGGGAAGGCTAACTCTGCCATGATCAAGATGTTCACCTTCCATTGCTCCCAACATCACGATGTTGTCACTCGCATGGTAACTTCCAAGAACGCTCTGAAGGCTCGTCTGAGAGACTACGGAGTGTATGATATGAGTGACGATGAGCGTCTTCCTGAAGATCCCCCTTCTGACTTTGGTTTCCCCTCGGGTCCTGAGCGGGCTGATTTCTTCGACGAGGCTGGTGGCAGTGGTGCTCATGATGATGATGAGGATGATCTCTGATGCTGTTATGTCCCCCCCTTTTCTTTATTTTTGGATATTTGATGCCAAGGGGGAGTAGGCTTTATATGCATGCTTTTCTAGCTCATTATGTAATCGAACTTATTGCTATGATTGTGTTTTAGCTTGTATTGAACCTATGTTATGAGTTTGTCGAGACTGAGATTTGGTGAATCTATATGTGATGAATCTATATGAAGTTTAATTCTTGATTATCTTGTGTATGAGATTTTGGTTTATTGGCATCACTTTGAGGGGGAGCCCTCGTCATGTTTTAGTATCTATGATATCACTTTGAGGGGGAGCCCTCGTCATGTTTTAGTATCTATGGTATCACTTTGAGGGGGAGCTCACTCCCCTCGTCATGTTTTAGTATCTATGGTATCACTTTGAGGGGGAGCTCACTCGTTGCTCATTCTTGATTATTGTTATTGAGATCCACAACAAATACTTTCGATTACTATTATGAGTGTGCATATGAGTTGCCATCAACTACCAAAAAGGGGGAGATTGAAAGTGCAATCATGCCCTTAATCATATTTTGATGTTGATGACAACACATATCCTAGGGACTAATCATGTTTATCAAGTATATCTCAGGATTATGTCTCAAAGACCATGTGCATGGAGATACAAGACATTGACTTCGTTTTTGGTTTGTTCTTGAGTATATGGATCCCGCACTATTAAGAGGGGATCGTTGGATCTAGTGAAAAACTATCTCAAAATCCACAGCTCCTATTCTTTGTCTCCGGACGTCCAGTGCTCTACGGACGTCCGGTCCCCCTCAGCTGCCCGAACGTCCGGCTCCCTCCGGTCGTACGGCGTTCCTTTACAGAATGATATTCGCGGATGTCCGGAACTCTCCGGACGTCCGATAATTCACAACAGAACCGTATTTACAGACTTCCGGACTCTCTGGTCATCCGGACTCCGGATGTCCGGCCCGTCTCGGACGTTCGTGTCCTGTGTATTGGTTCGTGGCTCACATATTCACAGTGGCCGGTCATCCAATGACTGTCGGACGTCCGGACTTATTTGTGCCACCGGACGTCCGATGTTGTCAGGACGTCCGACCTATCCTATGCACTTATGTGTCCCAAACGGTCACCTTTCCACACCCACTATATATATTCCTTTCCCTTCCACGGGATAAGGTTGACCATTCACTTTGAGCTTGCCAAGAACACTCTTCACTCTCTCTCTCATTTAGCTACACCAAATCCTAGATTCCCAAGTGTTCTAGGAGCATTTGAGAGAAGTTCTCCAATCAAGTGATAGATCCACTCCTTCCCCTTCTTTGCACCAAAGGAATTCGTGACTTGAGCAAGTCTTGAGCTTCTTACCAACGTTCTTATTACTCTTGGAGGTTGGAGACTCCTAGGCGGTAGGAGTCTTTCGGAGAGGAATCAACCGTTGTGATTACCCCCGGAAAGTCTATAAGGGTTTGGAGATCACCCTATGGTCTACCACTAGTGGTTGAGAAACGCCTCCGTGGTGTTGTATCAAAGGGAGAATAGGGTGAGCCTTCATGGCGTTGGTGTGCCTTCGTGGTAACATCCACCTCTCTAACGGTGACTAGCTTCCCTCCAAGGAAGTGAACATCGGCATACATCCTTGTCTCCCGAAGTTGCGGTTATTCCTAACCCTAACTCTCTACTTGTGGTTACTTGTCTCTTTGCACTTACATCATATTGTGCTTGCTTACTTAAGTGTTTGGGTTACTTGCTTAGTATTTAGTACTCACTTGCAATTGTTAGGATCACCTTCATATTCCGCACTATTGCCTAAAATTGCTAAGTAATAATTAAAATTTGTACCCCCCCTCTAGGTCCATCTCGATCCTTTCACCTGAACTATTGTATGTCATCTTTATGTGAACCTGGAAAATTAATTGTATGTCACCTTTATGTGAACCTGAATGTGTGCAGATGACCAAATATGTGGGCTGTTTGCATATATGTGAACCTGGAGCAATTATGTGTGTTTTTTTGTTTCCATATGTGTGAATCTACTTCGAATATGTGACATTTTTTTCCTATGGGTACTGTACAGGGGATACGGCTACAAAATACAAGGGAGGCTCTGTCCAATTTTTTATGTTGAAATTGAATTTGTGCATATGTGTACTGTACATGGGATATGCCTCCAAAATATAAGGGAGGCTCTGTCCAAATTTTCAATTGAAATTTGTGCATGAGTGTACTGTACTGTACTGTACAGGGGATAATTGCAGATATTGTTTCATTTGGTAATATATTCCACTTCATATTGCCATTGTTTTTGACTTTCATTTTGGACACAAAATACATCAAGGGTAAAATGGACTTTTCATGTTGTATTTAACGGTGTTAGTTGGCAAAACTGACGGAAACATCATAGAGGGAACAAAATGAAGTTTGAGTGTCAAAAAAGGAAAAAAATCTTTTAGGGCAAAATGGGAATCAAATTTTAAGAGAGGGCCAAATAAGGAATTATCTCTATATAGGGCGCCTTATGTGTCGGTTGGCTTAAGTGGCGCCTGCTGCAGCTCGCTAGTGGCCCAGCCCATGAAGACACAGGGGCAGTGCAAAAACTGCATTTATGTCACGAAAAAACCACCAACACGATGCTCTCATCAGGATTCGTACCTGCACTAGTAAGCTCCAATACATGATTCCTAACCACTAGACCTATTAAGCCCTTATGAAAAAATGCAACGCGAAATTTCTAAGAACCATAATTAAGCCACGCTATTTAGAAAAACGGGATTTCTTTAGAAAAGAAATGTGAACAAATTTTGAATGTCCATAGATTTAAAAAAACATGACGAATTAGAAATAAAGTTCGTGTATTCAAAAAACATTCAAGAATTCAAAGGCTCATAAAAATTCAAAAAAACTTCATCAATTTTCAAAAAAGTTCACAATTTTGAAAAAAATTCATCGACTTTGAAAAAAGTTCACCGATTTGGAAAAAAGTTCACTGATTTTGAAGAAAAAGTTCATCGAATTTGGAAAAAGTTCATCGAATTTAAGAAAGTTCGTCGGATTTGAATAAAAGTTAATCAAATTTGAGAAAAAAATCATTCGTTTTAAAAAAAGTTCATCAAAAATTGAGAAGAAGTTCATTGGTTTTGTGAATAGGTTCACGAAATTTTTGAAAAGTTCATTGAACCAGGAAGAAGAAGCAAAAAAAAAAAGATATAAGGAAAGTAGATGGATAAAAAGGTAGAGAAAGATGTACGTAAGCACAAGCGGCTTAGTGGCGTGGTGGTTATTGCCTTGGACCTGGAAGGAGGTCGCAGGTACGTTTCACGCTGCCCCCGTGTACTTCTTTTTCCTCTTTTAAAGCAGGGGTGTGCGATGTTTACGAATAACCCATAAACGGGGAGCTCCTATAGAGCGCATAAGGCGCCGGGAACGCAGCAAGCACGCACCCCCCGCTCCCCCTTCGCACCCGTCTACGCCAGCCCATGTGCGGGCCAGGAACTGCCTGTTTCCTTTCTTCTTCAGTTTTTTGTTTTTCCATTTTTTCAATAATTTGGGATATAAAAATAGTTGCTAATTTTAATAAACCTATAATGATTTCAAAATAAATAAATCATCATTACAGAAAAATGCTCTAGAATTCAAAAACTGTTCATGAATTTGTAAAAAATGTTCATAAACTTAAAAAATGTTTACAATTTTAAAAAAATAAAACAAATATTCGCTAATTCAAAAAATGTTCATGAATTTGGAAAAAAAGTCCACGATTCAAACAAATGTTCACAAATTTGGAAAAAATAATTATTATTTCAAAAAAAATGTTCATGATTTGAAAAACGTGTTCATAACTTAATAGAATGTTCACGAATTTCTAAAAAAAGTTCACGATTTCAAAAAATGTTCACAGTTTCAAAACAAAATGTTCATGATTTAAGAGTAAAGATTTAGTAAAAATAAAACCATGATTTTGGAAAAGAAATTCATCATTCAAAAAAATGATTTTAGAAACAAATCGCGAATTAATTGATTTTCAGAAATTGAAAAACAAGAATAAAAATGAAAACATAAAGCAAGAAAAAATAAAAAGAAAACAAATAGGGAAAACAAAAAACAAAAACAAAAACCGAAAGAAAGATATAAAAACCCGGTTCAGGGAAGGTTCTAGAACCTTCCCAAAACCGACTGGGGTTAAACCTTGGAATGGGTCGGCTCATAGAAACAGCAGCGAGCCAGGGGGGGTATGCGCCACGGTGCTACATGTCGACCTACGCGCCGAATAGGAAGCCAGCCATAAACGGGCGCTTAAGGCGCCGTTTAGGGTTTGCCCATTTTCAGTGCCATGCGTGTCCTATGCGCCATTATGGTCAGGTCCAATAACATCCTTGCCTCGCTCCGGTCATTTTCTCACGTGGAACTCCCTCCTTCAAAAAACCCAGCAATTGCTAACTCAGAAAAAATGGCTATCTATTCTTTGACATATTTTTTTTAAAAGGCATTCGATTTTTTATGGATTTTTTATAAAAATCATGAATTAAAAATTAAACATGGATCCTAAAAATATTCATGAATATTGAAAAAATTGTGAATTTAAAAATGTTCAAAAGTTTTTAAAATATTCTTGAATCTGAAATGATATGCATGATTCTTAAATGCTCGAAAATTTAAAAAATATGTTACGAATTTGCAACAAGTAGAAGAAAAAATGGCTGAGAAAGAGAGAGAAAATTTGCCTGACCAGGTGTGCCTCTCGTTCGAGTTGGACCATGACAAACATTTGCTGGGGGCATGACAATTTTGTTCGCCGAGGATGCTCGCGACAATGCAAGTTACCATAAAAAAATGGCAAACCAGCAAACATTTGTTGGGGGCATGACAATTTATGTTGGCAGAGGATGACAAGTTTAGTTAGCAAACATGACTAATCTGCCTTAGTTTAGTTTTTTGCCAGGATTAGTCATGCTTGCAAACTAAAATTGTGTGCTTGCGACAATGTAAGTTGCCATAAAAATTCTTCGATTTGCCATCCCCTCGCAGCGAACATTAGTCGAATAGCATTACCATCACCAACTAATCAGAGTTCCACCCAATGAGCTTACAATAGGAAATTCCATGTCAGGGCAGGCTCTACTCTGCTACTCTCGGCCTCCCACGCTCCCTTGTCCAAGTATTAGTAGGTGTCTTGGCGCACTCTGCTGCGCCCTTCGAATGTTGATTTGTCATCTCACCTATTTTTTCACTCCACTAGTTGAGCCAATATACTTGCTGCCTCATATTTGTATTTTGAGATTATTTTTATGTGCTATGTTACAAAGGAAATGGAACTTGTAAGACCACATAACACAATCATAGTAGCTTCTTGGTGTAGGGCATACAATATGGATCTACGTGTTGCCCATATAACAAAAATGATTCTGATTAGTTATTCCTACCAAAGACAATGAGAAAAGAAATCTTGGCCACAAATAACAATTGTTATTTTAAATTTTATGCGCTTGCAGCTCAGACTGTTCATATTCCGATAAATAGCTATTTGTTTACACCCAAAGAGGGTACTACAATTCCTGACAATAGCTCAATGGACCAAAGTTAGAAATAAATATAGCTTTCATCAAAACTGAAATTAAGCAAGAAGGGATATTAGAAGACTACATGAAGTTGAATTATCAATAGAACGTGGGGTGAGAAGTCCAGCTGCCAATAGACCAACTAAGTTCAAAAACTTCGAAAAACTTTGCTTTACATATAGGTCTTGAAGAAAAAATTGAAACTTTTTGGGAAACGTTGCATGGAAAACAAAAAAAATCTACGCACACGCAAGATCTATTCATGGAGATGCATAACAACGAGGGGGAGAGTATGTCTACGTATCCTCGTAGACCGTAAGCGAAAGTGTTTAGTAACGCGGTTGATGTAGTCGAACTTCTTCACGATCCAACCGGCCAAGTACCGAATGTACAACACCTCCGCGTTCAACACACATTCAGCTCTGTGATGTCCTCGTCTTCTTGATCCAGCAAGACGACGAAGTAGTGGATGAGTTCCGACAGCACGACGACATGGTGACGGTGGTGGTGATGCTATCCCCACAGGGCTTCGCCTAAGCAGTACGAAAAAATGACCGAGGGACGAAACTATGGAGAGGGGCGCCGCACATGGCTAAGAGATTGTCGTGGTTATGTGTGGCACCCCCTCCCAAATATATATAGGTGGGGGAGGGGGGAGCAGCCAGGAGGTTCCCCAAGTAGGGCCGATTCCTACTTTGGCTCCTGCCCTGGCCGCCCCCCTACCATATATGTCGGAGGGGGAAAGAAAAGGGGAAGAGGGAAGGAAGGGGGAGGCTGAATCCCCCTCTTTCATTTCTCCCATAGGCCGGCTGCCATAGGGGGGTGCGCCAGCCCCTTGTGGGCTGGTGTGCTCCCCTCTTTTGGCCCATATGGCCCCTGTACCTCCTGGGGGTGTCCGGAACCCCTTCCGGTGACCCGATGACTACCTGGTGCACTCCGAACCTCTTTTAGTGTCTGAATATCATCGTCCTATACATCAGTCTTTACCTCTGGACCATTCCAGAGCTCCTCATCATGTCTATGACCTCATCCGGGACTCTGAACAACATTCGGTCACCAAATCATATAACTCATATAAAACTATATCATCAACAAACGTTAAGTGTGCGGACCCTACGGGTTCGAGAACTATGAAGACATGACCGAGACACCTCTCTGGTCAATAACCAATAGCAGAACATGGATTCCCATATTGGTTCCTACATATTCTACGAAGATCTTTATCGGTCAAACCGTCATGACAACATACGCAATTCCCTTTGTTTGTTGGTATGTTACTTGCCCGAGATTCGATCGTTGATATCTCCATACCTAGTTCAATCTCGTCACCGGCAAGTCTCTTTACTCGTTCCGTAATACATCATCTTGTAACTAACTCCTTAGTCATTTGCTTGCAAGCTTATTATGATGTGTATTACCGAGAGGGCCTAGAGATACCTCTCCGATACTCGGACTAACAAATCCCAATCTCGATCCATGCCAACTCAACAAACACCTTCAGAGATACCTGTAGAGCATCTTTATCATCACACAGTTATGTTGTGACTTTTGATAGCACACAAGGTATTCCTCCGGTATTCAGGAGTTGCAGGATCTCATAGTGGAAGGAACATGTATTTGACATTCAAGAAAGTAGTATCAATAAATTGAAAGATCGTACGCTAAGCTAACGGATGGGTCTTATCCATCACATCATTCTCCTAATGATGTGATCCCCTTATCAAATGACAACACATGTCTATGGTTAGGAAACCTTAACCATCTTTGATCAACGAGCTAG
The DNA here is from genome assembly GCF_002162155.2 of Triticum dicoccoides. Lineage (NCBI taxonomy): Eukaryota > Viridiplantae > Streptophyta > Magnoliopsida > Poales > Poaceae > Triticum > Triticum dicoccoides. The sequence continues at coordinate 211,936,945 of NC_041383.1, forward strand.
TCTAGTAGAGGCTTACTAGGGACATGGTATTTCTTTATGTATTCACACATGTATTTAATTTTCCGATCAATACAATTCTAGCATGAATAATAAACCTTTATTATGATTAAGGAAATATAATAATAAACATTTTATTATTGCCTCTAGGGCATATTTCCATCAGTCTCCCACTTTCACGAGAGTCAATAATCTAGTTCACATCGTCATGTGATTAACACCCATAGTTCACATTGCCATGTGACTAACACCCAGAGTTTTCTAGAGTCAGTAATCTAGTTCACATTGCCATGTGATCAACAACCAAAGAGTACTAAGGTGTGATCATGTTTTGCTTGTGAGAGAGGTTAGTCAACAGGTCTGCCATATTCAGATCCGTATGTATTTTGCAAATTTCTATGTCTACAATGCTCTGCATGGAGCTACTCTAGCTAATTGCTCCCGCGTTCAATACGTATCCAGATTGAGACTCGGGGTCATCCGGATTTATGTTAAAGCTTGCATCAACGTAACCCTTTACGAAGAACTCTTTATCACCTCCATAATCGAGAAGCATTTCCTTAGTCCTCTTTACGTACCTAAGGATAATTTTGACCATTGTCTAGTGGTCCACTCCTGGATCACTATTGTGCCCCTTTGCCAAACCCATGGCAAGGCACACAACAAGTCTGGTACACAACATGGCATACTTTATAGAACCTATGGCTGAGGCACAGGGAATGACTTTCATTCTCTCTATATATTTTGCCGTGGTTGGGATTTTGAGTCTTAATCAACTTCACACCTTGTAACACAGGCAATAACCCTTTCTTTGACTGATCCATTTTGAACTTCTTCAAAACTTTGTCAAGGTATGTGCTTTGTGAAAGTCCTATTAAGCGTCTCGATCTATCCCTATAGATCTTGATGCCCAATATATAAGCAGCTTCACCGAGGTCTTTCATTGAAAAATTCATATTCAAGTATCCTTTTATGCTATCCAGAAATTCTATATCATTTCCAATCAATAATGTCATCCACATATTGTTGGGAATCGTTGCATGGAAAACAAAAAAAATTCTACGCACATGCAATGATCTATCAATGGAGATGCATAGCAACGAGGGGGAGAGTGTTTGTACGTACCCTCATAGACCGTAAGTGGAAGCGTTTCACAACGCGGTTGATGTAGTCGAACTTCTTCGCACTTCAACCGATCAAGTACCGAACGCACAACACCTCTATGTTCTACACATGTTCAGCTCGGTGACATCCCTCGCTTTCTTGATCCAGCAAGACGTCAAGGTACTAGATGAGTTCCGTCAGCATGACGACATGGTGATGGTGATGGTGAAGTGATCTCCATAGGGTATTGCCTAAGCACTACGAAAATATGTTCGGGGTGTAAACGGTGGAGGAGGGCGCCACACACGGCTAACAATTCTTCTAGGGTGTGCTAGGCGCCCCCTCCCACATATATATAGGTGGGAGGGGGAGGGGAGAGGCCAGGGCATGCCCTAGGGCTGGCCGCCGGCCCCCTAGGGGCCTGCCTTGCCCTGCGCCCCCTGCCATGTTTCCCAAAGGGGAAGGAAAGAGGGGGGAAGAGGGAAGGAAGTGGGAATCCTAATCCACACTTTCCTATCCCTTCTCCCCTTTCCTTGTCCTCCTTAGGCCGACCCGTATGGGGGGCGCACCAGCCCCTTGTGGTTGGTGTGTTTCCCCTCTTGGCCCATAAGGCCCATATCTTTTGTCGAGGGTGCCCGGAACCCCTTCTAGTGACTCGATATGTACGTGATACCCCCCCCCCCCCAAAACACTTCCGGTGACCGAATACCATCATCCTATATATGAATCTTTACCTATCGACCATTTAGAGACTCCTAGTCATGTCCGTGATCTCATCCAGGACTCCGAACAACATTTGGTCACCATATCACATAACACATATAATACTATATCATCATGGAATGTTAAGCATGTGGACCCTACGGGTTCGAGAACTATGTAGACATGACCGATACACCTCTCCGGTCAATAACCAAAAGCAGAACCTGGATGCCCATATTGGTTCCTACATATTCTACGCAGATCTTTATAGTTCGAACCGTTGTGACAACATATGTAATTCCCTTTGTCCATCGGTATGTTACTTGCCCCAGATTCAATCGTCGGTATCTTCATACCTAGTTCAATCTTGTTACCGGCAAGTATCTTTACTCATTCCGTAATACATCACCTCGTGACTAAATCCTTAGTCATTTGCTTGCAAGCTTATGATGTGTATTACCGAGAGGGCCCAGAGATACCTCTCCGATACTCAGATTGACAAATCGTAATCTCGATCTATGCCAACTCAACAAACACCTTCGGAGATACCTGTAGAGCATCTTTACAATCACCCAGTTACGTTGTGATGTTTGATAGCACACAAGGCATTTCTCCAGTATCCGGGAGTTACATAATCTCATAGTTGATGGAATATGTATTTGACATAAGGAAAGCAATAGCAATAAAACTGAACGATCATTATGCTAAGCTAACGGATGGGTCTTGTCCATCACATGATCCTCCTAATGATGTGATCCCGTTATCAAATGACAACTCATATCCATGGTCAGGAAACCTTAACCATCTTTGGGCAATGAGCTAGTCAAGTAGAGGCTCACTAGGGCACAATGTTTGTTTATGTATTCACACATGTATTTAGGTTTCCGATCAATACAATTCTAGCATGAATAATAAACCTTTCTCATTAATACGGAAATATAAAATAAAAACTTCATTATTTCCTCTAGGGCATATTTCCTTTAGTCTCCCACTTGCACTAGAGTCAATAATCTATATTACAATGTAATGAATCTAACACCCATGGAGTCTTGGTGCTGATCATGTTTTGCTCGTGGAAGAGGCTTAATCAAAGTGTCTGCTACATTCAGATCCGTATGTATCTTGCAAATTTCTATGTCTCCATCCTTGACTTGTTCACGAATGGAGTTCAAGTGTCTTTTGATGTGTTTGGTTCTCTTGTAAAATCTGGATTCCTTAGCCAAGGCAATTCCTCCACTGTTGTCACAAAAGATTTTCATTGGATCCGATGCACTAGGTATTACACCCAAATCGGATATGAACTCCTTCATCCAGACTCCTTCATTTGCTGCTTCGAAGTAGCTATGTACTCCGCTTCACACGTAGATCCCGCCACGACGCTCTGCTTGGAACTGCACCAACTAACAGCTCCGCCATTCAATATAAATACATGTCCGGTTGGTGACTTAGAGTCATCCGGATCAGTGTCAAAGCTAGCATCGACGTAACCATTTATGACGAGCTCTTTGTCACCTCCATAAATGAGGACCATATCCTTGGTCCATTTCAGGTACTTCAGGATGTTCTTGACCGTTGTCCAGTGATCCACTCCTGGATTACTTTGGTACCTCCCTGCCAAACTTATGGCAAGACACACATCAGGTCTGGTACACAGCATAGCATACATGATAGAACCTATGGTTGATGCATAGGGAATGACTTTCATTTTCTGTCTATCTTCTGCAGTGGTCGGGCTTTGAGTCTGACTCAACTTCACACCTTGTAACATAGGCAAGAACTCTTTCTCTGACTAATCCATTTTGAAATTCTTCAAAACCTTGTCAAGGTATGTGCTTTGTGAAAGTCCTATTAAGCATCTTGATCTATCCCTATAGATCTTGATGCCCAATATATAAGCAGCTTCACCGAGGTCTTTCATTGAAAAACTCTTATTCAAGTATCCTTTTATGCTATCCAGAAATCCTATATCATTTCCAATCAACAATATGTCATCTGCATATAACATTAGAAATGCTATAGAGCTCCCACTCACTTTCTTGTACATACAGGCTTCACCGAAAGTCTGTAGAAAACCATATGCTTTGATCACCTCATCAAAGTGTATATTCCAACTTCGAGATGCTTGCACCAGTCCCTAGATGGATCGATGGAGCTTGCAAACTTTGTGAGCACTTTTAGGATCGACAAAACCTTCTGGTTGCATCATATACAACTCTTCTTTAAGAAATCAATTAAGGAATGCATTTTTGACGTCCATTTACCAGATTTCATAATCATAAAATGCGGCAATTGCTAACATGATTTGGACGGACTTAAGCATCGCTACGGGTGAGAAAGTCTCATCGTAGTCAACCCCTTGGACTTGTCATAAACCTTTTGCGACAAGTTGAGCTTTGTAGACAGTAACATTACTATCAACGTCAGTCCTCTTCTTGAGATCCATTTATTCTCTATGGCTTGCCGATCATCGGGCAAGTCCACCAAAGTCCACACTTTGTTCTCATACATGGATCATAACTCAGATTTCATGGCCTCAAGCCATCTGCTAGAATCAGGGCTCATCATAGCTTCTTCATAGTTCGTAGGTTCGCCATGGTCTAATAACATGACTTCTAGAACAGGATTACCGTACCACTCTGGCGCGGATCATGCTCTGGTTGACCTACGAGGTTCAGTAGCAACTTGATCTGAAGTTTCATGATCATTATCATTTGCTTCCTCTCTAGTTGGTGTAGGCATCATCGGAACGGATTTCTCTGATGTGCTACTTTTCAATTCGAGAGAAGGTACGATTACCTCAACAAGTTCTACTTTCTCTCACTCACTTCTTTCGAGAGAAACTCCTTCTCTAGAAAGGTTCCATTCTTGCCAACAAAGATCTTGCCTTCGGATCTTTGGTATAAGGTGTACCCAATTGTTTCCTTAGGGTATCCTATGAAGATGCACTTCTCCGATTTGCATTCGAGCTTATCAGGATGAAGCCTTTTTGCATAAGTGTCGCAGCCCCACACTTTAAGAAACGACAGCTTAGGTTTCTTGCCAAACCATAGTTCATACGATGTCGTCTCAACGAATTTAGATGGTGCCCTATTTAACATGAATGTAGCTCTCTCTAATGTATAACCCCAAAATGATAGTGGTAAATCGGTAAGAGACATCATAGAACACACCATATCCAATAAAGTAGAGTTACGACGTTTGAACACACCATTACGCTTTGGTGTTCCAGGTGGCGTGAATTGTGAAACTATTCCACATTGTTTTAAATGAAGGCCAAACTCGTAAATCAAATATTCGCCTCCATGATCAGATCGTAGAAACTTTATTTTCTTTTTCCGATGATTCTCCACTTCACTCTGAAATTCTTTGAACTTTTCAAATGTTTCAGACTTGTGTTTCATTAAGTAGACATACCCATATCTACTCAAATCATCTGTGAAGGTCAGAAAATAACGATACCCGTCGCGTGCCTCAACACTCATCAGACTGCATACATCGGTATGTATTATTTCCAATAAGTCACTGGCTCGCTCCATTGTTCCGGAGAACAGAGTTTTAGTCATCTTGCCCATGAGGCATGGTTCGCAAGTATCAAATGATTCATAATCAAGTTATTCCAAAAGCCCATCTGCATGGAGTTTCGTCATGCGTTTTACACCAATATGACCTAAACGGCAGTGCCACAAATATGTTGCACTATCATTATTAACTTTGCAACTTTTGGCATCAATATTATGAATATGTGTATCACTACAATCAAGATTCAATAAAAATAGACCACTCTTTGAGGATGCATGACCATAAAAGATATTATTCATATAAATAGAACAACCATTATTCTCTAATTTAAATGAATAACCATCTCGCACTAAGCAAGATCCAGATATAATGTTCATTCTTAACGCTGGCACCAAATTACAATTATTCAAGTCTAAAACTAATGCCGAAGGTAGATGTAGAGGTAGCGTGTCGACGGCGATCACATCGACCTTGGAACCATTCCTGACGCGCATTCTCACCTCGTCCTTAGCCAATCTTTATTTAATCCGTAGCTCCTTTATCGAGTTACAAATATGAGCAATCGAACTAGTATCAAATACCCAGGTGCTACCACGAGCATTAGTAAGGCGTACACATCAATAACATGTATATCAAATATACCTTTGTTCACTTTGTCATCCTTCTTATCCGTCAAATACTTGGGGCAGTTCTGCTTCCATTGACTAGTTCCTTTGCAGCAAAAGCACTCAGTTTCAGGCTTGGGTCCAGCTTTGGGCTTCTTTCCGGGAGTGGCAACTTCCTTGCCATTCTTCTTGAAGTTCCCTTTCTTTCCCTTGCCATATTTCTTGAAACTACTGGTCTTTTTAACCATCAACACTTGATGCTCCTTCTTGATTTCTACCTCTGTCGCTTTAAGCATTACGAAGAGCTCGGGAGTTGTTTTGTTCATCCCTTGCATATTATAGTTCATCACAAAGCCTTTGTAACTTGGTGGCAGTGATTGAAGAACACTGTCAATGACACAATCAACTGGAAGATCAACTCCCAGCTGAGTCAAGTGATTATAATACCCAGACATTTTGAGTATGTGTTCATTGACAGAACTGTTCTCCTCCATCTTGCAGCTATAGAACTTGTTGGAGACTTCATATCTCTCAACTCGGGCATTTGCTTGAAATATTAACTTCAACTCTTGGAACATCTCATATGCTCCATGACATTCAAAATGTCTTTGAATTCCCGGTTCTAAGCCGTAAAGCATGGCACACTAAACTATTGAGTAGTCATCAGATTGAGATTGCCAGACGTTCAAAACATCAGCGTCTGCTCCTGCAGCAGGCCTTTCAAATAGCAGTGCATCAAGGACATAATTCTTCTGTGTAGCAACGAGGATAATCCTCAAGTTACGGACCCAGTCCATGTAGTTGCTACCATCATCTCTCAACATAGCTTTCTCTAGGAACGCATTAAAACTCAAGGGAACGGTAGCACAGGCCATTGATCTACAACATAGATATGCAAAACTATAAGACTAAGTTCATGATATATTAAGTTCAATTAATCAAATTACTTAAGAACTCCCACTTAAATAGACATCCCTCAAGTCATCTAAGTGATAAGTGATCCAAATCAACTAACCCTTGTCTGATCATCACATGAGGTGGGGTAGTCGTCAATGGTGAACATCTCTATGTTGATCATATCTACAATATGATTCACGTTCGACCTTTCGGTTTCTAGTGTTCTGAGGGCATGTCCGTACATGCTAGGCTCGTCAAGTTTACCCGAAGTATTCCGTGTGTGCAAAACTGTGTTGCACCCATTGTATGTGAAAGTAGAGTCGATCACACCTGATCATCATGTGATGTCTCAACACGACGAGCTGTAGCAACGGTGCATACTCAGGGAGAACACTATTACCTTGAAATTTAGTGAAGGGATCATCTTATAATGCTACTGACGTTCTAAGCAAAATAAGATGCAGAAAAGATAAACATCACATGAAATCAAAATATGTGACATGATATGGCCAGCATCATCTCGTGCTTTTGATCTCCATCTCCAAAGCATCGTCATGACTCCATAGTCACCGGCTTGACATCTTGATCTACATCATTGCGTCGTGGTCGTCTCGCTAACTATTGCTTCTACAACTATTGCTAACTCATAGTGATAAACTAAAGCAATTACATGGCGTTTTCATTTCATACAATAAAGATACAACCATAAGGCTCCTGCCAGTTGTCGATAACTTACAAAACATGATCATCTCATACAATAACATTTATCACATCATATCTTGACCATATCACATCACAACATGCCCTACAAAAACAAGGTAGACGCCCTCTACTTTGTTGTTGCAAGTTTTACGTGGCTACTACGGGCTTCTAGCAAGAACCGTTCTTACCTACGGCAAAAACCACAACGGCGATTTGTCAAGTTTGTTGTTGTAACATTCTTCAAGGACCAGCCACAGTCAAATTCGATTCAACTAAAGTAGGAGAAACAGACACCTGCCAACCACCTTTATGAAAAACTAGTTGCATGTCATTTGGTGGAACCGGACTCATGCGCATGGAAATCTAAGGTTGGTCCGGGCCGCTTCATCTTACAATACCGCCGAATCAAAATAAGACGTTGGTGGTAAGCAGTATGACCATCACCGCCCACAACTCTTTGTGTTCTACTCATGCATATCATCTACGCATAGACCTGGCTCATGATGCCACTGTTGGGAATCGTTGCATGGAAAACAAAAAAAATCTATGCACACGCAATGATCTATCCATGGAGATGCATAAAAACGAGGGGGAGAGGGTGTCTACGTACCCTCGTAGACCGTAAGCGGAAGCGTTTCAAAAAAGCGATTGATGTAGTCGAAGTTCTTCGCGCTTCAACTGATCAAGTACCGAACGCACGGCACCTCGCGTTCTGCACACGTTTAACTCTGTGACGTCCCTTGCCTTATTGATCTAGCAAGACATCGAGGTAGTAGATGATTTCCATCAACACGATGACGTGGTGATGGTGATGGTGAAGTGATCTCCGCAGGGCTTCGCCTAAGCACTACGAAAATATGACCGGGGGTGTAAATGGTGGAGGGGGCGCTGCACACGGCTAACAATTGTTCTGGGGTGTGCCCTAGGGCTGCCTGCCGGCCCCCTAGGGGCCTGCCTTGCCCTGCGCCCCCTTGCCATGTTTCCCCAAGGGAGAACGAATGACGGGCGGGAGGAGAGAGAGGGAAGGAAGGGGGGATCCTAATCCAGACTTTCCTTTCCCTTCTCCCCTTTCCTTATCCTCCTTAGGCCGGCCCATATGGGGGTGCACCAACCCCTTGTGGCTGGTGCGTTTCCCCTCTTGACCCATAAGGCCCATATCTTTTGTCGGGGGTGCCCGGAACCCCTTCCAGTGACCCGATAAGTACCCAATACCCCCCCCCCCCGAAACATTTCCTGTGTCCGAATAACATCGTCCTATATATTAATATGTACCTCTCGACCATTTCGAGACTCCTCGTTATGTTCGTGATCTCATCCGGGACTCCGAACAACATTCAGTCACCAAATCATATAACTCATATAATACTACATCATCATCGAACGTTAAGCGTGCTTACCCTACAGGTTCGAGAACTATGTAGACATGACCGAGACACCTCTCGGGTCAATAACCATTAGAGGAACCTGGATGCCCGTATGGACTCCTACATATTCTACGAAGATCTTTATCTGCCGAACCGTTATGACAACATACGTAATTCCCTAGGCCCCTTGGTATGTTACTTGCCCGAGATTCGATCGTCGGTATCTTCATACCTAGTTCAATCTCGTTACCGGCAAGTTTCTTTACTCATTCCATAATACATCACGTCATGACTAACTCCTTAGTCATTTGCTTGCAAGCTTATGATGTGTATTACCGAGAGGGCCCGGAGATACCTCTCTGATACTCGGAGTGACAAATCCTAATCTCGATCTATGCCAACGCAACAAAGACCTTCAGAGATACCTGTAGAGCATCTTTATAGTGACCTAGTTACATTGTGACATTTGATAGCACACAAGGCATTCCTCTGGTATCCGGGAGTTGGATAATCTCATAGTCGAAGGAATGTGTCTTTGACATTAAGAAAGCAATGGCAATAAAACTAAACGATCATTATGCTAAGCTAACAGGTGGGTCTTTTCCATCACATCATTCTCCTAATGATGTGATCCCGTTATCAAATGACAACTCATGTCCATGGTTAGGAAACCTTAACCATCTTTGATCAACGAGCTAGAGTAGAGGCTCACTAGGGACACGATGTTTGTTTATGTATTCACACATGTATTTAGGTTTCCGATCAATACAATTCTAGCATGAATAATAAACATTTATCATGAATAAGGAAATATAAAATAACAACTTTATTATTGCCTCTAGGGCATATTTCCTTCAGTCTCCCACTTGCACTAGAGTCAATAATGTAGATTACATGGATCCTATCTCAGATTTCATGGCCTCAAGCCATTTATCGGAATTTGGGATCATCATAACTTCTTCATAGTTCGTAGGTTCACCATGGTCTAATAACATAACTTCAAGGACATAATTACCATACGACTCTGGTGCAGATCATGCTTTGGTTGACCTATGAGGTTCAGTGTCACATCCCTAGTACTGGTAATGCCTAGTGCTAGCATTTAGTGTTGCATCATGTTTAAATTTCTTAGAAACTTGAAACGGGGATGACAAAAACCCCCAGCACCACTTAAATCAACTAGGGTTACTAATATTTTTTTCAATGAACCTGAAATACCCTTCAAAAATGTTCATAATCTTTGCCTGGGTCTAGAACCTCTAACAAAATTGGTTCATATTTTTCTAGGACAACATTGGGTCACTGAATTAAATCATACCTTATTTGCATTTGGGCATTTAAATTATATATATTATTTTAAATGTCCAAATATTCATGAACTGAAATGTTTACTGTTGGAAATAATCCAAACAGTGGCCACAAGCAATCTCATGATTTTTGGAAATGCTCTGGCATTTTTAATAAAGTCAAAACCAATTACAGAAAATAGAAAAAAATAGAAATAAAAAAGTAGAGAGAGAGGGAAACCCACCTGGGCCTTACCTAGCGGACCAGCCCACCTAACCACCCCCTCCTGTCATCTTCCTCCTTGCTAGGAGGACGGGCGTGTTCCCGAGACGCGCGCACCGCCGTGCGGCCACCTCCTCCCTGCTTGGCTGCCCCCTTCTCCCTCTGGAGGCCCCGGATGACTCCACACACCCCTAGGTCCTCTCACTCTCTTCCCGAGCTCTTCCCCTCCTCTGGTTCTCTCACATGCAACACCGAGCGGAGCTCCTCGCCGCCGCTCATCGTTGCCGTGGCCAGAGCCACCACCCCGCGTCTTGTGTTGTCCAGAGGCTCCGCCTCGATGCCACGAAGCTACAAGACGAAGCACGCGCCCGTGGGACGCCTAAAGCAACGACATCGTCTTCATCTTTCCCGTCGGCCGCCAGAGATCCCCCTCGTCGCCCCGCTCACTCCAGCCCCTCCCCGAGCTCGCTGATGCCTCTGTCGCAACCGCTGCGAGCTGCTGCGTCGATCTCCCCTCTTCCCTCGCTCTTTTCCTCCCACTAACACCGTTGCCGTCGGGCCCGAGAGCTTGGATCCGCCGCCCATGTCGTCGCCGTGGCCACCGTCACCTAGAGCTGCAACCAAGCACACAGTCGCGCAGAGTGCACCCCTAGGAGGCCGTAGCACCCCTTCATGCCACGTGCCGTGCTCCCTAACGCTGAACCCGAGCTTACCCGAACTCCGACCACTGCCTTAGAGCTCGCCGCCGTCAGCTCCGGCCACCCCGAGACTAACCACCACCGCCACCCGACACGGCTCGCTCCCAGCTACGTGTAGATGGGCTTCACCGTCCTTTTGGTCGCCGGAGCACGAAACCCGCGCCCTCCGCCACGTTCGGCCTCGCTGGCGGCTAAACACCGGCGGGTTTGACCCCGTTGACCAGGGGTTTGACCTCCCCTGGGTCGCTGACAAGTGGGCCCTGGCCCCTGCTAATCCTAGTTTAGTTTTGAATTAAGTTTAATTAACTCCACTCACACTTTTAGTTAGTATTAGTTTAACACTAATTAACTTAGGTTATTTAGTTAGTCACTGACATGTGGACCCCACACGTCAGGTTTGACTTGGACCGCACCCTGTTGACTCATTGACATCATGATGACGCAGTGCTGACATAGTAAAGCCTTTCTGGAATTAAATAAATCAAAAAGGTTTAGAAATTCCATAAAATAGTTCAAACTTCTAAAATTCATAGAAATTAATCTATAACTCAGAATGAAATAACTTATATATGAAAAATAATCAGAAAAATCCAATCTATCCATCTATACAGGTTTTATGCATGTTTAAACAACTTAACCTTGCTGCTAGATCAAAACATGATAATGCACTTTATAAATTCATAATTTGACTTTGAACTTGAATCTTGGGTTCAAAATAGCTCAAACCGTTCTAGTTTTAGTTGCATTAGCTCGATGACAGCATATTTCCATGTCATGAGCATGCATCATATTGTGCATTGCATTGATTGTGTTCTTCCTTGTTTGCCGGTATTTGTCCCCTCTCAGTAGACGATGTTCCGACGATATGATCAATGACACCGATGAAGAACTATACTATCTTAGGAAGTGCTAGGCAAGCAAAACCCCCTTGTTCATTCTAATACAATCCCACTCTCTCGCTCCTGCTCTCTTTTATTGCATTAGGACAACAATGATTCATCAGTTACATGTTGCGGTAGTTGAACCCCTTTTGCTCTGCATGACATGTCATTGCCACAGTAAATAGACGAAACCCACTAGCATGAGTAGGAGTTGTTTGAGCCCTGATGTGCCTACTCATTCATGCTTGTTTGTCATGCCTTCTACTTCTTAGAGTTGAGTCAGGTCTGATTCATCGGGGATGAATTGGAATGGTGATGAACATGCCCTACTGTGTGTGAGCTAAGTGTGTGAACATGATTTGGTAAAGGTAGCGGTGAGAGGCCATTGAAACCGCCCTTAGGAACTGAGTTTTGTGTTTGTGATTCATGAACAGCTTCTACCACGCATTGGGCCCGAAACCAATGGACCCTCTCAACTTATTAACCGCCCATGTCCTCTATCCGGGAGTTGCAAGTAGTTTCTCGTGTTTGTAGTATGCTGGAGGCCGTGTGCAGTGCTGACCCGAGGGGTGGGCTGTGATGCAGTAGGCACATGGCACAGTGTACCGCGACGCCCGTTTGGTGCCTCGGGAACCCTCAACACATCGTTCGGGGCCATATGTGGAAACCTCGGTTGGACTCCCTGCGGATGGAACCTGAATAGGCGATAAACCTGGACTAGGGACTTGTGTGGTTAGTCAGGTCGTGGCCGACACCCTCGCCAAGCTTCCGCTTGAAGGTTGTCGAGATACATGACGTGTATATGGCGGTAAGTGGCGAGAGCGTGTGTGAAGAAGTACACCCCTGCAGGGTTAACACCATCTATTCGAATAGCCGCGTCAGCGGTAAAGGACCTCTGGGTTTCCTATACAGTTCATAGAGGAGTGAAAGTGGATACTCTAAAATGCGCAAGATAAGCGTGAGTGTTATGGATGGCGTTCTCATAGGGAGACGGGAGCGGATCCATAGTGGTGTATTGATATGGTGAAAATGTGGACTCATGTGCGCCACCTCAAAAGAGTTGCTTGCAGTCGTAGTACAGGTTAGCCACTGAGTAAAAGCTGGCTTGCTGCAGTTAAACCCCACCATCACTTTGTTGATATTGATGCATATGTAGTTAGTTCTGATGTAAGTCTTGCTGGGTACATTTGTACTCACGTTTTCTTAATTTATGTTTTTGCAGAGAGACTTCAGTCTCACTAGTAGTTCCGCATGGACTTCAACGTCTAGCTTGTTACCTCAGCTACGATCTTGAACCCTTCGGAGGATCTTGTAGATAGTCAGGCTTCTCAGCCCTTTTCATTTGTAGTTGTCTGTACTCAGACATGTTGTGCTTCCGTTGTTTGTATGCTCTGAATGTTGGGTCATGAGACCTATGTTTGCAATACTTGGCTCTCGGAGCCTAATGAATAAATACTCTAAGTTGTAGAGTCTTGTTGTGATGCCAAGTTGTATTTGCACATATCGAGCATATTATGCGTATGTTTTGAAATGCTTGGTATGTGTGGGATCTGACAACCTAGTTGTTTATTATTGGTAGCCTCTCTTACCGGGAAATGTCTCCTAGTGCTTCCACTAAGCCATGGTAGCTTGCTACTGCTCCGGAACACTTAGGCTGGCTGGCATGTGTCCTTCTTTGTTCCCGTGTCTATCCCTTTGGGGAAATGTCACACGTTGTTCCTTTAAGTCCTTGTAGCTTGCTATGACTTGGGTTCATACGTTGCTGATCGACACGTTCGTTGTTGGTCATGTATGCATGTCCCTGTAAGTTAGCGCCACCTTGGGTTTGCGACTAGTCATGTCGGCCCGGGTTCCTTGTCATATGGATGCTAGTAACACTATCATATATGTGAGACAAAAGGCACAAACGGTCCCGGGCCAGGTAAGGTGGTACCCGTGGGAATATCGTGCGTGAGGCTGCAAAGTGATATGATGTGTGACATGCTAGATCGGGGTGACTTAGGATCGGGGTCCTGACATTCAATACTAACTTGATCTGAAGTTTCATGAGCATTATCATTTGCTTCATCTCTAGTTGGTGTAGGCATCACGGGAACGGTTTTCTATGACGTGCTACTTTCCAATTCGAGGGAAGGTACAACTACCTCATCAAGTTCTACTTTCCTCCCACTCACTTCTTTCGAGAGAAACTCCTTCTCTAGAAAGGACCCATTCTTAGCAACAAAGATTTTTCCTTCGAATCTGTGGTAGAAGGTATACCCAATAGTTTCTTTTGGGTATCCTATGAAGACGCACTTCTCCGCTTTGGGTTCGAGCTTATCAGGCTGAAGCCTTTTGACATAAACGTCACATCCCTAAACTTTTAAGAAATGACAGCTTAGGTTTCCAGCCAAACCACAGTTCATACGGTGTCATCTCAAAGGATTTAGACGATGCCCTATTTAACGTGAATGCGGCTATCTCTAATGCCTAACCCCCAAATGATAGTGGAAAGTTGGTAAGAGACATCATGGAACGCACCATATCCAATAAATTATGGTTATGACGTTCAGACACACCATTACGCTGTGGTGTTCCAGGTGGCGTGAGTTGTGAAACAATTCCAATTTTTTTAAATGAAGGCCAAACTCGTAACTCAAATATCCGCCTCCGTGATCAGATTGTAGAAACTTTATTTTCTCATTATGATGATTCTCCACTTCACTTTGTAATTCTTTGAACTTTTTCAAGCGTTTCAAACTCGTGTTTCATCAAGTAGATATACCCATACCTATGCAAATCATCTATGAAGGTGAGGAAATAACGATACCCGTTGTGTGATTCAACACTCATCAGACCGCATAAATCGGTATGTATTATTTCCAACAAGTTATTAGCTCGTTGCATTGTTCCGGAGAATGGAGTTTTAGTCATCTTGCCCATGAGGCATGGTTCGCAAGTATCAATTGATTCATAATCAAGTGGTTCCAAAAGTCCATCTGCATGGAGTTTCTTCATTCGCTTTACACCAATATGACCTAAATGACAGTGCAACAAGAATTTTGCACTATCATTATCAACTTTGCATCTTTTGGCATCAATATATGAATATGTGTATCATTACGATCGAGATTCAATAAACTATTCACATTGGATGTATGACCATAGAAGGTTTAATTCATGTAAACAAAACAACAATTATTCACTGACTTAAATGAATAAACATATTGGAATAAACATGATCTAAGCATATTCATGCTCAACGCAAACACCAAACAACATTTATTTTGGTTCAACACTAATCCCGAAGGTAGAGGGTGTGCGCGATGGTGATCGTATCAACCTTGGAATCAATTCCAACACACATTGTCACCTCACCCTTAACTAGTCTATGTTTATTCTGCAACTCCTGTTTCGATTTAGTAATCGTAGCAACTGAACCGGTATCAAATACCTAGGGGCTACTACGAACACCTATAAGGTACACATCAATAACATGTATATCAAATATATCTTTGTTCACTTTGCCATCCTTCTTATCCGCCACGTATTTGGGGTAGTTCTGCTTCAAGGGACCATTTCCTTTGTAGTAGAAGCACTCGGTTTTAGACTTGGGTCCAGCTTTGGGCTTCTTCATGGGAGTGACAACTCGTTTGGTGATAGTGACTGGAGAACTCTCTCAATCACTATCTTATTTGGAAGATTAACTCCCACTTGATTCAAGCGATTGTAGTACCCAGACATTCTGAGAACGTGCTCACTGGCTGAGCTATTCTCCTCCATATTGTAGGCAAAGTACTTGTCAAAGGTCTCATACCTCTCAACTCGGGTATATGTCTGAAATACCAATTTCAGCTCTTGGAACATCTCATATGTTCCATGGCGTTCAAAAACGTCTTTCGAGCCCGATTCTAAGTCATAAACCATGGTGCACTAAACTATCAAGTAGTCATCATATCGAGATTGCCAAACGTTCATAATAGTTGCATCAGCTCCTGCAACAGGTCTGTCACCTAGCAGTGCATCAAGGACATAATTCTTCTGTGCAACAATGAGGATAATCCTCAGATCATTGACCCAGTCCGCATTATTTCTACCATCGTCTTTCAACCTTGTTTTCTCTAGGAACATATCGAAAATAGGGGAGCTATATCGCAAGTTATTGATCTACAACATATATATGCAAAAACTATTAAGACTAAGTTCATGGTAAATTAAGTTTGATTAATCAAATTACTAATGAACTCTGTGGGGACCCCGACTCATAAGTCGAGATCACCGAATGCATGTGTATAGTGATCCCAGAGATCAATGCTCACTAAACACACAGAAGCTGAATAACAAGAGTCTTACATCCATACATACCGTTTTACACAAGTAGGACCATTATGGCCAAGTCTTGAGTATAACATTGCAGCGGAAATCTTCGTCGATAACTTGGACCCATGCCATCTGCCTTAACCCTACAGGCATTCTGACTAGGAAGCATCCTAGCTCGCATGTTCGTCACTGAAGTATTCTTCATCATATCATGTTCTTTCATGCATGGCCAATGAAATAACCGGTGGCAATCCAATGAGTACTTTGAATGTACTCGCAAGCAACCCATGTTTTGGTTCAAGATACAACAATGCATGATATAGGTAAATTTTTGCAGAAAGCTAGTTTTGAGTGCAATGACATGTTCAACAACTTGTAAGGCATGCATCAGGAGAATTCAAGTAACCATGAGGACAGGTTACAGATATCAACATAAATAGAGTGGGCACCAACCCAACTCAATCATGTCATGTCCATCGACTTGACCCAAGTAGTTTTATCAACTCACACACACGGTTGTAAAACTCTGGACATAGTTTAAGCAGCACCGCCCAACTGTCCTTGACTGTGGACACGACTATTCGAATAGTTTTACACTCTGCATAGGTTGCACACTGTACCCACAAGATCCGGGGAACTTCCGTGTCATCCACGACCCGCGATACCTCAAGTACCCAGGGTAAGCACCCGATCACTATCTTTCCCTAGATGACACTAACAAGGAGTCCACTCGTTGTTCTGTATCCTCACGATGTACATCATACAAGACTCACTCGAGATCGTAATATCCGAGAGGGGACGCAACAGTGTATCCGGTGCCCTGTAAAAACAGTCATGGCCGCCCTACCTGGCACGACCCCGTCCTGAGAGAGAGCACCAACTCTCCCCCGTCACTAGTAATGCGGGCTCCAAGCTAGTATCGGCCTAGGTAATCAATAATGCTCTTTCCCATATAAGGGTAGAGTGGTTGCGCATGTAAGGTTGGGTCAGTCAACAAATCTTAAATCTAATATGTTTTCGAGAAACAACACACACACTTGCCTCGGTACACCACTTCGTCATCAAGGGGTTACCCATCTCATCATCTCCCTCGGCCATAAGTGGCACCCGACGGGGTTTTCGAAAAGTCCTTTGAAAACACTTTGTCTCCTTCATCATGCATATTCCCGTCCCTTTTTGCGTAGCATCTACTTTAGCATCCTATCTACTCCCACCGGCATAACCCTCATAAGAAGGTAGGGTTATGCACAATGCAAGTATCAACGAGGAAGTACGGTGGCAAACCATCAAAGTGGATACCACCTCCTCATGATTCCGATGCAACAACAATATGGTGCTATATGACATGCATAAAAAGGGTTTCATAAACATGGTCAAAGGGCTTCTTGCCTTTTTTAACAAAGTCTTCGAGGTCTTCAAATATCTCTGGTCCAACTCCGAGCATTTCGTCTACTTCGTCAACTATTGTCGAAAGCAACCATAATAAGCAACACAACAAGGCAGGAAATAAAAGTGCTCTAAAAATATGAGTTGGACTTTTCTAGGATACCTCTAGTCATATGAGGGGTGACCAAAGTGGTTTCATTAGGATTTGATCAATGGACATCTCTGAACATTTCAATATGATGGAATCAAGGGATTAATGGGTTTGCAAGAAGTGTACAGAAACATTATTTTCAAAAATGAGAAGAGGCACCCATTTAATAAATGATGATTTTAGAGGCATCTAGGAATTGGTTTCACTGGATTTGGAGTTCAAATGATTCTCTATGAATACGTAAAGTTGACAAATATGAAGAATGGCTCATTATATTGTGGGGTATAGAAAGTATTAAGAAAAATGTTCATAAACTAAGTTACGAACTTATAAGCATCTAGGAATTTGAATCATGGCTTTTGGATCAATTTTGAGCTCTCTGTGATTTTCTAAAGTTCATCACAGAAATGGAAAATGGGGTTTTGATAAATATTTGTGAAGGAAATGCTTCTGTAGAAATGTGACAATAGCACCATGTGGTAGGGAATGATTTTAGAAACAACTAGAAATTTGAATCATCAAATTTGGAGTTAATTTGAATTATTTATGGATTTTAGAAACTCTTATCCTGCGCACCGGCGAGAGATAGTCGTGGGCCGGCCCAGCGGCTCGACCACGCGGACGACAGGCGATGTCGAAGGCGTATTTCGCCCGGCCCGTCTCCACTTGCCAGCGTGGCCCAGTGGCTGGGCCACTGACGAGCGGGGCCCGCCTGCAGGTCATCGTCTTCGTCTTCCTCCCGCGCACTCGCCTGGCCGAGGGCAGAGAGCCCCGACGACGAATGCCGGCGCTACGGAGCACCTCCGGCGACGCTCTGGCTATGGATGAGCTCGGCGTCAAGCGCCGCATCCATTCGTGTATGCCACGCTGCCGGGGATGGTCGAGGCGACGGCGGCTTGGATGCCGGCGGACGGTGGCATCGGGCGAGATTGGGCACGACGCTACGGTGTGTCCTCGGACGAGGGAAAGAGCGTGGGAGCTCCGCCTTGCTCAGGGGAGCCTGCTGGTGGAGAGAGGAGAGGGGAAGAGCTCGGGTTCGGCTGAATTTAGGTGGAGGCCGACGGCGGCTCTCCGGCCATGGAGGGCTATGGAGGGCGCGGGGAGATGAGTGAGTTGGTCCAGGGGGTCTCTGGGAGGGAGAGAGAGGCAAAGGAGTAGAGAGGAGGCTCGGGGATGGCCTTAAATAGAAGGGGGCGAGGTGCACAGCAGGGCCGTGCGCCGGCGAGGTCGTAGCCATCGCTGGAGGCCACGAGAGTGCTTGGCTTCGAGTCGGGGTCTTCCTGGGCGTGGTCTACGGCCAGGGGAAGGGAGAGAAGGAGCGAGGGGGCGTCAGGGCAGCGCGCGTGTGAGCATGCCCATTGGAGCTCTCGGGCGGCCATGGTGCGCGTGCGAGTAGGGGCAGGAGAGAGAGAGAGGAAGAAGGGGGACGACAGCGTGCCGTGTCCCAGATGCCGAGGCGGCCTCGTGAGACACGCTGGGGAGGCCCGAGGTGGCCGGAGGCGGTTGGCAGGGGGCGGCTACAGTGCGGGAGCGCACTGTAGCGTGCTCCAGAGCACCCATATGGCTGTCTAGGCCATTTTCTATGCTTGTGGGCGCGCCCTTGCATGTCCAGTAGCATTTGGGGGGGTGCTAAGGAAGGGATCTTGGCCTTGGATGCTTTGGGTGGCCAGTGGGTGAAGAGAGAGGAAGGAGAAGAGTGAAAATGGGGCTGTCCAGAATAGAACATTGGTGGTTCCATCCCCTTGATCAATAAGCATTGACTTGAGCTGAATGCCAGAGGTAGAGGGAGGTTAGGAGGAGGTGTGGTAAACAGGAGAACTCATTTGGATCACTGGAAGATGCCCAAACAAGGTTTTTAGTTAAAATGCAGAAGGTGTTTGATGCTAGTTTGGGCAAGTAGATGATCTCCATTTTCCATGAGACTCCACAGGGTGAAATGACACATATAACTAGGGCCTTCCACCAATTTGGAGCTTATCTGGGCAAAGTTGCCAATGCAACTTTTGTAAACCCTAGAAATCAGCAGAAATGGACTTTCCAAGATTTAGTCATGCAAATCTGTTCTCCTTGATGCACCACTTGGTTTTGTGTCATCATTTGAGGTTATGAACATGTCCACAAAAGTTGAGATCAAAAGGAGAAAGTTGCCAATGTAGAGTTGTTCAAATTTGGTTCTGGACAGGAAGGGTTTTGGGGTACTTTGATCAAGTTAACTTGTTCTCCAACTTGTGCCACTTGGTCTAGATGATTTATTAGACCATTTGAGCATGTTCACAAGGTTTGAGAACATTTGGACATGTTTGGCAATGTAAAGTTGCTCAAACTTCAAAATGGACAGAAATGGTTTTGAGGGAATTTGATGATGTTATCTTGTTCTCCAAGACATGAGACTTGGCAAGATCACGAAATAGGGCATTTGTGACATGATGGAATTTCCTTGGATTTTTATGAAAATATTTCCTGTAGAAATATTTCAAATCCTTGAAATTGGCAGAAATGGTTTTGGGAGGTTTTGTCCCATATTTTGAACATGACCATGTGTTGAAACTCTTATATATGGGAAATATATGCCCACTGAGTTTCCCTGATTTTTGTCAAATATTTGTAAAACAATAAAATAATTTTTCCCTATTAAAGACCATTTCTGGCCTTAAGAAAAAGCTTTTAAATAAAATAGGAAAATAACTTATAAAATTATGTTTTTGTGGTTTTTGGGTATCCTATATCTAATAGGAGTCAAATATATTTTTGGAAAGAGTTTTACTGCCCTTAATTAAGTACTTGGAGTGCAAACCTCAATTCAGGGGTTTTTGAAAAACTAATTTTTGAAAATACTATTTGGCCAAATTATTTTTGTAAGAAAATTCTATACTGTATTATACACATGGCATGATCATTGGGCAGAAGTTTTGGATCAAGGAGAAGGAGTATAAGAGTTGGAGGATTTATTTGATTTTTAGAGCACTTGCAAACAACACACAAAACCCAATCAAGGCAAAGTCCAAAACACACAAAAGTTTTTGTCAAAGAACATTTTATCATTATTTATCACTTTAAGTGTTGTGCCATGAAAATAAGGGTGTGACAGACCTACCCCCCTTACAAGAATCTCGTCCCCTAGATTCCCAGACTAGGCGTGGAAAGGAATACAGAAACTTGGATCTGGGGTAGTCTTCAAGTCCTCATGTTGCTTCTGCTTCCGTGCAGTGCTCCATTGTGCTTGAAGTACTTGATGGTGCGGCTTCGTGTAGGACGCTCTTCTTGATCCAGTTTGCCAATGGGTAGCTTGTGGTAGGTTAGATTGGCTAGGGGGTCGATGGCTCAGTGGTCAATGCCCTCGTAGAGATCGGGCAAGTTAGGAAGTTGGAAACACTTCCGGGGTTGTCATGCATGGAAAGCGTTGTGCACAGTGGGTAACTCAGGTGGTAACTCCAGCTGGTAGTCGTCTATTCTTCGTCTTGCGGTGATCTTGGAGAGGGCCGATAAATCTTGGTGTGAGCTTCCCTTTGACATGGAAATGCTTGGTTCCTTCGAGAGAACTGGTTTGCAGATATGCCTGGTCTTTGATGCGGAGGTATACTTCTTGAAGATGGTGGTTGGCGTAGTTCTTCCTCCTAGGCATGACGATCTTTAGATGTTCCTTGATCAGCTCAACGATTCTTATTCCGTCTTCGGGTAAACAAGTATGTCATCAAAGGAATATGACAACTAACTTGTCCAAGCACTCCATGAAGTCTATGGTGTACGTAAAGTGGGCTGAGGCATTGGGGATGGTCATGGTTGAGCATTGGCCAAGGTCTTATCGATCTAGAGCCAAAGCCCAAGGTCAGGATCCGACCATGTTGTGGCTTGGTAGGCGTAAGGGTTTCAAGGATTTTAGTGTGCGAGCGAACGTTTGTCACCTTTATCCTTAAGCACGGTTCCTGAGATGCCAATTGTTCTATCTAGTCCTTTAAACAAATAACCTTATACCACCGAAAGCATCAACTCTTGTAGGTCAGCTCCAATCATCACTCATGCTATTATTATCCTCATGACTCCCAAGGGGAGGTCTAATAAATCTATACATGTCAACTATCCCAAACTCATATGTATGGCTACCCCTAAAGATCCATGGGTAGAGCATATAAGCTGCTAAGCTTGAATTTAATCACCACAATCCAAGTGCTCAGTCTATTGACCCAAGGTCCATGATAAAGCATCTCTATCCTAAGGAAACACGTCGTAAGCCACTCCAAGATCTTGTTTCCATCCTATGAATCAACCCCAACAGTCCATTAACTTTCCTCACCAACTACCTAATCCATTAGTTCTACAAATCCAATGTCCATGTGTTCCATGCGATCTTCTAATGTCTTATAATCCCCAAGTACTTGAAAGAGCTATATTTACTATAGTCAGTCCACCAATTCCCATTGTCATGGTCAAGTAAACTCCAAGGTCAAGCATATATAGACCCCTAAATAAACTCTCACAATTAATGCAATCTCCTGGTTTATCGTCCACCGAGAAACATGGTATCATGATCGAGATTGTCAGTCTAAATCCAATTTACTCCGAACCATGTAGAAATACTCAGCATCTATATTCAACTAGAATCACCTACTTAAATCCAAATCTCTTGTCCAACGAGAATTCCTACATGTTCCCCAAGTCATTTACGTAATATCAACTGTCCCGTACAATATCCCATGGCTAAGTTAAATCCAAATACTTCCAAGAATTTCAGCTTGCAATCATAATTGTCCTACTAAATCCAATTTACTCAGGGGCAATGAAAGTTATGCTACTCTATTAACTGATCCCACCAAGTTCAACTACCAACATGAAAGCCTCATAATCCACCAAAGAGTCTCAGACGATCCCTCAAAGTCATTGATATAAACTCATCAAGTCATTTGTCCATTGTTCCTATATCCTTAAATTGGTCTTCCCTATGGCATCGTCAGTTTTGGTGCTATCTTAGGATGATAATGTGCTCGTTCACTATGTCCACTCGTTCCCTAATGAACCCAGTGATAAGCAAGGTTATGGAGGCTTAACAGGTTCTCTTGCAATTCTGTGGGTTAAGCACATGGTTAAGGATTCGAGCTGTGGTATCTTATGAAGTCTCGAAGGGTCTAGGAATGGGTTTCTAATCTTGAGGGGCAACCATAACTCTAAGGGGCTGCACTTGGTCGAGGAGGTTGTAGCAAAAGTCTTCAGTGCTGGTTGGTTGCCAAAGTAGATTCCTTGGTGTATCTTGTCTTGCTAGCCTTCATTTGAGGAGAGAGAGATGAGAGGGAAAGGTAACATAGAGGAGGGGAATGCCTAAAGGGGGTTCTATAGTGCACGTGCAAACAACAAGTGTCGAAAGGACCAAAAACAAACAACAAAATAAGGCACGTGATATAGTCGTGTACTTGTTGCCTAGGGCAAAAAGAGCGACTGATATCAAAACACAAACAAATAAAAACAAGAAACACACAATCATGGTTCTATTCGGACCATCATATGGACTCGACTGCGCATAGGGGGTACACGACTCATCCTACCCTAGGGGTTCTCGGATTCAGTAGCCGTGCCTTGTGCCTCATGCAGTCTTCTGAGTTTTCCTCAGGTGTTGCTACGTCCCTTGTAGTTGTTCGATGAAACAATCTGGGTTGAGCCTGAAGAATCTTCAACAACTTCTCTCCTGATGAGGTGATGGGGTGAAGGTGGCTCCTCCTGGCTGGCATTGACTTGGTCTTCTCTTGTCTTCTTAATCATGACGATCACTTTTGCCTTTTTAAGGTGTTGGCGGTTCCAGGTGGCACTCCTTTATGCAATGACATTAACAAGGCATAATAGAGGCCAATCTGTCAGACACATTGTTGAAAATATCATCACCGAGAGCGGGGGATGAAGAGAACCGTTTTCCTGCTCACTATAGTGAGGCGGACCAAATGGCCAGGTTCTCATCCACCGGTGGTTGCCGATACAACAACAGTAGTGACAGGGTTACTCTATTAGCAATGTATATCATCATCTTGCATATCCTATGCCCTGATCATCGTAGGCTAAGGTTGCACCATCTCGGGGCAGTGTCAAGGGTGTCACCATCTCCTGGGTCTTCAGGTCCTCATTCCTTGAGGATGTATCTTCTGTTGGTATCGTCTTGTTGTGATGTCACCAATCTTGTGCTCAGGAGATGTGGGTGAACGTCTGGCAAGGCATCTTCCTTCTAGATTATCCACGAGGATTACAAGGAATCTAGTGGTCAGGGGCATAAGGGTTCTAGCGACCAAAGGTTTTGAAGGGGAAGAGATTAATAAGGAAAGTATACCTTAGTTTTCGAAAAACTGAGAAGGGAAGAGAAGTATAGATAGTTTTGAAAACTAGTAGTAGTTTTGGAGATAGTTTTACCCTAACTAATGACCATGCTAACTAAGGCTTCCTACAGTCAGGATGGCTCTGATACCAGCTCTGTGGGGACCCCGACTCATAAGTCGAGATCACCGAATGCATGTGTACAGTGATTGTAGAGATCAATGCTCACTGAACACACAGAAGCTGAATAACAAGAATATTACATCCATACATACCGTTTTACACAAGTAGGACCATTATGGCCAAGTATTGAGTATAACATTGCAGCGGAAATCTTCGTTGATAACTTGGACACATGCCATCTGCCTTAACCCTACAGGCATTCTGACTAGGAAGCGTCCTAGCTCGCATGTTCGTCACTGAAGTATTCTTCATCATATCATGTTCTTTCATGCCTGGCCAATAAAATAACCAGTGGCAAGCCAATGAGTACTTTGAATGTACTCGCAAGCAACCCATGTTTTGGTTCAAGACACAACAATGCATGATATAGGTAAATTTTTGTAGAAAGCTAGTTTTGAGTGCAATGACATGTTCAACAACTTGTAAGACATGCATCAGGAGAATTCAAGTAACCATGGGGTCAGGTTACAAATATCAACATAAATAGAGTGGGCACCAACCCAACTCAATCATGTCAAGTCCATCGACTTGACCCAAGTAGTTTTATCAACTCACACACACGGTTGTAAAACTCTAGACATAGTTTAAGCAGCATCGCCCAACTGTCCTTGACCGTGGACACGGCTATTCAAATAGTTTTACACTCTGCAGAGGTTGCACACTGTACCCACAAGATCCGGGGAACTTCCGTGTCATCCACGACCCGCGATACCTCAAGTACCCGGGGTAAGCACCCGATCACTATCTTTCCCTAGACGACACTAACAAGGAGTCCACTCGTTGTTCCGTATCCTCACGATGTACATCATACGAGACTCACTCAAGATCATAACATCCGAGAGGGGACGCAACGACGTATCTGGTGCCCTGTAAAAACAGTCATGGCCGCCCTACCTGGCACGACCCCGTCCCGAGAGAGAGCACCAACTCTCCCCCGTCACTAGTAGTGCGGGCTCCAAGCTAGTATCGGCCTAGGTAATCAATAATGCCCTTTCCCATATAAGGGTAGAGTGGTTGCACATGTAAGGTTGGGTCAGTCAACAAATCTTAAATCTAATCCGTTTTCAAAAAACAACACACACACTTGCCTCGGTACACCACTTTATCATCAAGTGGTTACCCATCTCATCATCTCCGTCGGGCATAAGTGGCACCCGACGGGGTTTTCGAAAAGTCCTTTGAAAACACTTTGTCTCCTTCATCATGCATATTCCCGTCCCTTTTTGCGTAGCATCTACTTTAGCATCCTATCTACTCCCACCGGCATAACCCTCATAAGAAGGTAGGGTTATGCACAATGCAAGTATCAACGAGGAAGTACGGTGGCAAACCATCAAAGTGGATACCACCTCATCATGATTCCGATGCAACAACAATATGGTGCTATATGACATGCATAAAAAGGGTTTCATAGACATGGTCAAAGGGCTGCTTGCCTGTTTTAACAAAGTCTTCCAGGTCTTCAAATATCTCTGGTTCAACTCCGAGCATTTCGTCTACTTCGTCAACTATCTTCGAAAGCAACCATAATAAGCAACAAAACAAGGCAGGAAATAAAAGTGCTCTAAAAATATGAGTTGGACTTTTCTAGGATACCTCTGGTCATATGATGGGTGACCAAAGTGGTTTCATTAGGATTTGATCAATGGACATCTCTGAACATTTCAATATGATGGAATCAAGGGATTAATGGGTTTGCAAGAAGTGTACAGAAACATTATTTCCAAAAATGAGAAGAGGCACCCATTTAATAAATGATGATTTTAGAGGCATCTAGGAATTGGTTTCACTGGATTTGGAGTTCAAATGATTCCTCTATGAATATGCAAAGTTGTCAAATATGAAGAATGGCTCATTATATTGTGGGGTACAGAAAGTATTAAGAAAAATGTTCATAAACTAAGTTATGAACTTATAAGCATCTAGGAATTTGAATCATGGCTTTTGGATCAATTTTGAGCTCTCTGTGATTTTCTAAAGTTCAACACAGAAATGGAAAATGGGGTTTTGATAAATATTTGTGAAGGAAATGCTTCTGTAGAAATGTGACAATAGCACCATGTGGTAGGGAATTATTTTAGAAACTACTATAAATTTGAATCATCAAATTTGGAGTTAATTTGAATTATTTATGGATTTTAGAAACTCACTGGAAAAGAATAAAAAGAAATATAAGGCATTACCCTTATCCTGCGCACCGGCGAGAGATAGCCGTGGGCCGGCCCAGCGGCTCGGCCACGCGGACGAAAGGCGATGTCGAAGGCATATTTCGCCCGGCCCGTCTCCACTTGCCAGCGTGGCCCGGTGGCTGGGCCACTGATGAGCGGGGCCCGCCTGCAGGTCACCGTCTTCGTCTTCCTCCCACGTGCTCGCCTGGCCGAGGGAGCAGAGAACCTCGACGACGACTGCCGACGCTACGGAGCACCTCCGGCGATGCTCTGGCTATGGATGAGCTCGGCGTCGAGCGTCGCATCCATTCGTGTATGCCACGACTGCCGAGGATGGTCGAGGCGATGGCGGCTTGGATGCCGGCGGACGGTGGCGTCGGGCGAGATTGGGCACGGCGCTACGGTGCGTCCTCGGACGAGGGAAAGAGCGTGGGAGCTCCGCCTTGCTCAGGGGAGCCTGCTGGTGGAGAGAGGAGAGGGAGAAGAGCTCGGTCTCGGCTGAATTTAGGTGGAGGCCGGCGGCGGCTCTCCGGCCATGGAGGGCTATGGAGGGCGCGGGGAGAGGAGTGAGTTGGTCCAGGGGGTCTCTGGGAGGGAGAGAGAGGCAAAGGAGTAGAGAGGAGGCTCAGGGGTGGCCTTAAATAGAAGGGGGCGAGGTGCACAACGGGGCCGTGCGCCGGCGAGGTCGTAGCCATCACTGGAGGCCACGGGAGTGCTTGGCTTCGAGTCGGGGTTTTCCTGGGCATGGTCTACAGCCAGGGGAAGGGAGAGAAGGAGCAGGGGAGCGTCAGGGCAGCGCGCGTGTGAGCATGCCCATTGGAGCTCTCGGGCGGCCATGGTGCGCGTGCGAGCAAGGGCAGGAGAGAGAGAGAGGAAGAAGGGGGACGACAGCATGCCGTGTCCCAGACGCCGAGGCGGCCTCGTGAGACACGCTGGGGAGGCCAGAGGTGGCCGGAGGCGGTTGGCAGGGGGCGGCTACAGTGCGGGAGCGCACTGTAGCGCGCTCCAGAGCGCCCATATGGTTGTCTAGGCCATTTTCTATGCTTGTGGGCGCGCCCTTGCATGTCCAGTAGCATTTGGGGGGTGCTAAGGAAGGGATCTTGGCCTTGGATGCTTTGGGTGGCCAGTAGGTGAAGAGAGAGGAAGGAGAAGAGTGGAAATGGGGCTATCCAGAATAGAAAATTGGTGGTTCCATCCTCTTGATCAATAAGCATTGACTTGAGCTGAATTCCAGAGGTAGAGGGAGGTTAGGAGGAGGTGTGGTAAAGAGGAGAACTCATTTGGATCACTGGAAGAGGCCCAAACAGGGTTTTTAGTTAAAATGCAGAAGGTGTTTGATGCTAGTTTGGTAAGTAGATGATATCCATTTTCCATGAGACTCCACAGGGTGAAATGGCACATATAACTAGGGCCTTCCACCAATTTGGAGCTTATCTGGGCAAAGTTGCCAATGCAACTTTTGTAAACCCTAGAAATCAGCAGAAATGGACTTTCCAAGATTTAGTCATGCAAATCTGTTCTCCTTGATGCACCACTTGGTGTAGTGTCATCATTTGAGGTTATGAACATGTCCACAAAAGTTGAGATCAAAAGGATAAAGTTGCCAATGTAGAGTTGTTCAAATTTGGTTCTGGACAGGAAGGGTTTTGGGGTACTTTGATCAAGTTAACTTGTTCTCCAACTTGTGCCACTTGGTCTAGATGATTTATTAGACCATTTGAGCATGTTCACAAGGTTTGAGAATATTTGGACATGTTTGGCAATGTAAAGTTGCTCAAACTTCAAAATGGACAGAAATGGTTTTGAGGGATTTTGATGATGTTATCTTGTTCTCCAAGACATGAGACTTGGCAAGATCACCAAATAGGGCATTTGTGACATGATGGAATTTCCTTGGATTTTTATTAAAATGTTTCCTGTAGAAATATTTCAAATCCTTGAAATTGGCAGAAATGGTTTTGGGAGGTTTTGTCCAATATTTTGAACATGACCACGTGTTGAAACTCTTATATATGGGAAATATATGCCCACTGAGTTTCCCTGATTTTTTTCAAATATTTGTAAAATAATAAAATAATTTTTCCCTATTAAAGACCATTTCTGGCCTTAAGAAAAAGCTTTTAAATAAAATAGGAAAATAACTTTTAAAATTATATTTTTGTGGTTTCTGGGTATCCTATATCTAATAGGAGTCAAATATATTTTTGGAAAGATTTTTACTGTCCTTAATTAAGTACTTGCAGTGCAAACCTCAATTCAGGGGTTTTTGAAAAACTAATTTTTGAAAATACTATTTGGCCAAATTATTTTTGTAAGAAAATTCTATACTGTATTATACACATGGCATGATCATTGGGCAGAAGTTTTGGATCAAGGAGAAGGAGTATAAGAGTTGGAGGATTTATTTGATTTTTAGAGCACTTGCAAACAACACACAAAACCCAATCAAGGCAAAGTACAAAACACACAAAAGTTTTTGTCAAACCACATTTTATCATTATTTATCACTTTAAGTGTTGTGCCATGAAAATCAGGGTGTGACAAACTCCCATTGAAATAAACATCACTCAAGTTATCTAAGTGATACATGATCAAAATCAACTAACCCATGTCCGATCATCACGTCAGATGGGGTAGTCATCAATGGTGAACATCTCTATGTTGATCTTATCTACTATATGACCCATGTTCGACCTTTCGGTCTCCATTGTTCCGATACCATGTCTGCACATGCTTGGTTCGTCAAGTTTAACCCAAGTATTCTGCATGTGCCAAACTGTCTTCAACCCATTGTATGTCAACGTAGAGTCTAGCACACCCGGTCATCACGAGGTGCTTCATAACGATGAACTTTGGCAATGGTGCATACTCGGAGAGAACACTTTTATCTTGAAATTTAGTGAAGGGATGATCTTATAATGCTACCATCTTTCTAAGCAAAATAAGATGCATAAAAAATAAACATCACATGCAATCAAAATATGTGACATGATATGTCTATCATCATCTTGTGCTTTTGATCTCCATCTCCAAAGCATCGTCATGATCTCCATCGTCACCGGCTCAACACCTTGATCTCCATCATTGCGTCGGGGTCGTCTCACCAACTATTGCTTCTACAACTATTGCTAACGCATAGCGATAAAGTAAAGCAATTACATGGCGCTTGTATTTTATACAATAAAGAGACAACCCTTAGGCTCCTGCCAGTTGTTGATATTACAAAATATGATTATATCATACATCAACATATATCACATCATATCTTGACAATATCACATCACAACACGTCGTGCAAAAACAAGTTAGACATCCTCTACTTTGTTGTTACAAGTTTTACGTGGCTGCTACGGGATTCTAGCAAGAATCGTTCTTAACTACGGCAAAAACCACAACGGTAATTTATCAAGTTTGCTATTTTAACTTTCTTCAAGGATCGGCCATAGTCAAATTCGATTCAACTAAAGTAGGAGAAATAGACACCCGCCAGCCACCTTTATGCAAAACAAGTTGCATGTTGGAACCGGTCTCATGTGCATGGACATGTAAGGTTGGTCCGGGCCGCTTTATCCTACAATACCACCGAATCAAAATAAGACACTGGTGGCAGGCAGTATGACTATCACCGCCCACAACTCTGTGTGTTCTACTCGTGCATATCATCTACGCATAGACCTGACTCTCTTACCACTGTTGGGAAACGTTGCATGGAAAACAAAAAAAAATACGCACACACTAGATCTATCCATGGAGATGCATAGCAACGAGGGGAGTGTATGTCTACATACCCTCGTAGACCGTAAGCGGAAGCGTTTAGTAATGCGGTTGATGTAGTCTAACTTCTTCGCGATCCAACCTATCAAGTACCGAACGTATGACACCTCCGCGTTCAGCACCCGTTCATCTCGGTGACGTCATCGCCTTCTTGATCTAGCAAGACGGTGAAGCAGTGGATGAGTTCCGGCAACACAATGGCGTGGTGACGGTGGTGGTGATGCTATCTCCGCAGGGCTTCGCCTAAGAACTACGAAAATATGACCAAGGGACGAAACTATGGAGAGGGGCACCGCACACGGCTAAGAGATTGTCGTGGTTATGTGTGGCACCCCCTCCCACATATATATAGGTGGGGGGAGGGGGAGCAGCCAGGAGGCGCCCCAAGTAGGGCCGAATCCTATTTGGGCTCCTGCCCTCGCCGCGCCCCCCTTTAGCATATATGCCGGAGGGGGAAATGAAAGGGGGAGAGGGAAGGAAGGAGGAGGCCGAATCCCCCTATTTCCTTTCTCCCATAGGCCGGCTGCCATAGGGGGTGCGCCAGCCCTTTGTGGGATGGTGTGCTCCCCTCTTTTGGCCCATATGGCCCATATACCTCCCGGGGGTGTCCGAAACCCCTTCCGGTGACCCGATGACTACCCGGTGCATTCGAAAACTCTTTCGGTGTCCGAATATCATCGTCCTATATATCAATATTTACCTCCAGAGCTCCTCGTCATGTCCATGATCTCATCCGAGACTCCGAACAACATTTTATCACCAAATCATATAACTCATATAACACTATATCATCAACGAACGTTAAGCGTGTGGACCCTACGGGTTCGAGAACTATGTAGACAAGACCGAGACACCTCTCCGATCAATAACCAATAGCGGAACCTGGATGCCCATATTGGTACATATTCTACGAAGATCTTTATCGGTCGAACCGTTATGACAACATGCACAATTCCCTTTCTGTCGCGGTATGTTACTTGCCCGAGATTCGATCGTTGGTATCTCTATACCTAGTTCAATCTCGTTACCGGCAAGTCTCTTTACTCATTCCATAATACATCATCTCGTAACTAACTCCTTAGTCATTTGCCAATCTTGTTATGATGTGTATTAGGGCCCAGAGATACCTCTCAGATACTCGGAGACAAATCCCAATCTCGATTCATGCCAACTCAACAAACACCTTTGGAGATACATGTAGAGCATCTTTATAATCACCCAGTTATGTTGTGATGTTTGATAGCACACAAGGTATTCCTCCTGTATTCGGGAGTTGCATTATGTCATGGTCGAAGGAACATGTATTTGACATTCAAGAAAGCAGTGGCAATAAACTAAATGATAACATGCTAAGTAACGGATGGGTCTTGTCTATCACATCATTCTCCTAATGATGTGATCCCTTATCAAATGACAACACATGTCCATGGTAAGGAAACCTTAACCATTGAAAGTGCAACTATCCCTAGGTGGTTTTGGTAATTCCTAACAACATATAGCTCATTGAGCTAATGCTATTCCAAGATAAAAATTTCAGGAAAGCTCAATGATTGGCATGGCATGGATGAGAAAAGTGGACCCCTCAAAATGCTAAGGACAAAAGGATTGGCTCAAGCTCAAAGCTCAAGACTCTACATTTTCTATTTTAGTGATCCAAGATCACATTGAGTCTATAAGAAAAGCCAATACTATCAAGGAAGGATGAGGTGTTGCTTAATGAGGTTCTTGCTCAAAATGCTTAGTGATATGCTCAAAAGCCCTCAACTACTTTCTCATTTCCACATATGACCTAATCCAAAAGTCAAACTCGGCCCCACCAATTCTTTCTATCCGGCGCCACCGAGTTCAGATGTCATAGCCACTGCCACAATCCCTAGGCAAATCGGTCTCACCGATAGGGATCTCGGTCTCACCGAGATGGGATTGTAATCTCTCTGTTTCCCTTCGTAACATTTTGGTTCCACCGAGATGAGTGATCAGTCCCACCGAGATTGCAATGTAAACTCTCTGTTTCCCTTTCGTAACGTTTCGGTCCAACCGAGATGAGGGAATCGGTCCCACCGAGTTTACCTGACCAACTTTTTGGTTAGCTTATTACCAAAATCGGTCTCACCGAGTTTGTGTAATCGATCTCACCGAGATTACGTTATGCCCTAACCCTAACCATATCGGTCCTACCGAGTTGCATGTCAGTCCCACCGAAAATCCTAACGGTCACTAGATTTACTGAATCGGTCTGACCGAGTTTCTCAATTCAGTCCCACCGAGATTGGTAAGTTTTGTGTAACGGTTAGATTTTGTGTGGAGGCTATATATATAACCCTCCATCTCCTCTTCATTCGTGGAGAGAGCCATCAGAACATGCCTACACTTCCAACTTACATTTTCTGAGAGAGAACCGCCTACACTTGTGTTGAGGTCAAGATATTCCAATCCTACCATAAGAATCTTGATCTCTAGCCTTCCCCAAGTTGCTTTCCACTCAGATCTTCTTTCCACCAAATCCATATCCTGTGAGAGAGAGTTGAGTGTTAGGGAAACTATCATTTGAAGCACAAGAGCAAGGAGTTCATCATCAACACACCATTTGTTACTTCTTGGAGAGTGGTGTCTCCTCGATTGGCTAGGTGTCACTTGGGAGCCTCCGACAAGATTGTGGAGTTGAACGAAGGAGTTTGTACGGGCAAGGAGATCGCCTACTTCGTGAAGATCTACCCCTAGTGAGGCAATACCTTCGTGGGCGACGGCCATGGTGGGATAGACAAGGTTGCTACTTCGTGGACCCTTCGTGGGTGGAGCCCTCCATGGACTCGCGCAACTATTACCCTTCGTGGGTTGAAGTCTCCATCAACGTGGATGTATGATAGCACCACCTATCGGAACCACGGTGAAAGGATCGATATAGTTGACTAGAGGGGGGTGAATAGGCAACTAACACTTTTTAATCTTTTCTTTACCAATTTCAACTTCGCATCAAAGTAGGTTGTCTAGATATGGAA
Source organism: Triticum dicoccoides (assembly GCF_002162155.2). Classification (NCBI taxonomy): domain Eukaryota; kingdom Viridiplantae; phylum Streptophyta; class Magnoliopsida; order Poales; family Poaceae; genus Triticum; species Triticum dicoccoides. The sequence goes on from NC_041383.1 coordinate 211,970,171, forward strand.
CTAGGTGAGCAACCTATATGATGCAACAACAACTAGCACACAAGCAAGCAAGATAAACAACACAAATAAGCTTGCACAAGTAAAGGCATGAGATAACCAAGAGCGGAGACGGTGGAGACGAGGATGTGTTACCGAAGTTCCTTCCTTTTGAGGGGAAGTACGTCTTCGTTAGAGCGGTGTGGAGGCACAATGCTCCCAAGAAGCCACTAGGGCCACCGTAATCTCCTCACGCCCTCAAACAATGCGAGATGCCGTGATTCCACTATTGGTGCCCTTGAAGGCGGTGACTGAACCTTTACAAACATGGTTGGGGCAATCTCCACAACTCAATTGGAGGCTCCCAACGACACCACGAAGCTTCACCACATGGACTATGGCTCCGCGGTGACCTCAACCGTCTAGGGTGCTCAAACACCCAAGAGTAACAAGATCCGCTAGGGATTAGTGGGGGTAATCAAATTTCTCTTGGTGGAAGTGTAGATATGGGCCTTCTCAACCACTCCCGAGCAAATTAACAAGTTTGATTGGCTAGGGAGAGAGATCGGGCGAAAATGGAGCTTGGAGCAACAATGGAGATTTTGCGGGAAGATGTGAGTCAACTTTGGTGAAGAAGACCCCTTTATATACTGGGGGGAACAATCCAACCGTTACCCCCCAAGCAGCCCCGCAGAGAGCGGTACTACCGCTTGGGTGGGCGGTACTGCCACTGAGCAAGAGAGGAGCAGGGCTCTGGATCCAGCATGGTACTACCGCGGTGGTACAGGCGGTACTACCGCTCATGAGCGGTACTACCGCCACTACTGCCGCGACCAGTACCGCAAAAGCCGACACGAGAAAACGAGGGTTCGAGTCGAGGCGGTAGTGGCCCGGAGCCTTAGTGGTACTACGGCCGAATCCAGTAAGCGGTACTACCGCTCGGGGAGCGGTACTACTGCTTGCTGTCTTCGGCGGTACTACCGCTGAGGCCCGCGGTACTACCGCTGGGGCCAGACAGAGAGGGTAGAGAGGGGAATGAGGGCTCCATCAAAGCGAGAAGGAACAACGGGTGCAATATGAATGTGTACGTGTTGATTCCACCCTAGCCATAGCAAAGCGGATCCCCTCTTGATAGTACGGTGACTCCTACGCAACTAGTCCACCAACAGAGAAACGAAAGGAGTTGCACCATCTTGAATAAAACACCGAGGGGAGGGAATCGTCTCGTGCTAAAGGATGAATCTCTGAAAATCTCAACGCACACGATTAGTCCGCAAAAGCATTGTCATCAATCACCAAAACACCTTGGGGATAAATATGCCTTTACAATCTCCCCCTTTTTGGTGGATTGATGACAATACGGGATTTGCACAAACGGGAAGAAAGCGCAAACCCCACAACTCACAAATGTAGATGAGCTCCCCCTAGATGTGTGCTTATCTAGATAGGTGCTTTGGACTGCACGACACACATACTAGGATCAACGCCCCCCCTACATTTTGGAGAGCAACAAACTAAGCAAGATATATGAGAGCAAAGTGTATATAACAAGATAAGCAAGCATCTCATAAGATACCGAAGTACTAGATAGGCATAGATAAAGATAATAAGGATAAGGTAGCATATGTCTCACACCATATGTCTGGAACTTAGGTCTCACAGGCACAAAACCAAGCAAAGCGAATGGCGAGAAAACACACCACAAAGAAAACACACTCGCAAAGCAGACAACGAGACAATGGCACAAATCCCTAAACTCTCTCCCCCTTTGGCATCGAGACACCAAAAAGTGAGGGAGCGTTGCTACGGCTCCAGGTGATAGCATGCTAGGGCTCGAACATCACATCTCAGCAGGATCGTCTGCACTGCCGTCGTCGGTAGGGAACTTCTCGGCATCAGAATCTGTCCACGGGAAGTGCTATTGAATCCACTCCTCCTCCTAAGTAAGCTGGTCCTCAGATCCACTAAAAACGGTGGCACCCAACTGATGCATGAGCTCCTTGTGACGACCTCTGGCCTTCTTCTCAGCCACATGAGACATGTACTGACCGTGAGCCTCCATGCAGAACAACTTCTTCAATTTGAGCTTGAGCGTCTATGCCCAAGAGGGCTCTGCCCCAGAAGGCTCATAGTCATCATCATCATCAGATCAGCCTCCTCTTCAGTCTCCATGGCGGCAACAACAGATGAAACCCCAGACCTAGGAACCCGGGAGCCCCAGTTATCCTTCTTCCTCAAACGCTTGATCTCATGAGACACCAACTCTCCAGTCTCTAGCATAACCTTGGGATAGACCTTATCCCAAGCCTTCTCAATGAGCAGCATGATGAAAGGACCATAGATCATGCACTTGCGCTCAAAGATAGCAGATAAGAGCTCAGACCACATAACATGAGAAATGTCCAAGGACTTGCCAGTGTTAGCCTCCTTCTCATGTTGGTAGACAAGAAGCATGTCGACAAGAAAGGAGTGAACCATATCCAGATTCTCGATACGAGGGAAGAGAGTCTCCCGGAAGACACGGTGAAGAATGTCCAGATAGGCAGGCAGCTCATATGTTACCTTCTTAGTGTCAGGGTTGATCTTTGGAGTGCAGTAGGGCCAGAGAGCTTGCTTGTGAGTGGAGGTAGTCTTACTGTGGGGGCGAAAGCCAACAAGAGTCTCAAGCCCGTGATCTTCCACACCAAGTAACTCCATGAATGCCTTCCAATTGACAGAAAGTAACTTGCCATTGGTCATCCACGTCAGAGTCCGGTCCACATCAGTCCCTAGATGAACCGTGGCATAGAATTGGGCCACAATATCAGCATCATAATCTTTGTTGAACTGCATGATACCGAGAATGTTCAGTTGAGTGCACATCTGAAGAGCTTCACAAAAGTACTCAGGATCCTTCTCCATATAGTCCGTGTCAATGGAGCGCACATTCACAAAGAGGTTCTTCTTGGCCTTGAGCACATCAAAGTAAATGGCAAACTGAAAGCGGTTCTAGAAAGGACGGTTGACCAAAGTGGGGTCTTGGTCTTCCACATAGGGGTTGCGGCGACGCCTTGCCTAGAACTCCTTGGCATTCATTTGGGGCACAGTTTTGCCCTTTGGCTTTGGCTTGAGGATAGATTTCTTCGGGAGCTGAGGTGGAGGTGGAGCACTGGAGGAACCTCCTGCTGACTCAGATGTGCGGTACCGCTTCGATGTGGCACGGCCGGGGTTGACACGGCGATCCTGATGCTCAGGATGTTCATCGCCTGGAACCAAACACAAGAACACGCAAAACAACCAGAAACAACGAGCATAAGCCACCAAACACAACAAAAAAAATCACTGAATGATAGGAGCATGAGGGAACTTGGTAGCCAGCGGTAGTACAGCGACCTGTAAGCGGCAGTACCGCTCCAAGTGGTAGTACCGCTCCAGTGAGAGCGGTAGTACCGCTCGAGACGGGGAAACAATGGTTTCCTACTGCCGTGGTCAGATCCGGCACTATCGTCCTACCAAATTCAAAAATATTCCTATCAATCACTAATCCAAACCGCCTAGAAGCCTTCTCCATCCTACTCAAGCCTAGATTTAGCCAACAATCTAGAGATGCAACCACTATTGCCCCTAAGATGCTAGATTGGAAATCTACACAAGAAGAGAGAGGGAACGGGGGCAATACCGACATCCATGGCAAGAGGATGAGGTGGGGATCGACTCCACCAAAGGGAATGGAGAGGGATGCCCCGGAGAAGGAGATCCGTCGGAGCCCTCCCGCGGCGACCAGTTGCTAGAGAGACGAAGCGGAGCGAGGTGAGCGAATGGGTATGGGGGAGAAGAAACCTCCCCCTGCCCCGATATAACCCCCTGACCCCGCCCCGCAGCGGTAGTACCGCGCTAGTGAGCGGTAGTACTGCTTATAAGCGATAGTACCACGCACCATCAGCAGTAGTACCACCTAGCAAAAAAAGACCACAAGACAGATCGGCCAAGCTCAAAGAGAAACGAAAAAACAACGGCAAGAAGAAGGAAAGACCAACTCGGCAGCGAACACACTAGCAAGGGGTCAAGACACACCTCTTCAAGAGAGGGCGGTGGCCGAGGCCACCTATGTTTGAGTCAAGTGGTATGGCGTCGCGAAGATTTTAACCTTGGACCCATCACCACACTCATTGATGGAGTCCTGGATTAGGGGGTGTCCGGATGGCTGGACTATGACCTTTGGCTGGACTCCCGGATTATGAAGATACAAGATTGAAGACTTTGTCCCGTGTCCGGATAGGACTTTTCTTGGCGTGGAAGGCAAGCTTGGCGATATGATATGTAGATATCCTCCCATTGTAACCGACTCTGTGTAACCCTAGCCCTCTCCGGTGTCTATATAAACTGGGGAATTTTAGTCCGTAGGACGAACAACAATCATACCATAGGCTAGCTTCTAGGGTTTAGCCTCTCTGATCTCGTGGTAGATCAACTCTTGTACTACCCATATCATCAATATTAATCAAGCAGGAGTAGGGTTTTACCTCCATCGAGAGGGCCCGAACCTGGGTAAAAACATCGTGTCCCTTGTCTCCAGTTGCCATCCGCCTAGACACACAGTTCGGGACCCCCCTACCCGAGATCCGCCGGTTTTGACACCGACATTGGTGCTTTCATTGAGAGTTCCTCTGTGTCTTCACCATCAAGAGGGATGCCGCACCCCGTCTTTAAAGATGGCGCTGTCGCTAAAGGAGCTTTGGCTATCGGCCAAACTCTCCGGCTAGGCGGTTTTCTAATGACCGCATGTTCGGCCGCTGCACCGACGATGACTTCTCGGGTCATTGAAAGCAATCTCCACGTCAAATCGGAACTCGCCGAGCAGTTAGATCCGATGGAGCTCTCTTCCTTAAATGAGCTCTTGGATCACATCGCCGCCCTGGGAGTCGCTACAGACTACGATCAGATTGGGCTTAAACCCGACCGGAGAGAGATTAACTCTCCCCAGATCACCCACCATGTCGAAGTGGTGGAGGAACAATGCGGCGAATCCTCACCCATCCTAAGGACCAGATGTGTCCAGATTCCTGATCCCTCCAAGCCGGATACCCGCGGAGGGGAGGACGTCACTCAAGCCCTAAACCTAAAGTCAGGCAGCGGGCCTGACTCATTGGACAACATCCAAGAACCCAAGCTTCCGAGTTCGGAAATTTCTTGGCCCCTGAGTCTCAGATCGGGCGAGGTTCCGGATTTAAATCCACCCGCCCACCCAAATATAAGGGATCTATCCCAAATTCGGCAAGAGCCCAGAGAAACAGTACATCATTACTGGGCCAGATTCCTCCTGGTCATGAACAGGATAGAGGACTGCCGTGAGGAGGATGAAATTTCATCCTTCTGCAATAACTGCACGGACATCGGAATCCTCAACGCCATAAGTCGCCATGAAATCACACGCCTTGCTGACTTGGCATCCATAGTACGAAAGTACTGTGCGACAGAAAGCGTTCGGAAAACCGAAACAAAATTCTGGGACAATCCGGCCCTGAATACAATCCCGGTCCGAAATAAAAGGGCGCATTACCGCCAGGCACCTGGGCCAAACAACAAAAAACCCTCCATAGGGTATGGAACCGTGCTGGAGGGCTGGCTCAACGGACCCTGTAAAATTCATAGTACAGAGGGCGCCACACCAACTCATAGCCTTAGAGCATGTTGGAAACTCCGGCAGGTGGCCAGAAGTGGCGAGGAGCTTCTAACTCCAGAATCCGCAGAAAACCACCCCAAGAATAACAGTACGGTATCAACAGTCGTCGAGACTTTCGCATCAAATAATGTGCGGAAACGAACGCTCCGCAACCTTACCGAAGTCTACCAGGTAGCAACAATAAACCCATGGAGTAACACGGCTATTGCCTTTAATGCCAGTGACAAACCTAAATTCCAGACTGCCCGAGCACCAGCCGCACTGGTCCTTAGTCCGATAGTGGACGGCTTTCGGCTTACCAAGGTACACATGGACGGTGGTAGCGGATTGAACCTCATTTATGTGGAAACCCTCCGAAAAATGGAAATAGACTAGAGCCGCATTGAGCAAAGCAACACAACCTTTAGAGGAATAATCCCTAGTCGGGAAGCGTGCTGTACAGGAAAAATCACACTGGATGTGGTGTTCGCCACGCCAGATAATTATAGATCCGAGGAGGTCACATTTCAAGTGGCCTCGTTCATCAGCGGATACCACGCTCTGTTATGACGGGAGGCATTCACAATTTTTCAAGCTATACCCCATTATGGGTACATGAAGCTCAAAATGCCCGGACCTAACGGAATCATCACTCTTGCTAGTGATCCGGACATAGCACTCCGCGCCGAAAACAAGACAGCCGCACTAGCCCTCGAGGCATTATCCGAAGCCCTAGCGGCCGAAGACCTAACTGCGCTGCGCTCCACAGTGGACAGGGATGACATGATACTCGACAAAAGACCCAAGTCCACCTCCTTTAAACCGGCAGACGAAATAGTCAAGTTCCAAGTCCATCCAACGGACCCTACAAAAACGACCTCCATCGGGGCACAATTACACCCTGATGTAGACGCCGCGCTAAGAGAATTCCTACGCGAAAATTGGGATATTTTTGCCTGGCACCCTTCGGACATGCTAGGAATCCCACGCAGACTGGCTGAGCACAGCCTGAACATCCTAACAGGATTCAAGCCCATTAAGCAGGCTCTTCGACGTTTCTCCGAACCTAAGAGACAAGCCATGGGAGAGGAGCTAGCCAAACTAATGGAAGCCGGATTCATCAGAGATATAAAACATCCAGACTGGCTAGCAAACCTGGTGATGGTACAAAAGAAGGACAAATCCTGGCGCCTATGCGTCGATTTCAAAGACCTCAACAAGGCCCGCCCAAAGGATCCCTTCCCCCTCCCCCGCATCGATCAAATCATCGACGCCACCGTAGGACACAATTCATTGTGTTTCCTCGATGCACACTCTGGCTACCACCAAATTAAGATGGCAGAGTCAGACCAAGTCGCAACAGCATTCATCACCCCATACGGCCCATTCTGCTTCAACACAATGCCCTTCGGGCTCAAAAATGCCGGCACAACATATCAGCGCATGATTCAGACATGTCTGGCCAACCAGATCGGCAAAACAGTTGAAGCATACGTGGATGACGTGGTCATCAAAACAAAGCATGTCGCAACTCTAATAGACGACTTGAGGCTCACGTTCGATAACCTCCGAACATATGACATTAGGCTTAACCCAGAAAAATGCGTTTTCGGCATACCAGCCGAAAGCTCTTGGGCTTCATCGTATCCGGTAGAGGAATTGAAGCAAACCCAGCCAAGATCTGAGCTCTATCACAATTGGATATTCCAAAAGATCTCAAACAAATACAAAAATTGACTGGATGCGTGGCGGCTCTAAGCCGCTTCATCTCCCGCTTGGGGGAAAAGGCATTACCCCTTTACCGCCTCCTCCGACGCACCGAACACTTCGAGTGGACGAATGCCGCCACGGCCGGACTCGAAGAAATAAAAGCCATATTGACAACAAACCCGGTCCTGGCCGCGCCTAACTTCGGCGAACCAATGTTGTTATACATCGCGGCAACTCACCAAGTTGTAAGCGCAGTCCTCATCGTCGAACGAGAAACAGACAGACACAAATTCCCTGTCCAGAAACTAGTCTACTACGTGTCCACTGTCCTCACTCCATGCAAGTCCCGGTACCCGCATGACCAAAAGATAGCATACGCAGTGTTCATGGCTTCCCGGAAGCTACGACACTACTTTCAAGAGTGTTCAATAACAGTAGCCTCCGAAGTACCACTTAATGATATCATAAACAACTGCGACGCAACGGGCCGGATTGCCAAATGGGCCATCGAGCTCCTCCCGTTCGACATAAACTATAAGCCACGGCGAGCCATCAAGTCACAAGCCTTGGCTGACTTTGTCGCTGAATGGACTGAAGCTGAACTCCCTAAAGAGTACGGCACATATTCCAACTGGATCATGCACTTCGACGGATCCAAAATGCTGGCGGGTCTGGGAGCTGGCGTCGTTCTGACGTCCCCAACCGGAGATACAATCCAATATGTACTCTAGATAATGTATACGGACTCCAACAATGCAGCCGAATACGAGGCCCTTCTACATGGCCTCCGGATGGCAGTCTCCATGGGCATTCAACGCCTAGAGGTGCGTGGGGATTCGAACCTCGCGATATCCCAAATAAATGGAGACTTTGATGCCAAAGATCCGAAAATGGCAGCTTATCGCAATGCCACCATAAATATGTCAGCTCGGTTCGAAGCGCTCGAATTTCACCATATAGTCCGGGAAAACAATCAGGCAGCAAACGTCTTGGCACGCATCGGCACAAAGCGCGATGCAGTCCCTCCCAACATTTTCCTGGAAAGGCTATTCAAGCCATCCATACAGTGGGAAGGGGAATCCGGAAATAACAATCCAGACCTAGCCGCACCACCTGACACCGAACATTCTGACACAACGGAAGACTCCGTCAACGAAGTCACACCCTCAGCCCACGTAATAATGGAAGTAATTGCCCCGTGGACAGAACCATTCTTGGCCTACTTAACTAGGTAGGAACTTCCCGAGGACCAAAATGAAGCATGCTGCATAGTGCGGCGATCTAAAGCCTATAAAGTCCATGAAGGAGAGCTTTATAAGAAAAGCTCCACCTGAGTCCTTCAATGGTGTATCTCCGAAGAAGAAGGGCGGAACCTTCTGGCTGAAATTCACGCCGGACTCGGCGGACACCACGCTGCAGCCCGGGCCCTTGTAAGCAAGGACTTCCGTACTGGATTTTATTGGCTGACGGCCCGGGCAGATGCTCAGGACTTAGTCCAGCGATGCGTCGGTTGCCAATTATTTGCTAATCAAAGCCACATGCCACCTACCGCCCTCCAAACTATACCCATTACCTGGCCTTTTGCAGTTTGGGGGCTTGACATGGTTGGACCCCTCAAAGGAGGAACCCACAAGCACAAATACCTACTGGTCATGGTGGACAAATTCACCAAATGGATAGAGGCCAAGCCTGTGAAGACGGTTGAATCCAGACCGGTGATAGACTTCATATCAGGGGTTGTACACTGTTACGGCATCCCCCACAGCATCATTACTGACAACGGCACAAACTTTACGACCGACGAGGTTAAACTCTGGTGCAAAAACATGGGCATTAAGCTCGATTACGCTTCAGTCTATCACCCACAAAATAATGGTCAAGTCGAGCGAGCCAATGGTCTAATCATGAGCGGCATCAAACCCAAATTAGTGCGATCCCTCAAGGAATCTAACATGCACTAGGTAGAGGAGCTCAACTCCGTACTCTGGGGGCTACGGACCACGCCGAATCGCACTACCGGATTCACACCATTTTTTATGGTATATGGCGCAGAGGCAGTCCTGCCCTGCGACATAATTCATGACTCACCTCGCGTGCGCATGTACGAAGAAAGAGAAGCTGAGCTTGATCGGCAGGACAGCTTGGACGCATTGGAGGAGGAGCGTGACGTGGCAAAAGCCCGTTCCGCATTCTATCAACAGCAGGCTCGAAGATATCAAAGCAGAGAAGTACGGGCCAAAACTTACAATGTTGGCTAACTAGTTCTACACCTGCCGGCCAAGAAAAAGGACAAACTCAAGCCCAAATGGGAGGGTCCCTTCATAATCGACCAAGTCCTGACTGGTGGAGCGTACCGTCTGCGAAATGCATCGGATAACCGACTCGAGCCGAACCCATGGAACGCATCACGCCTACGAAGATTCTATGCCTAGCGCTAGACTCTATGTTCGTCTCCTTCCTCTGTCCCTTTTTTTGACAAATTAGCTGCCTTATATTTCTCTCCTTCTCCCTCCCTTTTTCTTACAAGCCTTTAAGGGCTCGCTTGTGCGTTGTTCGCACATAATTGACGCACCACCCGCACTCACTATACCTGGGGGCTTCTTTATCAGAAGCTTATATACACGGGCCTCATGCCCAACACATGTGTGACACTTCTGCATGAACCTTTTATTCACCATTATATGTATCGATATGACTTAAGTTTTGGCCAAGCTGGGTTGCGTGGCTCTTGTGCTTACCCGTACGTTCCCGATTGTTCAGCTAGGTGGTAAAGGGAGCACCTCCGCGATTGTTACTGTCGGGTTAGCCGGATGTGTACCTCAGACTGGGTGAAGCCGAAAGCTAGCGTTCTTAAGGGAATATTCGGTCGGTGAACTAAAAGATGATTTTTCACTTGTTTATTTATCTGCCCCCAGATGCTTTTCTGCTTTTTTTTCGTAGTCCGGACATGCACTTTAGGGCATGCCTCCCAGGGAAAGGAACCCCTAACGGAACTATTCTCCCTGGAAGATGTTTCTTACTAACCATGTAATATAACATAACTAGTTGGGCACTTGTCTGCTAAAGCACTTATGACCCCTACACCTGGTCTCCACGCTTGCCCCGGTTCTTACATAACCGAGAGGGTATTCGGACACTCTCCGGACTATCAGCTCCAGAGGTTGAATGAAAAGGTCCGCAATGACAAATTTGACTAGGTATATTCTTCTTCAATACCATCCAACAGGCTGTCCAATTTACAGTCCTGTTGGGGATACTTGGCGGCCAACTCTACCTGGCCGTACACTAAACTGACAGGGATCTCCTTCCCGTTGGGCCCCACAGGTCTGACCTCGACCATGTGGTTTGGGTCAGCCTAAGTGTACTGCGTCTTCACCATGGCCCAGGCCTCCCTGGTGCCTTGACGGCAGGCCAAAATCTTCCATAATCGGAAGCGCTGTCGCACTCCCTTTAGCTTCTCTGCCAGCTCTCAAAGGCCTTCGGGCATGGAGAGGGATGGCCACAAGGACTGGACGACGCCTCGCATTGCCTGCCGAACTCGTTCGTGCAGTTGCGATAGCTCGGGAAGAAGGTCACCCGTAGAACCGGGCATTTCCTCTGCAGGCCGACCTGTCAGCATACCTACAGACATAACTCTTTCAATCGACTTCCTCGCCGAACTCTTTTTCGAAGATTCTCTCAAGCACTTACTAAAAATGCCGCGTCGAAGTCGTCGATTCTCCTTCACGGAATCCGACAGCTGAGCACGAACATCCTTTAGTTCCTCGCCCAGCTGGGTATTGGCATCTTGAAGCTTGTTCTTCTCTTGCCTCACCCGCGTAAGCACGCTCTCGCCGGCCTTTAACTGGCGTAGGAGTTGTTGCTTGTCCGGATCCACTCCGGCCCCATCTGTGCTGTTATTGTCAGAATTGCACACATGCCGCACTTCACAACACGCTTATCTTTCGAAGCATATATTACCTGAGGGGGTCCCCTTGGCATTTTCTGTGGCGGTTAGTGCGGCCTTACGTTGGGCTTTGCACTCTTCCGGCTCCTGGGACAATTGCGTATTCTTTTTTGTAAGATCCTGCATATCAAATGATCCTTAAATCAGTTATTTTAACTGTTTCAAGTCTCGGGAGCTACTGACATATATAACCATCAGATTTACTCACCCGTATGTCTTTTACATACTGCTCTATGGCTCTGGCTATACCATTTTGAGCGGCACGGAGGTACGCATCTCCCGTATTAAAGGCGTCCAACGCCTCTTGGGAAAAACATGCATCGTGAAGAACAGTCCGGCGACGCCTGTGGTTCATGGCACTCTCCACCTCTGAATTGGTGGCAGATAGCCCATCCATGTCCTCTGTCGGAGGAGCGTCCGGCGTGCGCTCTTCGCCTCCACTCCCGGACCCAGCCTTGAAGCCTGGCCGGTGGATATAGTCCGGCGTGCGCTCTTCTTCCCAAAGAGAACTTGAGCGTTAGTATGCCTTGAAGGCATGCACCCTGGGCATTAAAGTCGTACGCCGTACCGTTGCACCGACGTCTCGATCGGATCCACACTTCTTTTCAGCCCGTCGGGCCTCGATGGCCCTTGCTGGCTAGCCACCGTGGGCTTGGCCCTCCGCCTCAAGGATTTCCCCTACAAAAAATGCCATTGGTATACGACGATCAAAAATAAGCACGGATGGATCCTCTTGAAAGTACTAAGACTTCGGTTTCGATTACCTGTGAGGCGGGAAGTAGACCGGATAATCGGCCGTAATGGCCACTAAGGTGTTGTCCTTACTCATTTGATGAAACACCCCATCAATCAGCTCCACGCATAAGTCTGGGTCCTCTTGGAGGTCCTGGTCCAGGGATCGTTCCGGGTCCTCGGGTTGAGGGGGAGGATTGTTTATCTCCTTTACAGTCTGGCATAGCTCCTGCGTTAACATTGCTAGACTAAGTACTTAACTATGGGAATTTGAAACGGACAGACAAGTAAAAGTGTTCGCTTACCCTGCTTGGAGGATTGTACATAGAGAATCCGCCCCGTGGGTTGACACGGAGAAATTCCTCCTCTTCTCCCTTGTACAAAGTGGATAAGATCTTTGTTAGAGTGGCAGCCAAATCCGGCCCCTTGTAGCCGCACCGGGTGGCGTCGTCCTCCCTGTTGAAATCCCACATGGGGTGACCTCTGTACTGAAGCAGCTGCACCCCCCGTGTAATGCATGTGGCCATAACTTCGATCATGGTTAGTTTGGAATGAGCTAACAACCTTATCCGGCTCATCAGGTAAAGGACGTCCCTGTCAGTTTCCCTCTGGGGGGCTCCGTGGACGCCAGCTCAGGCGTTTCTTTAAGGGGGCATTATTGAACTCAGGGAGGCCGATCTGTACAGGGTCCGGCAGAGGGACGTCGTCTATATAAAACCATTCTGAAGGCCAGTCCTCGGATGCCTTCTTTGGGGTTCCGGATAGATATCCGGTCCCGGCGATGCGCGATAGTTCGGCTCCGCCCACTTGATAAATTGACCCCTCTTGAGAGCGTGGCATGAGGTAGAACAACCTCTTCCACAACGCGAAATGGGCCTCGATGCCCAAAAACAGCTCGCAAAGGGCCACGAAGCCCGCAATATGCAGTATGGAGGCAGGCGTGAGGTGGTGCAACTGGATACCATAGAACACCAGTAACCCCAGGAGAAACGGATGCATTGGAAATCCGAGCCCTCTTATCAAATAAGGGACAAGGCATACCCGCTCTCCTTTGGAGGGATTGGGGACGCTCTCCTCCTGTTCTCCGCCACTATAGGTAGCAAGCCCGGCTCGAACTGGGGCCATGTACACTGGGGGAGGGGGGAGCCCCTTGGTTTGGAGCGCTACTAGCTCGCTATGCGGGACGGAACACCTCTCCCAATCTCCAGGCCGAGGGCTGGAAGGGCGAGAGGAGGAGTTGCGTTGACCGGCCATGGTAGAATGGATCTTTGTGGAATGTGCTCCGATGGATGCTCGCGGAGGGAAGATGATGTGATTTCGGATCTAAAATCCCGGTCTCTTTTATAGGCGGCCCCTTTGCGCAGCTAAGGGGGGAAATGAAAAAAGCACCCCTGTCTTTTCACATTCTCTTGACATGTGGGAAATGACCATTATTGGGCGCGGAAGCCAAGGAGTGTGACATTCATCAGAAGCCGGACACTATTCGACAGGTATATGGGATTTGGAGAAGAACCCGCCTTGCAATGCCGAAGACAAATCTGCGTGCCGGACTCATCATCATTGAAGCCTGGTTCGGGGGCTACTGAGGGAGTCCTGGATTAGGGGGTGTCTGGATGGCTGGACTATGACCTTTGGCCGGACTCCCGGATTATGAAGATAAAAGATTGAAGACTTTGTCCCGTGTCCGAATAGGACTTTCCTTGGCGTGGAAGGCAAGCTTGGCGATACGATATGTAGATCTCCTCCCACTGTAACCGACTCTGTGTAACCCTAGCCCTCTCCGTTGTATATATAAACCGGGGAGTTTTAGTCCGTAGGACAAACAACAATCATACCATAGGCTAGCTTCTAGGGTTTAGCCTCTCTGATCTCGTGGTAGATCAACTCTTGTACTACCCATATCATCAATTTTAATCAAGCAGGAGTAGGGTTTTACCTCCATCGAGAGGGCCCGAACCTTGGTAAAACATCGTGTCCCTTGTCTCCTGTTACCATCCGCCTAGACACACAGTTCGGGACCCCCTACCCGAGATCTGCCGGTTTTGACACCGACACTCGTCCTTGAAGCACAACTACCATCAAAAATGGTTAATGCGAAAGACTAGATCAATTTATGCATAATGGGGGGAGGGAGAGTTCATTGAGAGAACAACACTCCCCCTATGTCCATGCCTACACCTAAACTAGACAACAAGTTGAGTGAGGTGGGGTGTGCAAGGGTTCAAGTCACATTGCTCGAATCAATGATATTTAGCTCATGCCTTAACTCGCGAAATCTTACTTCATCCGAGGGCTTAGTGAAAATATCTGCGAGGTTATCATGAGTGTTGACATACTTGAGCTCGATCTCCCCTCGCCTAATGTGACCCCGGATGAAGTGATACCGAATCTCAATGTGCTTAGTCTTGAAGTGTTGCACCGGATTGAGAGAAATCTTGATGGCACTTTCATTATCACACCAAAGAGGCACTTTGTCACAAATTACACTGTATTCCTTTAAAGTTTGCCTCATCCACAAGAGTTGTGCACAACAACTACCGACCACCACATATTCCGCTTCGATGGACAAGAGAGACACACAACTTTGCTTCTTGGAAGACCAACTCACCAAAGAGCAACAAAGAAATTGGCACCCTCCGGAAGTAGACTTCCTATCCACTTTGTCTCCCGCCCAATCGGAATCTGTAAAACCTTCAAGCTTGAAGTTTGCTCCTCTTGGGTACCATAAGCCAAAGTTTGGGGTATGAGCCAAATATCAAAAGATTCGCTTGACCGCCACATAGTGGCTTTCCTTTCGTGCGGCTTGAAACCATGCACAAATTCCCACACTCAACATGATATCCGGTCTAGATGCACAAAGGTAAAGCAAGGATCCAATCATGGAGCGATATACCTTTTGATCCACCGCTTTACCATTGGGATCAATGTCGAGTTGGCACTTGGTAGGCATTGGAGTAGAAGCCGGCTTGACATCACTTAGCTTGAATCTCTTAAGCATGTCTTGAGTTTATTTGGCTTGGTTGATGAAGGTACCTTCTCTTCTTTGCTTGATACCAAAACCAAGAAAGAACTTCAACTCTCCCATCGAAGACACCTTGAACTTAGATGTCATGAGAGCGGCAAATTCCTCATTGAAAGCTTTGTTAGGGGAACCAAAGATAATATCATGAACATATAGTTGGCATACAAACAACTCCCCTTTGACCTTCTTAGTAAAAAAAGTGGGATCGATTTGCCCCACCTCAAATCCACGATCTTGTAACAACTCGGTAAGGTGGTCATACCACGCACGTGGGGCTTGTTTAAGGCCATAGAGTGCCTTATCGAGTTGATACACATGATCCAGGAAGTAGGGATCCTCGAACCCGGGGGGTTGCTTGACATAAACCAACTCATTAATAGGATCATTAAGAAAAGCACTTTTCACATCCATTTGTTGTAACTTAAAGTTGTGATGGGAAGCATAAGCAATCAATAAACAAATGGATTCAAGGCGAGCAACGGGAGCAAAGGTTTCACCATAGTCGATACCCTCGACTTGGGAGTAGCCTTGTGCTACCAATCTTGCCTAGTTGCGAATGATGTTTCTGTCGGTGTTCTAGGAACAGGGGTACCCAGACTTGCCTACCTGCGGCCTGTGGCCTGGCTCAAGGAGTGGCCCAGTACGGCCCATCTTCGTCAACACAAGCTCAAGACCCTCGCGAGGGGCCAAGCCTCGCGGGGTGGACCACATGAAGCTTCCTCAGGTGCAGCCTCGTCAGGCTGGCTCGCGAGGAGGCGGAGAGATCAACGCGGGGTACCTCACGAGGTGCCCATGATGCAAGCCATGACGACCTAAGCCAGGTGGGCACCAGGCGGGCGCCGGCCTGCGCAGAGTCCTTGTTTCCTCTTTGGTGCAAAGGGGGCAAGTGCATGCAAGGGTATCAAGCAAAGGCAACCATTTCGGTGCAACAAGACCAAGACCAGCAGAACGGCAGGATGGAGGTCATTGTGGAGCCCAGGAAGGCGTCATTGTCAGAGTCTTTGGTAGGCGAGGACCAACTTTAGTCAGGATAAGTGTACTAGATGTTCCCCTTCAAAATGGCCAATTGTTGGCGCCCTTCCCGCTCAATATTTGGGAAGAGGACAAGGGCCTCGCTCTATAAATAGGGCTAGCCACCATAGTATAGAGGGATCTGAAGGTCGACCAATCGAACCTTAGCCAGAACCACCAGCACAAGAACTCCTCCCCTCGCGAGGCAGTTCTTCCTTTGTATTGTTCATCATCAGCCCCTGAGGCAATCCACCACACCACAAACTAGAGTAGGGTATTACACCACAATGGTGGCCCGAACTAGTATAAACCTTGCATCCCTTGTGTTGTTCTTCGTGTAGTCTAGATCCTTTGTGAGGCGACAAGACGTGAGTTGGTAGGGGAGTGATCTCCGCGTGCACCCCAGAGTTCGAACCTTAAGGGTCTGCCGGAACCTAAAATCCGACATTTGGCGCGCCAGGTAGGGGTGCGCTGGAGCTTTCCCTCCCGTCGACCCGCTCCCTCTATCAGCACCGCGCTTCGCCCTCATGACGGGCAACACGCCGCCCGCTCCGGCTACCGACCCCAGCACTGGGGCTAGGGGGCTCCGAGCCTTGGCCCCCGCCTTGTGGCAGGTGCAGTGGCTGCACAAGTTCAAGCCAGAGATGCCACCGCGCTACAACGGCATGGCGGATCCGCTGGCTTTCTTGCTGGCGTACCAGGAGGCCGTCCTCAAGGCCGGGGGCGACGACAGGGTCATGGCTAACTGGTTTCCCATGGCCCTCACTAGCGTTCCACGCATGTGGCTGCTCCACCTGCAAATGGCTTCTGTGGCCTCTTGGGAGGAGCTGTGCAACCTCTTTCTCGCCCATTACGCTGCACCGACGCCCCCGGTCGTCGCAGCTCTCCTAGGTGGCTCGCAGGCGCCACACTCGGGCCGCCATATCAAGCCATTCGTCCGCCATAGCACCGCCTTCGCGCGGCATGGGGCTCCACCGGGTTGGGCGGTGCCCAAGGCCATCCCATCAAGGTCGTCTCAGCCTACCCCCTGGAAAGGGTACTCAGGAGCCCCAATTCAGCAGGGAGGGTTGCCGAATGGAACATCGAACTGCAAGCATTCCAGTTAGAATTCAGCACTACCACGGTCATTAAGGGGGCTGCGCTCGCAGATTTCATGGCGGAATGGAAAGAGGCGCCAGGGCTCAAAATGGGCGAGGACCGGTCGCTCTCCCCGGGAAGTGAAGCGCCGGATGGTTGGGTAATGTACTTTGATGGAGCGTTCGCGCTGCAGGGCGCGGGGGCTGGCGCAGTGCTCATATCCCCCACTCAGGACAAGCTTTACTATGTCGTGCAGCTCTACTTCCAGCATGGGGAGAAGGTTTCCAACAACATAGCGGAGTACGAGGGCCTGATAGCGGACTTGAGGGCAGCCATCGCCTTGGGAGTAAAACGAATCACCGTCAAGGGCGACTCGCAACTCCTCGTCAACTTCTCCAACAAGCTGTACGAGCCGAAGGATGAGCACATGGAAGCGTACCTCGCGGAGGCCGGCAAGATGGAGAAAGAGTTTTGGGGGTTGGAATTGCAGCATGTGCCTCGCGGTACCAATCAAGAGGCTGACGACATCGCCAAGAGGGCATCCAGGCGGCTGCCTCAGGAGCCTGGCGTCTTCGAGGAGTGACTCTTCAAACCCTCAGCGACACCGTCGTTATCAAGCGCAGTGCAACCAAGGGAGGAACTCCCTCAACCACCTGCCTCGGGAGTCTCGGCCTGCGGCCCGGCCTCAGGGGCACGCCTGCTCCTGGCATAGGAGCCTCAGGAAGGATGCTGGATGGCAGTATTCAAGGACTACTTGGCACAAGGGACTCTGCCGGAGAAGGAGGAGGACGCGGAGCGCGTGGCAAGGCAGGCCACGGCCTACAGCATCAAGGATAGGGAGCTCTACCAGAGGCGACCGAATGACGTGTCCCTGCGTTGCATTCCCAGAGAGCAAGGGAAGGAGCTGCTGGCAGACATACACAGTGGAGAATGTGGGCACCACTCATCCTTGCGAACCGTCGTTGGCAAGGCATTCCGGAGCGGATTCTACCGCCCCACAGCACTCAACGACGCCGTTGAGCTGGTGAAGGCTTGTGAGGCCTGCCAGTTCCACGCCAAGCAGATCCACCAGCCGGCGGGGGGACTGCAGACCATACCCCTCTCATGGCCATTCGCAGTTTGGGGGTTGGACATTCTGGGCCTGTTCCCTCGGGCGCCAGGGGGCTACCGCTACCTCTACATCGCCATGGACAAGTTCACCAAGTGGGCTGAGGTGGAAGCTGTCTGCACCATACCCGCAGGCTCAGCAGTCAAGTTCATCAAGGGCCTTGTGAGCCGATTTGGGGTGCCTAACCGCATTATAACCGATAACGGTTCGCAGTTCACCAGCAATATTGTGCTAACCTTGGAACGCAGATATGCTATGCCTCGGTGGCACACCCCCGGAGCAACGGCCAGGCCGAACGAGCCAAAACGTAGGTCCTGAGGGGCCTCAAAACCAGGACCTTCAAGAAGAAGCTGGAGGCCTGCGGCAGGGGCTGGTACGACGAGCTCCAATCCATGCTGTGGTCTATCCGCACGACCGCGACCAAGCCAACTGGCGAGACCCCGTTCTTTCTGGTCTATGGAGCTGAGGCCGTTCTCCCTCACGAGGTCAAGCGTCATTCCGCACGGGTCCTGTCATTCGACGAGGCGCAGTAGGATGCCATGCGGGGGACATATCTCGTGCTATGGGAGGAGCGCCATCGAGAGGCCGCACTACGAGCAGCAAGGTACGAATAGGCGCTGCGGCGATACCACTGCCGCAACATCCGCCCCAGGACTCTTGAGGTAGGGGACCTCGTGCTCAGACGGGTTCTCTCCAGGGAGGGGTTGCATAAGCTTTCTCCTATGTGGGAGGGCCCATTCAAGGCTGTTCATGTTTCCAAGCTCGGCTCCGCGTGCTTGGAGACCCAGTAGGGGGTGCCCGTGCAGAACACGTGGAACATTCAACATCTCCGAAGATTTTACCCCTGAGCAAGGCCCGATGCCTGTGAAGAAGGCAAATGCCTGTGAAGTTGCTGCATTTTGGAAAAGGCCTGGTGCCTGTGAAGAAGGCAAATGCCTGTGAAGCCGCCCCATTTTGGAAAAGGCCCGGTGCCTGTGAAGAAGGCAAATGCCTCTGAAGTTGCTGCATTTTGGAAAAGGACCGGTGCCTGTGAAGAAGGCAAATGCCTGTGAAGCTGCCGCATTTTGGAAAAGGCCCGATGCCTGTGAAGAAGGCAAATGCCTATGAAGCTGCCGCATTTTGGAAAAGGCTCAATGCCTGTGAAGAAGGCAAATGCCTGTGAAGCTCGCCGCCCGTGACGCTCTCACATAATAATGAGTGGGGCTGTACATGCCCCGGAGTCTCCGGAGTGCCGCCCTCGGGCCTCGGGGGCTCCCGCCCACGCCCAGTGGCCACACTTAGCTCCGCGCTCGTGAGAAGACGTCGAAGGCTAGATTAGGTGCCAGACGCGGCTTTTTCATTTGCTTTCTGCAGTTGGTTTGTTTGTTCCTATTTGAAGTTTTATTGAAGCTGTTACCATCTCTAGCTCGCGACCCTTTGTCCTTTTCACTCGTTTGCTTCGTTTTCTCTCGCACAAGTCTCGCGAGGGAGGAACACGGGCACCATCGCGAGTGTTTTCTGCCCCGGTGGTTTGAAACTTCCCTATCCGAATCCGCTGCGGGAGCACCCCTCCCAGTCTGTGCCCCACGGGCATCGTGACGTGATCGCGGGACCTGGGTTGGTCGTCCCCGCTACTAAGGCTGGAAACTACCCCTACTGACTAACCCTTGCAGGACATCAGACACACGGTGAGGCCCTGGACTCAGGAGGCGAAGACCGCGACGAGCTCCCCCAAGCTAAGTAATTTCCGCACATAAGCACGCAAAACGAAAACATAGCGCAGAAACAGCAGGAACAACGCGATAATTAAACAGCAATAGTTCAACACGCCCCCGTGGGGCCCCAGACTACCTTCTTTTTGCGCAGGGAAGAAAAGCAAAATGGGCACGACTTGCCCGGCACCGGCTCATGGCGAAGGCTCGTACTACCTCCGGAGCTCAGCTGGATTTCATCTCCCGCTTCACTGGGGCGCGGTAGCTGGCCGACCCACTACCTTCTTCTAGGCGGGTGTGACGGCGCGGGGGCTGGTCGTGACGAACGTTGGAGGAGCTGCTGTCTGAAGGAGAGTCACCAAAGCTTGGTGGGCCTCGGGCACCGCTGCCCGCGCGCCTACCACCACCTTCATCCTGATCAACGCCGGGGTTGGGCGCACGGCCGCGGTCATCGTCTTCGGGGCAACATCAAGCGCGGCGGCCGTCTTCCCCGAACACCCTCACGTAGAAGGTGGCATTGCCATCGAACTTGAAGTGCAGGGTGCACCGTCGGCTCAGGCCGCGGTCCAGGGCCACCTCCCCGGCGGCGGAGACCTCCAGCGTGGCCTAGGAGGCCTTGCTGCAGCAACCATCCACCTCAAGCCAAAGCCGCCCGGAGCACCAGCCAAGAGTTCGCCTATGAAGAAGCGGGGGAGCTGGAGCCAGGTGCTGGTCGGGTCCGCTGACCACAAGACAAACTCCGGCAGCACCTCCGCCGAGCGGAAACATGGACTAGGGGGTCGTGTAGCTGCAGCGTACCTCCCATCGGCAGCCGGGCGCCCACAGCCGCGCATAGGACTGCCTCCACGACCGCGGGAAGCCGCCGCGGAGGCCGTAGGATGTTTGTGTGGGCGGCCCCGACCATGCTTGGTCGGAGGAGAGCCGGGCGCTTCCTGACGAGCTTTTCCCTTCTCCACGGCCGAGAACCTCTTCGGCGGGGCCATGGGGATGGCGAGTGGCCAGGAAGAAGAAGAAGAGTAGCAGGAAGGGATGGACTGGAAGGGCTCGCGCCGTTCCGTACATAGAGCCGGAGGAGGCCAACCGTCGGCCTCCACGATCACAGGTAATCATGACCTGTTTTCCATGCAGGGACTTGTCAAGTCGTGCAGTTGCCGAGGCGTCGTAGGGAAGCGGGGACTCCCATGTCCAATCAACCGCCACGCGGCGCCCAAGGCCGCCGGCTGTTGGGGCCCATGGCGCTTTGCACTTGCCCCTTCGCTTCTCGGCTAAGCCAAGTCCGGGCGCGCCTTGGGTCCGGGGGCTATTGTCGGCGTTCTGGGAACGGGGGTACCCAGACTTGCCTATCTGCGGCCTGCGGCGTGGCTCAAGGAGTGGCCTAGTACGGCCCATCTTCGTGAACACAAGCTCAATACCCTTGCGAGGGGCCAAGCCTCGCGGGGCGGACGACAGCAAGCTTCCTCAGGTGTAGCCTCGTCAGGCTGGCTCGCGAGGAGGCGGAGAGATCAAGGCGGGGTACCTCACGAGGTGCCCATGATGCAAGCCATGACGACCAAAGCCAGGCGGGCGCCAGGCGGGCGCCGGCCTGTGCAGAGTCCTTGTTTCCTCTTTGGTGCAAAGGGGGCAAGCGCAGGCAAGGGTATCAAGCAAAGGCAACCATTTCGGTGCAACAAGACCAAGACTAGCAGAATGGCAGGATGGAGGTCATCATGGAGCCCAGGAAGGCGTCATCGTCAGAGTCTTTGGTAGGCCAGGACCAACTTTAGTCAGGATAAGTGTACTAGATGTTCCCCTTCAAAATGGCCAATTGTTGGCGCCCTTCCCGCTCAATATTTGGGAAGAGGACCAGGGCCTCGCTCTATAAATAGGGCTAGCCACCATAGTATAGAGGGATCTGAAGGTCGGCCAATCGAACCTTAGCCAGAACCACCATCACAAGAACTCCTCCCCTCGTGAGGCAGTTCTTCCTTTGTATTGTTCATCATCAGC
Source organism: Triticum dicoccoides (assembly GCF_002162155.2). NCBI lineage: Eukaryota > Viridiplantae > Streptophyta > Magnoliopsida > Poales > Poaceae > Triticum > Triticum dicoccoides. The sequence continues at coordinate 211,992,071 of NC_041383.1, forward strand.
CCTTGAGGCAATCCACCACACCACAAACTAGAGTAGGGTATTACAACACGATGGTGGCCCGAACTAGTATAAACCTTGCGTCCCTTGTGTTGTTCTTCGTGTAGTCTAGATCCTTTGAGAGGCGACGAGACGTGAGTTGGTAGGGGGAGTGATCTCCGCGCGCACGCCAGAGTTTGAACCTTAAGGGTCTGCCGAAACCCGAAATCCGACAGTTTCCATGAGAGTCTTGCTTGTTCTTGAAAATCCACTTGGTTCCAATGATGTTGTGGTTCCCCGACGGCCGTGGTACCAATCTCCACACCTTGTTGTACTCGAAGTTGTTAAGTTCTTCATGCATGGCATTGAGCCAATCTGAGTCTTTGAGCGCCTCATAGACCTTTTGGGGTTCAACACAAGAGACAAACGCGTGATGTTCACAATAGTTTGCTAATTGTCTACGAGTGCTTACCCCCTTTCTTAGGCTTCCAACCACATTCTCCATGAGATGGCCTTTTGTGGTGAGCTTGGAAGCAATCTTCATGGCACGACGCTCTAATTCCTCCTCGGATGTGGAGGGAGGAGGATCAACTTGATTATCTTGAGTGCCGTCTTGAGCTTGTTCAAGATCTTGAGCTTGCTCTTGATCTTGAACTTGCTCTAGGGGGAGAACTTGACCTTGGGCATCATTTGGTGGATCATCACCATCTTGAGTTTGATCTTGCCCTTGGTCGTGTTCATGAGGTTGAGAGCCTTCACTTTGTTCTTCGGAAGCGTGTGGATCTTGGGTTGGTGATGGCTCCACTAAAGTGGAGCATTGTCCTTATCCTTCGGCCACAAGGGGTTCCTCAATGGGTAGGATGTGACCAATACCCATTGTTCTTATGGCTTGGGGAGGAATTTCATCACCTACATCACAAGTACAACTTTGCTCCACTTGGGAGCCGTTATTCTCGTCAAACTCTATGTTACATGTCTCCTCAATGAGTCCGGTGGACTTGTTGAGGACACGGTAAGCATCAGAGTTTGAAGCGTAACCAACAAATATGCCCTCATAAGCTCTAGCCTCAAATTTAGACAAACGAACACCTTTCTTGAGAATGAAACACTTACACCCGAACACCCGGAAGTACTTGAGGTTGGGCTTGTTACCGGTGAGTATTTCATAAGGAGTCTTGTTCAAGCCTTTGCGAAGATAGAGCCGATTGGATGCATGACATGCTGTGTTAATGGCTTCAGCCCAAAAGTTATATGGAGACTTGAACTCCGCCATCATGGTTCTTGCCGCATCCATCAACGTCCGGTTCTTCATCTCCGCTACACCATTTTGTTGAGGGGTATATGGTGCAGCATATTGATGTTTGATCCCCTCATCACTTAGAAACTCATCCAAGGTGTAGTTCTTGAACTCGGTGCCATTGTCACTTCTTATTGTCAAGATCTTTGCCTCATGTTGGCGTTGAGCTTCATTTGCAAAGTTGATGACGCTTTGTTGAGTTTCACTCTTTCTCTTGAAGAAATACACCCAAGTGTATCTTGAGTAATCATCCACAATCACCAAGCAATACTTTCTACCCCCAAGACTATCAAAGGATGGAGGCCCAAATAGGTCCATGTGAAGGAGCTCCAAGGGTCTCTTCGAGTAGATGATAGTCATGGGAGGGTGAGCCTTTTCATGAAGCTTCCCTTCGATACAAGCACTGCACGCACGATCTTTGGCAAAACTAACATTTGTTAGTCCACGGACATGGTCCCCCTTGAGAAGACTTTGCAAATATCTCATATTGACATGGGCTAAACGGCGATGCCAAAGCCATCCCACATCAACTTAGGCATTAGGCATGTCGCGGTCTTAGTGGGTCGCTCCGAAAAGTTAATCACATAGAGACCGTTCTCGACATGCCCAACAAAGGCTACTTTAAGATTCTTGCTCCACAAGAGGGCCACGGTATCAATATCAAAGAAGGTGGCAAAACCCATAAGTGCAAGCTGACGAACGGAAAGAAGATTGAATGCAAGGCACTTGACAAGCATGACTTTCTCGATCATGAGATCATGAGAAATGACAACCTTGCCAAGACCCAACACCTTAGAAGACGAGGCATCACCCCACTCGATGTTGGTGGGCATAGATGGAATCTTGTGCACGTCCGCTACCAACTCCTTGTTTCCGGTCATATGATTTGTTGCTCCACTATCGAGCAACCATGAACCTCCACCGGAAGCAAACCCCTACATGAAATCAATGCTTGGTTTTAGGTAGCCATTGAGTAATGGGTCCTTTTATGTTAGCAACAAGGGTCTTGGGAACCCAAATAGACCATTGAATGTACTCATAAGGAGAGCCAACAATTTTTGCATAAACATGTCCATCACTAGCACGGCATAACACATAAGAGGGGTTAAAATCGCCGGCTTTGTTGCAAGGGGTGGCATTTCCCTTCTTGAAAACACCACCCTTCACATTGTTCTTCTTCTCATTAGGAGCACCCTCTTCCTCCTTCACAAATGTTTGCTTGAGAGGAGGAGGTCATTTGGTCTTGTCATTCTTCTTCTTATTCTTGGACTTGGGGGTAAACCCCACTCCCTCCTTGGCCACAACTTCCTTTTGATTGCTCAAAAGGTCATTGAGGTTTTTCTCACCTTGAATGCATGTCACAAGACCTTTCTTAAATTGCTCTTTCAACTAGGCATTCTCCTCCACAAGATGCACATGCTCACAACACGGGTTAGTAGCATTTACGTTATCAATTAAGACCATAGGAGGGAAAGTGGCTTTCTCCTTGGTTAACTTCACTTGTAGTTGAGCATGAAACTCCTTGAGGCTAGCATGAGCACCCTTCAAGACCTTGTGAGCCTTGTCAAGTACATCAAACTCCTCTTTGAGTCTATAAAGATCAACCCCAAGTTTAGTCTTCTCGGAGTTTGCCACACGAGAGACAACAATAGCATGATCAAGATCTTTCTTTAATTTAGCATGGTCATCGTTGTGTGACTCCTCAAGAGTCAAACGATGCACATGCTCTTCCTCAAGGGCATTAGAGAGATCCAATATCTCATCGGCATAGTCACGACTATGACCTTCCATCTTAGAGATGGTTTCTTCATGAGCCTCAATCATGTCATTGGCTTCACCAAGTTGTTCCAAAAGAGCAACAAAGTGCTTCTTGGATTTTCCCTTAAGTTTACTCATAAAAGACTCAAACTCATTTGACTCTTCATTAGACCCCTCATTTTCATCAATGCAATCCATTAAGGAAGGATTAGTAATGATGGTGGTTTTGATGTTGGGGGTTACCTTGTTGGTGGCTTTAGCCATGAGGCACTTGGCGGTGATGTTCTCATTGGGTGAGTCAAAGAGAGACACCCGGGGAGTAGTAGCAATGGCAACGAAGGCCATTACCACTGCTTCTCCATCATCATCATCATCATCATCGTCATGGTATTCTTCTTGTACCACTAACCCTCGAGTAGGAGTCTTCTTGGTGAAGTTGTTCTTGTTGGGGAAGGACTTGGCTTTGTCTTTTCGAATGAGCTTGCCACCATTGTCTTCCCGCTTCTCATAAGGACAATCCACAACAAAGTGACTCACATTGCCACAGTTGTAGCAAGTTCTCACTCGTTGCTTGCCCTTGAACCCACTTGAATTGTTCTTGTTGAAGTTGGGCCTAGTGTTCTTCTTGCTCCAAAATTTCCTTGAAGCAAGAGCCATGTGCTCATGATAATCATATTTTGTATCCTCGGGGTTGCTCTCCTCATCTTCCTCTTCTTCCTCTTCTCCACGATGACCTTGGCCTTCAAAGCAAGATTGGACTTCTTTGTTCTTTGAGAACGGAGCACCACGTTGTTGGCGGTTTTGTCCAAGATGCTCATAGCAACGAACTCATCCAACACTTCACTCAAGATCATGGAGTGGAAGTCCGGTCTTTGATGGATGACGGAGGACATGGCCTTGTTGTAGGGCATCATGGCCATGAGGAACTTGTGTTTGATCCAATTGTCATCCGTGTCCTTACTCCCATGGTCTTGGAGTGAGACCACGAGTTTGGTAATGCTCCGAAAGATCTCACGAGGTTCTTCATCTTCCTTCATTGCAAATTCATCGGCTTCATCTTGCACCACTTCATAGTTGGAGCATTGAATGCTTGCGCTTCCCCGATAGAGAGACACAATGCAATGCCACACGTCTTTGGTCATGGCACACGGTCGAAGATAAGGAAGATCTTCGGGAGGAATAGCATCTTGGATGATGAAGAGAGCATTCTCATTGAATTGATGATCCACGGCTTCTCTAGGGGAGAAGTTGCTAGCGTCATGTGGATAGAAACCTTCTTCAATGATTCTCCAAAGGTTAGTGTTCACATGATTTAAATGACTCTTAAAGCGATACACCCAAGAATCAAAATCCTCATTTTTCACAATCTTAGCAGGAGGACCGGCATGATTTAAATGAGTAGAGGGAATCAGTCCACCATAAGTTGGAGGTTCCACATGGGCAAAGAGGCCGGTGCCATTTCTACCACTAGTAGAAGGACCCTTTTCACTATTAGCTTCCCCCTTGTCGGAGGAAGCATCCGTCACCTTGTTAGTGGGATCACCCACTTTCACCAGCGAGGTAGACAGTTTAAGACCTCCTAGATATTTTGTAAACATGCTTTCAACCTCGGTCTTCATGGAGGTTTTCAATGTGTCCAAAGCCGCATTGAATTCCTCACGAGAGACCGTGGTTCCCCCATCGGCCGTAGATGAGGTAGGATTCACACCGGAGTGCTCCTCCACACCATCTGTGCTGTCAACCATACTCTTTGGACAACAAAGTCCTTAATAAAGAGACGATGCACTGATACCAATTGAAAGGATCGATATAGTTGACTAGAGGGGGGGGGGTGAATAGGAAACTAACACTTTTTAATCTTTTCTTTACCAATTTCAACTTTGCATCAAAGTAGGTTGTCTAGATATGCAACTAGGTGAGCAACCTATATGATGCAACAACAACTAGCACACAAGCAAGCAAGATAAACAACACAAATAAGCTTGCACAAGTAAAGGCACGAGATAACCAAGAGTGGAGCCGGTGCAGACGAGGATGTGTTACCAAAGTTCCTTCCTTTTGAGGGGAAGTACGCCTACATTAGAGCGGTGTGGAGGCACAATGCTCCCAAAGAATCCACTAGGGCCACCATAATCTCCTCACACCCTCACACAATGCGAGATGCCGTGATTCCACTATTGGTGCCCTTGAAGGCAGCGACCGAACCTTTACAAACAAGGCTGGGGCAATCCCCACAACTCAATTGGAGGCTCCCAACGACACCACGAAGCTTCACCACAATGGACTATGGCTCCATGGTGACCTCAACCATCTAGGGTGCTCAAACACCCAAGAGTAACAAGATCTGCTAGGGATTAGTCGGGGGAATCAAATTTCTCTTGGTGGAAGTGTAGATCTGGGCCTTCTCAACCACTCCCAAGCAAATCAACAAGTTTGATTGGCTAGGGAGAGAGATCGGGCGAAAATGGAGCTTGGAGCAACAATGGAGCTTTTGGGGGAAGAGGTGAGTCAACTTTGGGGAAGAAGACCCCTTTATATAGTGAGGGGAACAATCCAACCGTTACCCCTCCCCCCCAAGCAGCCCCGCAGAGAGCGGTACTACCGCTTGGGTGGGCGGTACTGCCGCTGAGCCAGCGATACTACCAAACCACCTAGCAGTACTGCCGCTCGCAAGAGAGGAGCAGGGCCCTGTACCCAGCATGGTACTACCGCGGTGGTACGGGCGGTACTACCGCTCAGGAGCGGTACTACCGCCACTACTGTCGCGACCAGTACCGCAAAACCCGACACGAGAAAACGAGGGTTCGAGTCGAGGCGGTAGTGGCCCGGAGCCTTAGCGGTACTACAGCCGAATCCAGTAAGTGGTACTACCGCTCGGGGAGCGGTACGACCGCTTGCTGTCTTTGGCGGTACTACCGCTGAGGCCCGTGGTACTACCGCTGGGGCCAGACAGAGAGGGTAGAGAGGGGAATGAGGGCTCCATCGAAGCGGGAAGGAACAGTGGGTGCAATATGAATGTGTACATGTTGATTCCACCCTAGCCATACCAAAGCCGATCCCCTCTTGATAGTACGGTGACTCCTACGCAACTAGTCCACCAACAGAGAAATGAAAGGAGCTGCACTGTCTTGAATAAAACATCGAGGGGAGGGAATCGTCTCATGCCAAAGGATGAATCTCTGAAAATATCAACGCACACAATTAGTCCGCAAAAGCATTGTCATCAATCACCAAAACACCTTGGGGATCAATATGCCTTTACACACGGCCCAAAAATCTCTGTATCTCCAAATTGAGTTTCCCTCCTCAAACTCCTCCCCTTTACCTTCATATGCAATTGTGTTACTTTCCGCTGCTATACTCTAGAATTGCATGTGTAGATTGATTGCTTGACTTGTGCTAAGTTGCTAAAACCTGCCAAGAATTAAAATTGGGAAAAGGCTAAGTCTTTATTTTGTCAAGTAGTCTAATCACCCCCTTAGACATACTTTCGATCCTACAAGTGGTATCAGAGCCTTGGTCTCCATTTGCTTTGATCTCCATAGCTTTTGGTGGTCATAGCCTTGGTTTCACAACCTAGGAGAGTATGGCGTCTAGTGAGGGAAATTATTGCCGTAGAGGTCCTTACTTTGATGGTACTAATTTTGCTAGTTGGAAGCATAAGATGAAAATGCATACTCTTGGACATAACCCTGCCGTATGGGCTATTGTGTGTATTGGCTTGCAAGGTAAATTCTTTGATGGGAGAGAACCGAACCGTGAAGCTACCGTGGAAGAGTTGAAGATGCTGCAATACAATGCTCAAGCTTGTGATATCCTCTTCAACAGATTGTGCCCCGAAGAATTCAACAAAATCAGCCATCTTGAGAATGCAAAGGAAATTTGGGACACTTTTATCGACATGCACGAAGTTACCGACTCCGTTAAGGAATCCAAATTGGATGTGCTTCAAAGTCAACTTGACAAGTTCAAGATGAAGGATGGTGAAGGCATCGCTGAAATGTACTCTAGGCTTGCTCTCATCACAAATGAGATTGCCGGCTTAGGAAGTGAAGAGTTGAGCGACAAATTCATCATCAAGAAGATCCTAAGAGCCTTGGATGGAAAATATGATACCGTGTGCACATTGATCCAAATGATGCCCAATTACAAGAATATCAAGCCAACGGAGGTCATTGGAAGAATTGTTGCTCAGGAGATGTCACTCAAGGATAAGGAAGAGCTCCACAACAAGTCATGTGGTGCTTACAAAGCCTCATGTGAAGCTCCCACATCATCAAGTGAGAAACAAACCTTCAATGAAGAATTGAGCCTAATGGTGAAGAATTTCAACAAATTCTACAAGAGTAGGAGCAAGGAAAGAAGTTCCAAGTCAAGGTCCTACAATGACAAAAGATCTTCGAGTCAAGAGCATAATTGCTACAATTGTGAAAGACCCGGACACTATTTTGTGTACGGCTCCCTACAAGAGAAGAGAAGAATCACCTAAGAGAAGAAGTAGAAGAGAAGAATCACCACCAAGAGAGAGGAGTAGAGATGATCGTTATGAACGAAGAACATCCCGGAGGAGCAAAGATTCGGAAAGGAAGGAAAAATCATCAAAGAGATACACAAAACGAAGACATCAAGCTCATGTTGGTGAATGGGTATCCGGCTCCGACTCTGAACATCACTCCGAGAGAAGCTATCTCTCCGACTCAGGACATACTCAAGATGAAGGTGTTGCCGGTCTAGCACTTGTGTCAACCAACTCCTACGACATATTTGATTCACCAAATGAAGGACTTGGAAGATGCTTCATGGCTAAGGGCCCTAAGGTATTACACCCCGAGTATGTTGATTTCAATAGTGATGAAGATGACTTGCTAGGAGATGATGATTTACTTGTTGACAACTCTAGTGATGAATACTATGATGAAACGTCAATTAATCATGCTAATCAAGATAAAACGAATGACAATGATAAGGAGAAGATTGAGCTTCTAACTAAATAACTAAACACTCTTAAGTTAGATCATGAAACTATCTTAGGAGATCATTGAGAACTTTTAAGGACTCATGAGAAATTACGTTTTGAAAAGCTTAATCTTGAGCAAGAACATGAGTTTTTAAAAGCTATCAATGATGATCTTCGCAAGAAAAGTTCTTCTTACATTGCCAAGCGTTTACTCTTATCCACTTACATGCCTCAAGTCAAGTCTAGTAACAAGAACAAGAAAGATTCTTCCTCTAGTAGTAACAACAATCATCATGCTAAATCCAATGTTGTTGTTTGTAGTAGTTCTCTTAATTCCACCAATGATTCTCTCAGCCAAGTTACACTTGAGCAAGAAAATAGCTTATTGAAGGGAATTATAGAGAAACGTGTTTACAAGAGTCTTGCCGGGAGTAAGCAATTCGAGGAAATTGTACGCAAGCAAGGAAGGCACCGGAAAAACCAAGGTGTTGGTTTTGAACGAAAGTTCAATGCCAATGGAGTTGAGTGGGAAGAAGATCAATACCCCAAGACGAAGTTTGTTCCTCAACAAGAGAATTATGATCCTACTTCTTTCAAAGGGACACAAGCACAAGATGATCTTCCACCACAAGACCACAAGCAGAAAGGCAAGGACAAGCTTCAAGAGGATATTGATGCATTTGAAGAAGCTCCTAAGGCCTTGGTCAAGTGGGTTCCAAAGACTACATCAAGTTCTACTTCATCAAGTACGACTACATCTCCAAGGATTCCCATCAAGATGGTGTGGATCCCAAAGAAGAACTAGAGAGTTCTTGAGGGTGACACCACCAACATACTTCACTCTTATCATTTTGGCGAGGACAAGTGCAACCAACTTCCACATCTTTCACTAGTTAATGGAGTCACAAACCCTCTTGTTGGTAAGACAAGGGACAAGGTATTGAAAGTGCAACTCACTCCAAAGGATTGCTCCAAAAGATCTACATCAACATAGAGCATCCACATCTTCAACACCTACATGAAGTCATCATCGACAAAACCCAAGGTTAGTTCATCCCTCTTAAGGGGGATCTCATATCTAGGGGGAGCTTTACTCTAAGAATTGAGCTAAAGCTACTCTAATGATGTGAACACATCAATGCATTATGTAAAAGTGGCAACCCCACTTGAGCTTAAACGATGAGTATGACCTATGATCAAATGTTCTCATTTGATTCCTAAGTCAAAATACTCATATATAGATGACCTAGTCATAGCCAATTGCTTGATAGATGCTAGAATTGGTTGTGCATGCTTTGTCACATATTTTATCTGCTATTTTATTGTGTGAGCATGTCGTTTGCATATTTTACTCATTCGAGGACATCCACTTATAGTTTTGCTTGTTTGGCTTCTCTTGTTTTTGCCAAGTGGATGGACAAGAATGCCTAAGAACCCTCTCTAGCTATCTATGCTATTCTTGTCTCAAACTCTATTTCATGCTACATCATAAAGTTTGATCAAGTTAGATTCGAACCACTCTGTGTGAGGAGCACTCGGAGTCCCTGATTCGTCATAGACTTAAACTTCCAAAACTTCTTTGTGCGTTTCGGTCTGACCGATTCATCCTTTTCGGTCATACCGAGATCACTAAGTCGATCTAGGTTTTCAATATCGGTGCAACCGATTGGAACTTTTCGGTCACAAGGAGTTGTAGCAAATGCTTGCAGTTATGCATCTCGGTGCCACCAAGTCGTTCCACTTGGTCACACCGACAGGGTCAGGCTATATATATCCCCAGGCCAAAATTCTGAAATTTCTCCGAATCACTTCGCCCGCGCTCAGCCGGCTCTGCCTCCCTGGGTCTACGGATAGTCCTCCTCATCGCCATCCACCTCCCTCCTCTGGTCTCCGCCGCCGTCAACGGAAATCGTCTCCGCCGTTACCGTCGTAGCAAGTCCACCGCCGAACTTAGGGTATGGACTTCATCATTGTGCTAATCTCATTCTGATTCCTAGCACATTGTTTTGCCATGTATCTTGCCACAATTGAGAATGACCTATCCAGCGAAATAGATTAGTTTCGATTGAAAATTTAGGGTTAGGTTTCCGCCGAACTCATCTCGGACCGACCGAGTTGTAGAAATCGGTTCCACCGATTTGGCTTAGGCCATTGCACATGTGATTCTTGGTCTGACCAAGAATTGCAAATCGGTGTGACCGAGTTCAGGACTTTGTGAAACCCTAGAAGTCTCGGTGCCACCGAACTGTGACTCAGTCTGACCGAGTTCACTAGTTTAGGTTCCAAAAGCTGCTTCGATATCACCTAGTTTACAAATCGGTAGATCTGAAATGCTTTCTGTGGAAAACTAAAACTAAGTTTTTAACTCATTCTTATGCAAAAACCTCAGTGCTTTGTGATGCTCATCCCCTCTATCTCATCTATATCTATTCACAGGGTCTGCTGTCAGAGTTTGCACTATGTCAGATCAGAGTGAGAACCAGAACAGAGATGAAGAGCAAGTTCACTTGAGTGAGGGCACTAGTCGCTCCAGTACCTCAGATGAGGGCAGCAGGAGCACTCCCAGCAACTTGCCAAAGGCTGCCACCAGGACCAGAAAGAAGAGAACCTCAGATTCTGAAGATGAGGATTATGTGGCAGAAGAGGATGAAGCCACATCCAGGAAGGTGCTGAAGAAAGAATATGGCACAACTGCTGCCATCAAGCCTGGCATGAACAGGAAAGTTCCAGCCAAGAGAACACCTATGTTGAAGGTCAGAGGATCAACTCAAGAGACTTTGGGATCTGAACCCAAAGAGCAAAAAGTGGTTGAAAAGAAGAGGAAAGAAAGAGCTAAGAAGACTATGGCCAGAGTAGTTGGAAAACCCTCTATGATGGAAGAAGAGGAAGAGGTTGTTGCACCAGCACCTAAAGCTCAAAAGCTTATGGGAGAAGCAACCAGATCAGAGGCTGCTCCATCTAAGCCCAAAGATGCTTCCAAAGCTGCTCCTAAGCCCAAGACTGCACCTAAGAGGAACACTAGGAGTATTCCAGCTGCAGAGAAGAACAAGGCCCCAGTGCCTGAAGCTGCTGAAGAAGAAGAAGATAATGAGTCACATGTCTTGAGGAAGTTGAAACCCAAAATTCCAGATCGCAATGATGCTCATTCAGTAGCTGAGGACATGAAGCTAAGGAAGGATGCATGACTCAGACAATGGAAATTGACAGATCCCTATGCTATCAGGAGAAGGACTATTGTGGACTACAGGTTCCATACAAAGGAATAGCAGGACTTCTATGAGACATTGCTGCTTGATAAGAAACCAATTGTCTGTGACATTAGATGGGTGGACTGGAAGTACATCAGAAACAATGAAGAGCACTATCCTGGAGTCTATGATAGTTTCAAGTCTTGTGTGGTAGAAAACTTTGTTGGGCAGAAGCTCACAAAGTGGAATGATAAGCTCATTATGCAATTCTACTCCACAGCTCACTTCTACCCAGATGGAAGGATTGTCTAGATGTCTGAAGGTACTAGGCACCAATCAACTGTTGAAGAATGGGCAAAATTGATCAATGCCCCAAAGGAAAATGAAGATGACTTGGATGTTTATGCCAAGAAGAAGAAGGATCACAACTCCATGGCACACATGTACAGAGAGATCCCAGGTGTTTCTCTTGAAACTGATAAGTTTGGATCAGTACACTATCTGCTGTCAGGATTGCCAACAATCTATTGGATCCTCAGGCATACCTTGCTGCCAAAGTCAGGTGATCACAAGATGATCAGAGGCCATGCAATTAATTTGCTTCACATATTTGATGTGCCTCAGAAGTTCAAAATCATGAGCTTAATTGTTGAGACTATCAAGAGGACAGCTACTGACCAGAAGAGGAGTTGTGGGTATGCCCCATAGATTCAGGAGCTCATCAACTCCAAGATGGGCACTGGCACTTACCTCTTGAACAAGGAACACCTTCCCATCTTCCCGGACTTTGAGGACAACACTGTAGTGATGGATGAGAATGAACCATCTTCTATGCAAGCACAAGAAAAGAAGGAGAAGGCAAGGACAGAGAAGGCTGCCAAGATGCCAACCATTGATGAGGCATCTCAGTATTTCCTGAAGAGCAAGCAAGATCAGCTTGGCTACTTGATTGCCTCCACTCTGAGGGTTGAGAAGGGTTTGGCCACCCTGATACAAAACCAGGAGAGCTTGGAGAGAATCATGGAGCAGAAGTTCTATGATTTAGATGTGAAGGTCACTGAGATACAGTCAGTTGTTGAGCAACTACAGGAGGAAGTGGAGGAGAAGAAGGGCAAGTCTACCATAGACACATTTGCTAGAGTACCCAGAGGCCAGGGATCTGCTGTAGTGCCAATGACAGACACCAGAGCAACTTCATTTGCACCAGCAACAGCTTCAGTGCCACCATCTCCAGTAGCCACTCCACCAGCTCCATCAATGCATTCGTCCTTGGAGTCATTTCTACACCACCACATCAAGACCAAGCCTGAGAGTCGATTTAGCACTATGCATTTTTTATGAACTTTTTGGTAACTTGTTGCGAAAGGGGGAGAAACAGTATAGATCATAGGCTTCGAGAGAGAGTGTTGCTTTTGTTCTCTCTTGTTTTTGGTGGTTGAACTTTATTTGTTTGCTTGTTTGAGATACATTCTGCATTTGAGTGATACTTGGATGATTATGTGTTTGATCATATGCTATGCTACATTAATGCTTGTTTGGATGATATTATCTCTTATATCCTCATATGATCATTCACTTTGCTTGGTGATGAGTGCATGTATTTAATTATTATCATTTTGAGCGCTCCACCAAGATGTATGTGACATGGAAGAGTAACCCATGATCCTAATTCATTGTGCATTTGCAGTCCAAAGCAAATCTTAAACTATGCACAAATTTAGGGGGAGCTCTTGTTTTTCACATACTTCTCAAAGCGATAATGTTTTCAATCTTATTATCACTTGTCGAAGCTTTGATCTATATGTTGTCATCAATTACCAAAAAGGAGGAGATTGAAAGTGCAACTATTCCTAGGTGGTTTTGGTAATTCCTAACAACATATAGCTCATTGAGCTAATGCTATTCCAAGATAAATATTTCAGGAAAGCTCAATGATTGGCATGGCATGGATGAGAAAAGTGGACCCCTCAAAATGCTCAGGACAAAAGGATTGGCTCAAGCCCAAAGCTCAAGACTCTACATTTTCTATTTTAGTGATCCAAGATCACATTGAGTCTATAGAAAAGCCAATACTATCAAGGAGGGATGATGTGTTGCTTAATGAGGTTCTTGCTCAAAATGCTTAGTGATATGCTCAAAAGCCCTCAAATACTTTCTCATTTCCACATATGACCTAATCCAAAAGTCAAACTCGGCCCCACCGATTCTTTCTATCCGGCGCCACCAAGTTCAGATGTCATAGCCATTGCCACAAACCCTAGGAAAATCGGTCTCACCGATAGGGATCTCGGTCTCACCGAGATGGGATTGTAATCTCTCTATTTCCCTTCATAACGTTTCGGTCCCACCGAGATGAGCGATCGGTCCCACCGAGATTGCAATGTAAACTCTCTGTTTCCCTTTGGTAACGTTTCGGTCCAACCGAGATGAGCAAATCGGTCTCACCGAGTTTGTGTAATCGGTCTCACCGAGATTACGTTATGCCCTAACCCTAACCATATCAGTCCTACCGAGTTGCATGTCGGTCCCACCGAAAATCCTAACGGTCACTAGATTTACTGAATCGGTCTGACCGAGTTTCTCAATTCAGTCCCACCAAGATTGGTAAGTTGTGTGTAACGGTTAGATTTTGTGTGGAGGCTATATATATACCCCTCCACCTCCTCTTCAATCGTGGAGAGAGCCATCAGAACATGCCTACACTTCCAACTTACATTTTCTGAGAGAGAACCACCTACACTTGTGTTGAGGTCAAGATATTCCAATCCTACCATACGAATCTTGATCTCTAGACTTCCCCAAGTTGCTTTCCACTCAAATCTTCTTTCCACCAAATCCATATCCTGTGAGAGAGAGTTGAGTGTTGGGGAGACTATCATTTGATGCACAAGAGCAAGGAGTTCATCATCAACACACCATTTGTTACTTCTTGGAGAGTGGTGTCTCCTAGATTGTCTAGCTATCACTTGGGAGCCTCCGACAAGATTGTGGAGTTGAACCAAGGAGTTTGTATGGGAAAGGAGACCGCCTACTTCGTGAAGATCTACCCCTAGTGAGGCAAGTCCTTCGTGGGCGACGGCCATGGTGGGATAGACAAGGTTGCTACTTCGTGGACCCTTCGTGGGTGGAGCCCTCCGTAGACTCGCGCAACCGTTACCCTTCGTGGGTTGAAGTTTCCATCAACGTGGATGTACGATAGCACCACCTATCGGAACCACGGCTCAAAAATCTCCGTGTCTCCAAATTGCGTTTGCCTCCTCAAACTCCACCCCTTTACCTTCATATGCAATTGTGTTACTTTCCGCTGCTATACTCTAGAATTGCATGTGTAGGTTGATTGCTTGACTTGTGCTAAGTTGCTAAAACCTGCCACGAATTAAAATTGGGAAAAGGCTAAGTTTTTATTTTGTCATGTAGTCTAATCACCCCCCCTCTAGACATACTTTCGATCCTACAACCATCTTTGATCAATGAGCTAGTCTAGTAGAAGCTTACTAGGGACACGGTATTTGTTCATGTATTCACACATGCATTTAAGTTTCCGATAAATACAATTCTAGCATGAATAATAAACCTTTATCATGATTAAGGAAATGTAATAATAACCTTTTTATTATTGCCTCTAGGGAAAATTTCCATCAAAACTCTCACGGGGCGGAAATACTCCCCACCTGAATGTACCTTTAAAAAAAAGATACATGATCGAGCCAGGAGAGAGGAGAAAAAGTCATGCCACAAACTGGCGTCTACTTTGAATTTCTCCTGTTTTAAGGTGGTGATGGTGTCCCAGCTAAGGGCCTCTCATTATGACGACTCTTGTCCTGGTGGGCTGGGCTGAGGACCCTCTTTGTCGATTTCATCTTGGGCCACTGCGGACGGCCCATGGCGATTTCAAAGAAGATCTACAAGAGTTTGCGCATACTCCAAGACGCTAGATTCGTGTAGGACCATAACTCCTCGTACGTAGCCGACGAGGATCTTGTAACCTAGGACACCCCGATACCTATATAAACTGAGAGGCCTGGCTCATAGATAACAAAGACTTAAGAAATCTCTTGGTAGATATATGTACTTTGTACTTACTCGAACAAAGTAAACACAAGAAGGGCATAGGGAACAGTCTCCTTAAAGAGCCCGAACCTAGGTAAAATCCATGTGTCTTTGTTATCGTCGTTCCAAGACATCTAGCTTAGGATCCCCTATCTCAAGATCTGTCGGTTATGTTAATGGTGGCCCATACAAGTCCTGCTAGGTGATCATCGCGGCATCGGCTCCGGTGTGGTCTGCGCACCAAGACATATCTTCATTTTCGGCACCACCTTCGTTGCTGACTAGACTAGTCACCTCGACCAAGTAGTGGACTACGCCCAAGTCAGAACGCCAGATATCGTACTAATGGTGTCATACACCGGGGATGGTCACCCCAGGGAGCCCAATCTCATACTTGGCCAAGGGCCCGCGAGGCCTAGGGCAAGAGAGAAACTCTAAGGAGATCATTGGAGTCCTTCTTGCCCTTCAAGACAAGGGCGGTGGCGGTGTAGACCGCACCTACCTCTCTATGAACCCTAGCCTCCACCATATATATAAGTAGAGGCTAGGGAGCTCTCATTTCCATCTATTCTTAGATAGAAACTCTCAGTAACATTCT
>NC_041383.1:212008038-212025550 GCF_002162155.2 Triticum dicoccoides
CGGAGGCCCGAACCTGGATAAATCCCTTGTGTGACCTCCGATCTAAGACTTCCAGCTGTGCTTGGACCCTAATGAGGGACCTGATGGTATTTTCCACCGCCAATTGGCGTGCCAGACACGGGCGACACCGGATGGAGATTGATCTAAGATCGGATCTTCCTCATCTCTCAGCAGCCTCTCGCTAGGGGAAAGCCTGATCTTCGGCTCTTTCACCTTCATCGTCGATGGGGTGGGTCGGATCAACCTCAACTATAACGCCCCGGATTTGATGCGCCAGGTGTCTACCAGTTATTCGCCGTAGTTGCCATGTCATTTCCTTGCGTGTTGCATTTTTCCATTTCATCATCTGCATTTCATCCGCATGTTTTTCAAAACTTGCATCCGTTCGGGTTCTCCCGGTTCTCTCCGTTGTCCGTTCGGAATCCAGATCTCTCGCGCGCGCCCGTCGTCCCCTCTCAGACATTGTTTCGTGAGCGGGTTAAAAACTTTCTCGGAATGGCCCTTGGTTTGCCAAGCTGCCTTGGTATAGCACCGGTAGACTGCCTGTCATGTTTCGTGCCATTTGGAGGTCGTTTGGTACTCCAACGGTTAACCGAGTTAGCCCGAAACACCTTCTTTTGTGCAGCCCAACACCCCCTACAAAGTGACCCAAAACCCATCCAAACCCCATCCATGGTCTCTGCCATTCGATCACGATCGTGTGGGCAAAAACCACACCCCATTTGGAGTCTCCTAGCTCCCAGAATCTATAAATTAGTCCCTGCCTCGAATTTTCGGGCAAACCCTAGCTCCTCTCTCTCCGCGCCGCCGGACATGTCCGCCTCCGTCTCTGCAGCCAATCTGGCGCCGCCACGTCATCCACAGCCGCCCCACTTCGCCACCGGGCCCGTGAAGCCCAGATCGGACCCGCCCCGGGCCGCGCTGGGCCCGAGGGAGCCCGCAACCTCGCCGCCCGCACCCGCCTTGCCGGATCTTCGCCGCCGCCTTCGCGCCGTCGCCGGCAACCAATTCCGGCTACCGGAGCTCGCCGCCGCCCGTACTCCACCGCGCCTGCCTCGCCGCCACCGCCGGGCTCCGCCCCTCCGGACGCGTCCTCTCCGACGCTCGTACCCGTGCCTCCCCGCATCCCGCCGCCGCCGGCCGCGGCCCCATGCAACCCGGCTACCCGACCCGCCGCCGCAGCCCGCGCCAGTGCGCCTCGCCACCGGGCCGCGCCGTCACCTCCTCCCTCCGCCCGCGCTCCTCCGGCCACCGGCGCCGCCCCCCGGCCTCCTCCGCCCAGTCCGGCCGGCCCCGCCGTCGTTGCCTCGCCGGAATAGTTCGCTGGAGCTCCACTCCGGCCGGATCCATCCCGCCTGGATGAGATCCACCACTTCCTCCAACCAAACGCGCCTCCGTCGTCCCGATCCGCTCCGTCCCGGATCCATCCGTCCCGCGTTGACTTTTGTGGAGGTAAAAATCCACCAAGCCCCCAGATCTGTAACATTTTATTCCTCAGTTCATCATGCCATAACTTGTTGCATACTGCTCTTATTTGTGCATATAATATGTCAGAATGTTCGGCGTGAGATGCTCTTCATTTTGTTCCATTGCACCATGTTCATTTGAGTTCATCTTGATGCTCGAATCATCGTTTCAAGAGTGCTATATGATGTTAATCTGCTGAAACTATTAAAACTTGGTGATTTGTCATTTTTGTTGCATTTTATGCGTGCATCCTATGAGCATGAGCTCTACCTGTGTTTTGAACTACATCATGCCATCTTTACATAGGTGCCATCCATGTATTTTTTAAGTCTTGTAGTGAGTGAATCAAACTTGTGAAGTAGGGTACTTTCTGTTGCTATTTTGCTAGGCTGAATCTGTTATTTCGTGATGCTATGTAAACCTGCTACTACAAGTCATTCTATGCATAATCTGGAGATGTTCACTAAGGAGGTTTTGTTACACATGCCTTGCTCTATCCATCCATGCCCCTGGTTGCATTTATAGCTTGTTGTAGCTTGCTGTAATCTTTCTCCAAATTTGCTAAATAATGTTGCTGTCATCTTGTTAACGTTAAGTTCAGTTTTGCCATGTGTGTTGCTAGTGATCCATGCACCCTATGACTATGCTATTGCCATGCTTAGCTTCATAAACATGTATTCTTGCCGTTGGTTGCCTTAGCTTGCCATGTTTTGCTCTGTGGTGAGTGGTACAAGCTCACCAACATGCCTACTTATCGTTGTTCCTGCCATGTATGAATCTGTCATATCACTTGCTATGTTTACATGGGTGCCATCATATTTTCTGTGCCCTCTTGGCTCGTGTTCAGTAAAGTACTTTTGTTCTATGCATTTATTAGTATCATTCCATGCCTTTGGTTGCCATGATAAGTTCCTGTAGCATGTAGTTTGATGGTTCTAAACATTGCAACCTGATGTTATTTCTGCAAAGTCTGAAACTGTTATTATTTGCAATCTTGCCATGTCTTTTTGAGCATGTTCTAGTGATTTCTGGAGATAGCTCAGTGTTCATGTTTTGTCATGCTTTACCTATACATCATGACCATGCCTTTTGTTTTCATATTGTGGTACTGTAGAATGTTATTTTGGTGTTTGCAATATGCCTAGTTGCTGTTTTGGACAGCTTGTCCTTTAAACTTGTATAGAGTGCATGTGTTGAACCGTTGCTCCGTTTTGAGTGTGCTCTATATGAAACTTGCTTGATTTTTCATGTAGTTTCATATTATCATGTTGCATCATTGTTTTGAGTATGTTTTCTTGATGTTTGTATGCATTTTGCATCAATGCCATGTTTGACTTGTTTTGCTCATATCTTCTAGGCCGTAGCTCCGAACTAAATGAACTTTATATGTAACTTGACTAGAATCTCGTGTAGATCATCTTGGTGCATCTTAACTTGCTGTTTAACAACTTGAACATAATGTTTATTCATATCTGGACCAATTTCGAAATTTGCATATGAGGACTTACCGGAATTGTCATATGTTGTTCCCGGCCTCATTTAAACTTGCCTTGATGTGTTGCTCTTGTTTGCGTGATCTCTTGCCATGAGTAGCCTGATCTAGCTTTGTCATGCATCATGCTTGGTTGCGCATCATGTCATGTACATGTGTGGTGTGTTTACTATGTTGTGTGCTTCTTCTCGATAGTTCCCGTTTCGTTGCGATTGTGAGGATTCGTTCGTCTACGCTTGGTTCGTCTTCGTGGTTTCATCTTCTTCATGGACTCGTTCTTCTTCCTAGCGGTATTTCAGGCAAGATGACCGTCACCTTGGATCTCATTACTATCATTGCTATGCTAGTTGCTTCGTTCTATTGCTATGCTGCGCTACCTATCATTTACTCTTCAAGCCTCCCAAATTGCCATGTCAGCCTCTAACCTTTTTCACCCTTCCTAGCGAACCATTGCTTGGCTATGTTACCGCTTTGCTCAGCCCCTCTTATAGCATTGTTAGTTGCATGTGAAGTTGAAGATTGCTCCATGGTGGACAGGATTATGTTGGGATATCACAATATCTCTTATTTAATTAATGCATCTATATAGTTGGCAAAGGGTGGAAGACTTGGACTTATGCCTGGTGTTTTGTTCCACTCTTGCCGCCCAAGTTTCCGTCATACCGGTGTTATGTTCCCGGATTTTGCATTCCTCACGTGGTTGGGTGATTTATGGGACCCCCTTGACAGTTCGCTTTGAATAAAACTCCTCCAGCAAGGCCCAACCTTGGTTTTACCATTTGCCTCACCACCACCTATACCCTTCCCTTGGGTCGGCCAACCCAAGGGTCATCTTTATTTTAGCCCCCCCGGGCCAATGCTTGTCTAAGTGTTGGTCTGAACCGAGTAGACTGCGGGGCCCCCTCGGGGACACTCGAGGTCTGGTTGTACTCGTAGGATGTCTCATCAGGTGTTGCCCTGAGAACGAGATATGTGCAGCTCCTATCGGGATTGTCGGCGCATCGGGTGGCTTTGCTGGTCTTGTTTTACCATTGTCGAAATGTCCTGTAACCGGGATTCCGAGTCTGATCGGGTCTTCCTGGGAGAAGGAATATCCTTCGTTGATCGCGAGAGCTTATCATGGGCTAAGTTGGTACACCCCTGCAGGGTATAAACTTTCGAAAGCCGTGCCCGTGGTTATGTGGCAGATGGGAATTTGTTAATGTCCGGTTGTAGATAACTTGACACCAGATCCGAATTAAAATGCATCAACCGCGTGTGTAGCCGTGATGGTCTCTTTTCGGCGGAGTCCGGGAAGTGAACATGGTTTTGGGTTATGTTTGACGTAAGTAGGTGTTCAGGATCACTTCTTGATCATTGCTAGCTTCTCGACCGTTCCTTTGCTCTCTTCTCGCTCTTATTTGCGTACGTTAGCCACCATATATGCTTAGTCGCTGCTGCAACCGCACCACTTTACCCCTTCCTTTCCCATTAAGCTTTGCTAGTCTTGATACCCATGGCAATGGGATTGCTGAGTCCTCGTGGCTTACACATTACTACAACAATAGTTGCAGGTACAGGTTATGCGATGATCTTGACGCGAGAGCGATGTTTGCTTGTTTGGAGTTCTTCTTCTGCTTCTTCTTCGATCAGGGGATATGTTCCACGTCGGCAGCATGGGCTAGCAGGGTGGATGTTGTTTGAGTTTCTGTTTGTGTTTCATCCGTAGTTGGATGATGTTCTTATGTATTGTGATGTTGTATTCGTGTGGCATTCTATGCCTTATGTATGTATCCCTATCTATTATGTAATGTTGATGTAATGATATCCACCTTGCAAAAGCGTCTTCAAGATGCGCTTCTATCCTTGGTGGGACCTTCGAGTTCCTTTAGGATAGGGTCGCATCTTGGGCATGACATCTACCCACTGGCCCACCCAAAGACTACAACCCAGGTGTACCCAACAGTTGTTGCGATCGCCAGAAACAACAACCTTCGTCCGAGGAGGCCCCAAGGCTAACAGATCACGGTGGCCCCACAGACTTACCGTCCGCACCACCGTCCTCCATGTGATTTGGCCCCCAAATCCTTTTGCCGATAGCCTTGGAACCTCATAATGGTAACATGCATGCGGCCCCTCCCTGGAGAATGGGGCTCGGGTTTCTCTGGCTTCATGTGTGCAGAGCGGCACACACAAACCTCTCAACTCGTCGCGATGGTCTGTGGCAATTGCCTCATCACCTATACGCCGGAGGACTACGCCATCACCGGCTTCACCACCAGTGACAACACAAACTTGGTCGACATCGTGTCAATCTTGGACGACAGAAGCACTGATGGTGGCACTCCAACGCGCCATAGAGGAGAGCCAGCGTGAGGAGGACGCGTGCTGGGAAGGCTTGGAGGAGGCCATTGCACCGTCGGTGGCGGGGAACTGCGTCTACCCCCTGGCGCCAATGCTATTGCCTGAGCCCAAGGCCGAGCCCAAGCCAACACTCACGCCCATGGAGCCCATGCCGATGATGTACGCTTGGACCAGCATCATCTGCGAGTGGGTGAGAGCACCGCCAATCGCGCTTAGCGAGACCCCGGAGCAAGAGGAGGCCTACAACCCTACATGGGGCACTAGCAACAGCGTGCTGGCAGAGGAGTGCCCGATGGCAAGCGCCAAATTCAGGTCGAGCATGAGGAGGGGGAGTGTCGTGACGACTGGGCATGGGAGGAAGAGGAAGAGTGCCGAGAGAAGGAGGAGGAGCGCGTGCGCCGCGCAGTAGTGCCGCCGGCGGAGGAGGCGGCGTGGATGACATGACAGACCGTATTCCCGTGGGTTGCCCTGCCGCCAGACTTTGCCAACCTCACTAGCGACGATGACAATGATGGCGCCACATTAGGGCAACGTGCCAGATGGTTGGAATGCATGTTTTTTTAGTTTTTTAAGTTGTATTAATGTTCAAGTGAACTTTGGCCTGCGGTTGGCCGTCCGTTTAATGTTTTATTATGTTAAATTTGGACACATGTCTTCGAACTTATTTTTTTAGTCCACCTGGAAAAATAGTCGGCCATGTTGGCCGACGCAGCTGACCCAAGCGAAAAAGCGGACAAATCCGTCCGCTCGGCCAACCAAAACGGACAAAATCTTATGTGTCGGCAGGTTGGAGTTGCTCTTAGGCTAACTCCACCGCACGACCCCATTTTGTCCGGCCCCGTCCGTTTGGGGTAAAATAGCCAAACCGGGCGGCCCAGCGCGCGACGGCCCAGACCAATCTTGTCTGTTTTGTGTCCGGGTCGACCCATTTCAAGCGCAAACTTGCGCCGAGTTTGGGTCGCGGCAGATGGCAAACGGACGCGCGCTCATCAGCGTCGGTGCCGCATGGCAGACGACCACCTACCTCCCACCCGCCAACATCAATGCACACACGCAGTGGTGACGGAGTCTGGGATTAAGGGGTCCTCGGACAGCTGGACTACATACTTTGGCCGGACTGTTGGACTATGGAGAGACAAGATTGAATACTTCGTCCCGTGTCCGGATGGGAGTCTCCTTTGCGTGGAAGGCAAGCTTGGCAATTCGGATATGTAGATCTCCTTCTCTGTAACCGACTCTGTGTAACCCTAGCCCCATCCGGTGTCTATATAAATCGGAGGGTTTAGTCCGTAGGACAACAACAATCATAGTCATAGGCTAGCTTCTAGGGTTTAGCCTCTACGATCTTGTGGTAGATCAACTCTTGTAATACTCATATCATCAAGATCAATCAAGCAGGAAGTAGTGTATTACCTCCATCGAGAGGGCCCGAGCCTGGGCAAACATCATGTCCCCCGCCTCCTGTTACCATTAGCCTTAGACGCACAGTTCGGGACCCCTTACCCGAGATCCGCCGGTTTTGACACCGACATTGGTGCTTTCATTGAGAGTTCCACTGTGCTGTCGCGATAAGGCTAGATGGCTCCTTCAATCATCTTCAATTATGTGGTCCAGGGGGAGGTTTTCCTCCCTGGACAAATATTCGTATTGGGTGGCTTCGTACTGCGGGCCAACTCGCTTGGCCATCTGGAGCAGATCGATAGCTACGCCCCTGGCCATCAGGTCAGGTTTGGATGCTTGAACTATACTGCCGACATCCGCGGAGACTTGATCTTCGACGGATTCGAGCCCATGTCAGGTACGCCGAACAGTTACGATGAGTATGACTTAGATCTGCCATCGGACGACGTTCGGGAGATCGTGCCTGCGGCGGCCCCGGGAATCAATCTGGAATAGATTGTGCCATCGGAGGACGGGTGGATGGACCCCGCCACGGAGGCCGCACACTCGTCAGTGTTGGAGCTGAACACTGGTCCTACATCCTATGAGGTCGGTACCATCGGACCCTCGGACTTGTCTCCGGCTACAGGATCTGAACCGCGTACGTCCATGCCTATCGAATCTGATTGGGCACCGGTCATGTAGTTCACCTCCGCGGATATCTTTCGGCACTCGCCCTTGCGTGATGTGCTAAATCCATTAAGATCTCTCTCCTTGTCAGGAGACTCTTGGTTGAACTATGTCCGACTCGAGTGGGAAGCGGACGACGAAGAAATTCGTTCCCCACCCACCACCCACTTAATTGCCACTATCGATGACTTAACCGACGTGCTTGACTTCAACTCCGAAGACATCGACGGTATGGACGATGATGCAGGAGAAGAACAGGAACCACCGCCTATAGGGCGCTGGACAGCCACCTCATCATATGATATATTATGGTGGACACCCCCAAAGAAGGCAATGGCGATGAGGCAACGGAAGATAATCCCCTGGAGAAGCAATCTAGGCACCGGCGTCATAGGCGCCGCTCCAAGCCCCGCCATAGAAAAAATAGTGATACCGGCACAAGAGATGATAACAATCCGGATGGTGCCGAAGACGAAAACAATCCTGCCGAACCAGGCTTCGAGCAGGCCGAGCAAGAAGATGGGCAAGCTAGCCCTAGGGAACAGGAAACCAATGGAGAATCAGAGGACGATAATTACATGCCTCTCTCCGAAGACGAAGTGAGCCTGGGTGATGAAGAATTCATCGTGCCTCAGGATCCCGTCGAGCAGGAGCGCTTCATGTGCCGGCTTATAGCCACTGCAAAAAGCCTAAAGAAAAAGCAACAACAGCTTCATGTGCCGGCTTATAGCCGTTGAGGAATATGGACTCGAGCACCCTACCAAAAGTTACCCAAAGCGCAGGTTGCTACCTCAACTTGAGGATCAGGCATTAAGGCCCACACTACCAGTGCATGATGCGGCTGACCGGCCACCCCGTGGCCGAGACAAAGCGGCGTACAAGCCCGAAGTTCATACCGCACCCCGTCGCCAATCAAACAATAATATTAAGGACCGGGGCTACACGAAGGACCTACGAGACGTATTGGAAAACAAATTAGGACAATTAAGATCAATCTACGGATCACGGGGGAGCGCCACAATGAGTGACGACGACCGTCACGCCGGATACATTAAACAAAAGTCCGGCTGGGCCGAATACAACAAACCAGATTCATTTGAACTACGTCGGGATGTAGCCTGACATAGAGGCGCCGCACACCCCCTATGCTTCACTGATGAAGTAATGGATCATGAATTCCTAGAAGGGTTTAAACCCGTGAACATTGAATCATATGATGGCACAATAGACCCGGCAGTATGGATTGAAGATTTTCTCCTGCACATTCACATGGCCCGCGGTGATGACTTACACGCCATCAAGTACCTACCACTTAAGCTCAAAGGACCGGCTCGACATTGGCTGAATAGCCTGCCAGCAAGCTCCATTGGCAGTTGGGTGGACCTGGAAGACGCGTTCCTTGAAAACTTCCAGGGCACTTACGTGCGACCACTGGATGCTGATGACTTAAATCACATAACCCAACAGCCTGGGGAGTCAGCCAGGAAATTCTGGACTCGGTTCCTAACTAAAAAGAACCAAATTGTCGACTGTCCGGATGCCGAGGCCTTAGTAGCTTTCAAGCACAGTATCGGAGATAAATGGCTCGCCAGACACCTCGGCCAAGAAAAGCCGAGGACAATGCAGCCCTAACAAGCCTTATGACCCGCTTTTGCGCGGGCGAGGACAGCTGGTTCGCCCGTAGCGGCACCAGCGACCCAGGCACATCCGAAGTCAGGGATGGCAACGGGAAGCCGCGATGCAATAAAAACAAGCGTCGGAACAATGAAGACAACCTAGATAATACGATGGTCAATGCCGGATTCAGGGGCTCTCAACCCGGTCAACGGAAGAAGCCATTTAAAGGCAGTAGAGATGGACCGTCCAACCTAAATAAGATTCTAGACAAGTTATGTCAGATTCATGGCACCCCCGAAAAACCTCCAAATCACACCCACAAAGAGTGTTGGGTCTTCAAGCAGGCCGGCAGAGGGAGACGCCAAGCGAAGACGGGGATGAGCCTCGCCAGCCGAACACTGGGGGACAGAAAAATTCCCACCAGAAGTCAAAATAGTGAATATGATTTATGCAACTCACATACCAAAGAGAAGGCGCAAACGCGCACTTCGAGACATATATGTTGTAGAGTCCGTCGCCACCAAGTTCAATCCTTGGTCGGCCTGCCCGATCACTTTCGATCGCAGGGATCATCCGATTAGTATTTGGCAAGGAGAATCGGCTGCCTTGGTGCTCGACCCAATAATTGATGGATACCATCTCACTTGAGTCCTTATGGATGGCGGCAGTAGTCTTAACCTGATATATCAGGACACTGTCCGCAAAATGGGGATAGACCCGTCAAGAATCAGCCAAACCAATACTACCTTTAAAGGAGTGATACCAGGCTTCGAGGCCCGCTGCACGGGCTCTCTAGTACTAGAGGTTGTATTCGGTTCTCCCGACAACTTCAGAAGAGAAGAACTACTCTTCGACATCGCTCCATTTCGAAGCGGCTATCACGCACTACTCGGGAGAACGGCCTTCGCTTGTTTTAATGCAGTACCACACTACGCCTATCTTAAACTTAAGATGCCTGGTCCATGTGGCCTCATTATAGTTAGCGGAAATACAGAGCATTCCTTACGTGCGGAAGAATATGTGGTGGCTCTAGCCGCTGAACACTGAGCGGCCCCTCCAGCCAGAATAAACGGTCGGTCGTCAGGACCACGGACACGGTTAGACGAGTCCGGCACCCCACCAGATGTAGCAGCTCAGATGAACCTGAGCTTGGGTTGATAGATATACCCCCATAGGTGGTGCTGGGGGCTGCTCGCAAAAAAAGAGAAGCCCATAGTTCTGCTCGACCCTACTAATACAATAACATATTGTATTGTATTATCATGGTTCGTTTAGATTAACCAACTCTTCACACGAAGTCTTTCACCTGGGTTTTTCCTTTTTTACACGTGATCATCGTGCTACACCCTTCCAGGATACGACACAACGGAGATAAAGGCGCAGACGTGCAGGAGGGCCCCACTCAAAGGTTTCTCTTTGGATTAAGACCCTGCGTAAACCTTTTTTAATGTCTCTTGTTGCTTCATACCCTTCGGACACTTAACACAACCAGGGGGGATACTGGCGTTATTGTCATTTCGTCACACCAGACCTATGCATGTATCTGGAAACTCAAGGGATCATTGTCGAGGGCGTTACTCAGCCCAGTATATGTTGTAAAGTCCGAATACCTTAGGGAATGTTCGGCGTCGCGAGTTTGGCCTTATATGCATCAGCTCCGAATCATGTCTTTGGTCAAATGTTGGGTTTGCCCGGCTCCCGTGTTTTGCTGCCTTACGTTCCGCTCTATCAGCTAAGGCGGCTCCAGGAGAACTACTGTGATTGTGCCCCGGTTCATCTGGATGAGCACCTCAGTAGAGAAAGCCGAAAACTGACTGTCATGATAAAGCGAGAGACTGGTCAACCTCTCGATGACTCAGCGGAATCTTCACGATTCCTCCGCATTAACGAAGGACCGGTTTCCCGGTCATGTACGTACGCGCACCGTATTTGGGTGAACGCGGAAGTACCAGGGGCTATATTGTAGCCCCACCGTCAAACTCCTATGGCTAAGTGAAAGTGTTAAAGCTATATAGTCCGATTGCCTGGTTCACCGCGCTATCACCTCCTTAATGGACCAAGACGTTGGATCAAGTGTGATTACACACTTTTTTTGAATAGCCCCGCATTATATGCATGGGGGCTGAAGCCGACGACTGCTAACTTTCAGGTTATATACATACATAAACGGCCGCACAGGAGGCATTACAATACTTTTCAGCAAAAGTATAAACACAGCCTTTATAATTAACATAGCATTGTTTTTACAATTGAGATACATGTCACTCGAACATGGTACTCTTCGAGCACTGAGCCTCTATTAAACGGGCACCTTCAAGGACTTCTTTAAAGTAGTGCTCGGCAGGGTCCTGGCCTCCCGTCGGACCCCGGGTTGCAATACCGGTGGCCTCCATTCCTGCCCAATAGGTTTTAACACGGGCAAGAGCCATCCTCGCACCCTCTATGCACGTCGACCTCTTTACAGTGTCGATATGCGACACAGCGCCAAGGAATTGTTGCACTAAACCAAAATAATTGTCCGGCCTTGGTCCCTGTGGCCAAAGATGATCCACGACAGACCTCATAGCAAGTCCGGACAACCTATGGAGCTCGGCCCATGCGGCCATTCTCTTATTCAACGGGAGCGGACATGTCAGGGCACTGAACTGTGACCAGAAAAACCTTTCTACCTCATGGTCTTTCCGATCTTTGTAAAACTCAGTCGCAGCAGCAGCACTCTTTGCTAGGTCCACATACGCATCTGCAGCACTCCACAACTGATCCAGAGGGGCATACTTCGAATCTCCGAACTTCATCCGCAACAAAGAGGGCCTCCCAGTCGGGATATCTCCGGCTTCACGAAGCTCCTCCCTTATCCCTCTCATTTCAGAGCGGTTTTCCTTGGCTGCCTCCAGGGCCTTCTTTAGGTCAGTCGCTCTCGCCTGGCTTTCCTTTTCAAAGAGCTCATAGCGGCCGGCGGCATCCTTCAGCTCAACAACCATCTTGGCTATCTTATCTTCGTTATGGCGATGAGCAGCCTGTTCGGCTTTTAACTCCTCGGCCGCCTTTAGGGTAGCCGCATCACTTCTCCTAGCTTGTTCCTTGGCACGGGCAAGCTCCGCCCGAAGGGTCTCCACGGCAGCAGATCCATCTACAGTCACAACATATTATAGATACTAGCATCATGGTCCTCTTAATGTTTGCTGACAAGCCGAAAATACATACCCCGTGCCTCGTCAAGCCACTTGTTCACAAGCACGATGTCGGCATCCGCCACGTCAAGCTGCTGCTTCAGTTCGGCAAAATTAGCAGTCCGGTCAGCCGCCAGACCCTCAACCACCTGCACATAAAAGCAGTATGGTCATTACCTGGGATTATGATCCTATATTTGCCACCTCTGGATGGCAACCAGAGTCTCAGGGGCTACTACCTATACAGAGTACACCTAGCATGTGCGGTACCGTCCAAAATACACATATATTACTTGGCATACCTAAAAGCCTCTTAACAGGCTAGTAAAAGCTTCATTCAACCCGCTTTTGGCGGATAAAATCCTCTCAACCGCCGTACCCATTAAGGTACTATGCGCCTCTGAGATAGCCGCTTGCTCCAAAAGACCCATCAATGTATCCGGCTACGCATTGGACGGCCCCTGACTCTTTCTGTTGCTCTCCTTGGGAGCTGAATACTCTGGACTTCACGCGGCTGAAGAGTTAGTTTTCGGCCTTGGTGGATCAGGAGAAATCCTTCGTGACGACACCTCAGGGTCGTCCGCCCCATGAGGCGGGGAGGCAGGAGGAGGCATTTCGCTCTCCATCATCTCTAGAAGAAGATCCCCCGAAGACGAACTCTGTTGAGAAGGGCTGCGAGCTGGACTACAAGACATACGTATTAGTTATTATTCTCGGAAGATGAAGCAGGATATATTTATCAAATTACTTTTTGATCCACTTACAACTCGATTGAGGGTTGGCTTCCTTGTGGGCGTTGTGCGGCAAGGACGCCCTGTGGGGCAGGGCCCCCTGGCGTGGGTTTCTTCTCTCGTTTGGAAACCTCCATTTACAAGTTTTCAGAAGCGGCCCTTTTCTTCCCAAGATGGGAGGGGATTTTCGATTCACCTCCCCGATTATCCTCCTTCTTGGAGACATTAATTCCCTCGGTCTGGATGTATAAAGTGTGAAGCCCGCTCTCGGCTTCCCTATGCCTCCCTTCGTCTTCTCCTGATGGCACTTGGTAAGGTGCACGCTTGAGCATCCTGGTTAGCACGGGGTCCGGCGAGCCTTTGGGAAGAGGGGCCGAACACCTGATCCGCTCCGCCTTTCTTAGCCAATCCTGGCCACAGACAATTTTCAGAATAATGTTATGATAAACATAAATAGCATGTTCGGTTGCGGAGTTGCTTACTTGGGTATTCGGACAATTACAGTTCAGGCCCGCATCCTCGGTGGTGTCCGGACACTTTATCTGTGATCCGAAGAATAACCGATACATCCCTTCGGGTGTCATGCCGAAGAAGTGCTGAATAATTCGCGGTCCTTCTGGGTTGAACTCCCACATACGAAGAGGTCGACATTTGCACGGCAGGACCCGATGAACTAGCATTACTTGAATTATTTTGATGAGGCTGACATCCCTCTCAAGAAGATCCTGAATGCTGCTTTACAATGTCGGTACATCATTAGCAGGCCCCCAGTCCAGTCCCTTGTTGACCCATGAAGCCAGTGAGGCGGAGGGCCCGAGCGGAAGGCAGGGGTGGCCGCCCACTTTGTGCCTCGAGGAGCAGTGATGTAGAACCACTCCCGTTGCCATAAATTGGACACCTCCGAGAAAGAACCCTTTGGCCATAGGGCATCGGCGCCTTTGCTTATTATAGCACCTCCGCACTCCGCTTGACGCCCGTTGATCATCTTCGGCTTCACATTGAAGGTCTTGATCCATAAACCGAAGTGTGGGGTAATGCGGAGGAAGGCTTCACACACGACGATAAACGCATAGATGTGAAGAATAGAGTCTGGAGCTAGATCATGAAAATCTAGCCCGTAATAGAACATGAGCCCTCTAACAAAGGGATCAAGACTAAAGCCTTGCCCACGGAGAAAGTGGGAAACAAATACAACACTCTCGTTGGATTTGGGAGTGGGGATGACCTGCCCTTGAGCAGGCAGCCTATGCAGGATGTCGGCGGTCAGATACCTGGCCTCACTAAGCTTCTTTATGTCCTCCTCTGTGATAGAGGAGGCCATCCACCGGCCTTGAAGGTTGGATCCAGACTTGAAGGTCCGAAGCGCTTAAGCCTGAGCCTTGGGTGTTGGAACTCAAGGTGGGGGAAGGGGAGGATCGAGTGTGGGTATAAAAGGATATGGCCTTGGCCCCTTTATAAAGTGGGTGAATATCAAGCGTCCCCCGCGTGACCGTTTGGAACTTGCCTAAAATCAAGGAGTCATATTAACAAACACGGTTGGGTTACCCACGCCCGTATTTATGAGAATCCCGCAATAAGGGGACACGATCTCTGCTTCGACAAGACGTGCCAAGGAAACCACCTCGCAGTATGTGCAGTAGCTGGTTGTGGAAAAACGGTTCGAATAATGACCGGGCCGTGGCGTGATGTCATGCTACGAAAAGTTGTCAGCAAATTAGATTTGTGGAATATTGTTCTCTCTATGGTGGTATGTGGAATTTGTTTTGCAGAGCCGGACACGACTCTCGTGTTCAAAATCTTCTATGGAGTATTCAGAGAAGGAACCCGCCTTGCAATGTAGAAGACAATACGCACGCCGGACTCATCGTCATTGAAGCCTGGTTCAGGGGCTACTGAGGGAGTCCAGGATTAAGGGGTCCTCGGACAGCCGGACTATATACTTTGGCTGGACTGTTGGACTATGGAGATACAAGATTGAAGACTTCGTCCCGTGTCCGGATGGGACTCTCCTTTGCATGGAAGGCAAGCTTGGCAATTCGGATATGTGGATCTCCTTCTCTGTAACCGACTCTGTGTAACCCTAGCCCCCTCTGATGTCTATATAAACCGGAGGGTTTAGTCCGTAGGACAACAACAATCATAGTCATAGGCTAGCTTCTAGGGTTTAGCCTCTACGGTCTCGTGGTAGATCAACTCTTGTAATACTCATATCATCAAGATCAATCAAGCAGGAAGTAGGGTATTACCTCCATCGAGAGGGCCCAAACCTGGGTAAACATCGTGTCCCCCGCCTCCTGTTACCATTACCCTTAGACGCACAGTTCAGGACCCCCTACCCGAGCCAAACCTGGGTAGGGGGTCAAACGCTGGCATGATAAGAGGATACAAAAGCGTGAGTTTAACATAGGTGGCTATGTATTATTATTCAACTCTCGCTTAAGATTTTTTGCAGGAAAACTTCTCTCAAAATGGGAAGGTCCTTATGTTATCGAGGAGGTCTATCGTTCTGGTGCCATAAAAATCAACAACTTCGAAGGCACGAGTCCGAGGGTGGTAAACGGTCAAAGAATTAAACATTACATTTCAGGTAATCCTATTAATGTTGAAACTAATATTATTGAAACTGTAACCCCGGAGGAATACATAAGGGACACTTTCCAGAATGTTCCAGAGTCCGAAAAAGAATAGGTATGTGGTACGGTAAGTAAACCGACTCCAAAACAACTCCAATGGCAATATTTATCAGTTTTGGAATATTTAATAATTTTAGGAAGAAAGAAGTAGTCTGAAAGGGACACGAGGCTCCCACAAGAGTGGAGGGCGCCCCCCCTTACTGGGCGCGCGCCACTGTCTCGTGGGCACCTCGTGTGCCTCTCGGACTCCGTTTTCTTGCATGTTAGGTATTTTGGTCGGTAAAAATTTATTATATATACTCCCGAAGGTTTGGACCCCCGTATCACGCAAATATCTTATGTTTTCTTTTCGAGTTGTCTTCTGTTACAGATCTAGAGCACCATGGCGTCACCCTCCTTCAACAATGAAGACAAGGATGCTTGGCTATTGAAGATAGAGCTGAAAAGAGAAGAACCGGAAGAGATCAATAAGGATGAAGGGATCAAGAAGGCCATGGAGGTTCAAGCCCCGGCAGTGAAAGAAGAAGACATCCCTCAACCCTTACCTAACCTTTTTACTCCAACTGAGATCGAAGCTTTCAAGATGATTGAGTTAGCTCGCATACAAAACAAGTATCTCACACAGGAGAATATTTTGTTGAAGGATCATATTGCCGGACTCAAAGGCATTGTCCGCAAGTTGGAGGAGCTTTTACGCTCGATGTGTGATTATCCATCGTCATCATCACCACCTCGATCACCTCCGAGGAAATAATCACAATGGGTATGGGCACTACCCCTTGGCAACTGCCAAGCT
The DNA here is from genome assembly GCF_002162155.2 of Triticum dicoccoides. Taxonomy (NCBI): domain Eukaryota; kingdom Viridiplantae; phylum Streptophyta; class Magnoliopsida; order Poales; family Poaceae; genus Triticum; species Triticum dicoccoides. The sequence continues at coordinate 212,024,358 of NC_041383.1, forward strand.
TGGGGGAGGTGCCCCGGTATCATATCACCATCACACTCCTATCTTTACCGTTTTATTTAGTTCGATCCCTTTAGTAGTCTCTTGATCTGGTAGATTAAAGTTTTGATATTAAGTAGTTTTGAGTTTTTCTTAGTGATCTCTTTTTGTAATCGAGTCCGTGAGCTATCTATAATAAAGATTAGTGTTGAGTCAAGGGCTTTGCTTGGTTGCTATGATCTTGAGAAAAATAGAAAGAATAAAAAGAATAAAAGAGGTCATATTGATCTTATGGATAGTAATAACTTCACACATAGAAAGTATGAGGCATAAAGGTTGTTGAGAGTTGATGAACGTAGTTTTGGTCATCGTTGCAATTAATAGGAAGTCATAAGGAAAGAGGGGTTCACATATAAATACACTATCTTGGACATCTTTTATGATTGTGAGCACTCATTAAGTACGACATGCTAAAGGAATTGACGTTGGACAAGGAAGACAACACAATGGTTTATGTTTTCTCGCATCTCAGTTAAAGTATATTGTTATTGACCTTCCAAACATGTTGAGCTTGCCTTTCCCCCTCATGCTAGCCCAATTCCCAGCACCAAGTAGAGATACTACTTGTCCTTCCAAATACCCTTAAACCCAGTTTTTGCCATGAGAGTCCTGTAACGCCCCGGATTCGATGCGCCAGGTGTCTGTCAGTTATTCGCCATCGTTGCCATGTCATTTGCTTGCATGTTGCATTTTATCATGTCATCATGTGCATTTCATTTTGCATACGTGTTCGTCTCATGCATCCGAGCATTTTCCCCGTTGTCCGTTTTGCAATCCGGCACTCCTATGCCCTCCGGTGTTCCCCTTTCGTCTCTTTTCGTGAGCGGGTGTTAAACATTCTCGGAATGGCCCGAGGCTTGTCAAGTGGCCTTGGTATAGCACCGGTAGACCGCCTGTCAAGTTTCGTGCCATTTGGAGGTCGTTTGGTACTCCAACGGTTAACCGCGTAGCCCGAAACCCCCCCCCCCCTTCTCTTTGCAGCCCAACACCCCTTCCAAACTAGCCCAAAACCCATCGACGTCCCCTCCATGCTCTCGGTCGTTCGATCACGATCGTGTGGGCGAAAACCGTGCTCCATTTGGACTCTCCTAGCTCCCCCTACCTATAAAAACTCCTCCCTCTCCGAAATTCGGGCGGAACCCAAGTCTCCATCTCCC
>NC_041383.1:212026329-212042493 GCF_002162155.2 Triticum dicoccoides
CGCCGCCGCCTTGCCGGCCTCGTCGCGCGGCCGTGCCCCTCTTCGACCTCGCCGGCGCCCGCGCCTCACCTCGCCGGAATCTGCCTCCTCGCCGGAGCTCGCCGGCCGGATCCGGTGGATCGTGATGAGATCCACTGGGATCCGAACCAAATGCCCTGTCCCCGTCCCGGATCTCTCCGTCCCAGAACGTCCCCGTCCACTTTTTCCAGGAGGTGAAATTCTGCTGTCCCGAATATTTTGACATTATCATGCCATGTTCAACGCATCATATCTCTGCATCCGTAGCTCCGTTTTGTGCGTATAATATGTCAAATTGTTCCTCTCAACGAGTACTTCAGTTCATTCCATTGAATCATATTCATTTGAGGTCATCTAGTTGCCCTAATCTTCGTTTCTAAAGTGCTTCATGATGTTGTCTGCTGTCTGTTATCAGAACAAGCTCTTTTGTTATTTTTGCCATGATTGATGTGTGCATCCTATGAGGTTGATGACTACATGTGTTTTGATCTATGCCATGTCTTCTTTACAGAGGAGCTTACCATGTATTTTTGTGATCAATTTGGTGACTAGCACAAGCATGCAAACTAGGCTTCGTGATATTGCTGATTTTAGTCCCTGTTCTGCTGTTATTTTGATGCCATGTAAACTTGATGCTACAGAGAGATCCATGCATATTTGGAGATACTTCAGTAAGGATGTTTTGAACATAAGGTAATCATTTATCCATTCATGCCCATGTTTGCAATTATGGAGTAGTCTAGCATGACATTTTCGTGCTCTACTTTTGCTTCAAAATGTTTCCTCGCAGATTGTTTACATGTTACTTAATTTGCCAAGGTTGTTGTAGTTGATCCTTGCATGCTATGAACTTGTTTTTGCATTGGTTTGTTTCACAAACATGCCTTCTTACTATTGGTTGCCTTGTCATGCCATGTAATGCTCTGTAGTGAGTTGCACAAGCTCATCTACATGCCTTCATAATTCTGTTTCTGCTATGTTTGAATCTGTATTATAACTTGCTATGTTTACATGGGTGCCATCATATTTTATGATCCTTTTTGGCTTATGGTCAGTAAGGGACTTTTGATCTATGGGTTTAGTAGATTCATGCCATGCCTTTGTTTGCCATGATAAGTTCCTATAACATGTAGTTTGATAGCTCTAAACATTGCAACCTGATGTTATTTTCTGCGAAGTCTGAACTGTTATTATTTGCAATCTTGCCATGTGTGTTTGAGCATGTTCTAGTGATTTCTGGAGTTAGCTGAGTGTTCATGTTTTGTTATGCTTTACCTGTACATCATGCCCATGCCTTTTGTTTTCTTGTTGAGGTCCTGTAGCATGTTCTTTTGATGCTTGCAATATGCCTAGTTGCTGTTTTGGACAGCTTGTCCTTTAAACTTGTTCCATGTGTGCATGTTGAACCGTTGCTCCGTTTTGAGTGTGCTCTATATGAAACTTGATTAGATTTGCATATAGTTTCATATTATCATGTTGCATCCTTGTTTTGAGGTGTTTGCTTGATGTTTGTATGCATTTTGCATCAATGCCATGTTTAACTTGTTTTGCTCATATCTTCTAGGCCGTAGCTCCGAATTAAATGAACTTTATATGTAACTTGACTAGAATCTCGTGTAGATCATCTTTGTGCATCCTAACTTGCTGTTTAACAACTTGAACATAAGGTTTATTCAGATCTGGACCAATTTCGAAATTTGCATATGAGGACTTGCCGGAATTGTTATATGTTGTTCCCGGCCTAATTTAAACTTGCCTTGATGTGTTGTTCTTGTTTGCATCATCTCTTGCCATGAGTAGCTTCATGTAGCCTTGTCATGCATCATGCTTGTTGTGCATCATGCCTTGTTCATGTGTGGTGTGTTTACCTTGTTGTTTGCTTCTTTTCGATAGTTCCCGTTTCGTTGCGATCGTGAGGATTCGTTCGTCTATGCTTGGTTCGGCTTCATCCGTTCGTCTTCTTCATGGACTCGTTCTTCTTCCTTGCGGGATTTCAGGCAAGATGACCGCTACCCTGGATCTCACTACTATCATTGCTATGCTAGTTGCTTCGTTCTATCGCTTTGTTGCGCTACCTATCACCTGTTTATCAAGCCTCCCATATTGCCATGAACCTATAACCTTTGGCACCTTTCCTATGCAAACCGTTGTTTGGCTATGTTACCGTTTTGCTCAGCCCTCTTATAGCGTTGCTAGTTGCAGGTGAAGTTGAAGATTTCTCCATGGTGGACAGGATTTTGGTTGGGATATCACAATATCTCTTATATTATTAGTGCATCTATATACTTGGTAAAGGGTGGAAGACTTGGCCTTTTGCCTGGTGATTTGTTCCACTCTTGCCGCCCTAGTTTCCGTCATACCGGTGTTATGTTCCAGGATTTTGCGTTCCTTACGCGGTCGGGTGATTTATGGGACCCCCTTGACAGTTTGCTTTGAATAAAACTCCTCCAGCAAGGCCCAACCTTGGTTTTACCATTTGCCTCACCACCACCTATACCTTTCCCTTGGGTCGGCCAACCCGAGGGTCATCTTTATTTTAGCCCCCCAGGCCAGTGCTTGTCTAAGTGTTGGTCCGAACCGAGCAGACTGCGGGGCCACCTCGGGGCAACTTGAGGTCTGGTTTTACTCGTAGGCTGACCCATCCGGTGTGCCCCGAGAACGAGATATGTGCAGCTCCTATCGGGATTTGTCGGTGCATCGGGCGGATTTGCTGGTCTTGTTTTACCATTGTCGAAATGTCTTGTAAACCGGGATTCCGAGTCTGATCGGGTCTTCCTGGGAGAAGGTATATCCTTCGTTGATCGCGAGAACTTGTCATGGGCTAAGTTGGGACACCCCTGCAGGGTATAAACTTTCGAAAGCCGTGCCTGCGGTTATAGGCAGATGGGAATTTGTTAATATCCAGTTGTAGATAACTTGACACCAGATCCGAATTAAAACACATCAACCGCGTGTGTAGCCGTGATGGTCTCTTTTCGGCGGAGTCCGGGAAGTGATAACGGTTTCTGGGTTATGTTTGACGTAAGTAGGAGTTCAGGATCACTTCTTGATCATTACTAGTTCACATCCGTTCCTTTTGCTCTCTTCTCGCTCTTATTTGCGTATGTTAGCCACCATATATGCTTAGTCGCTGCTGCAACCTCACCACTTTACCCCTTCCTTTTCCCATTGAGCTTTGCTAGTCTTAATACCCATGGTAATGGGATTGCTGAGTCCTCGTGGCTCACAGATTACTGCAACAACAGTTGCAGGTACATGTTCTGCGATAATCATGACACGAGAGCGATGCTTGCTTGTTTGGAGTTCTTCTTCTGCTTTCTCTTTGATTAGGGATAGGTTCCTAGTCGGCAGCCTAGGCTAGCAGGGTGGATGTCGTTTGAGTTTCTGTTTGTGTTTCATCCATAGCCGGATGATGCTCTGATGTATTGTGATGTTGTATTCGTGTGGCATTGTTTGCCTCTTGTATGTATCCCCATCTATTAGGTAATGTTGATGTAATGATATCCACCTTGCAAAAGCGTTTCAATATGCGGGTCTATCCTTGGTGGGACCTTCGAGTTCCTTTTGGATAGGGTCGAATATTGGGTGTGACAAGTCCACCATGCCTACCTATGGATTGAGTAAGATCCTTCAAGTAAGTTGTCATCGGTGCAAGCAATAAAAATTGCTCCCTAAATATGCATGACTTATTAGTGCGGAGAAAATAAGCTTTATACGATCTTGTTATGGAAGCAATAAAAGTGATGGACTGCATAATAAAGGTCCATACACAAGTGACATATAAAGTGACGTTCTTTCATACTAAGATTTTGTGTATCCAACCCTAAAAACGCATGACAACCTCTGCTTCCCTCTGCGAAGGGCCTATCTTTTAGTTCATGTTCTTACTTAATGATTTTAGTTTGTGCTTGAGTCAAGGTGATCTTCACCTTTCCCTTTTTCATTTTATCCTTTGGCAAGCTCCTTGTGTTTGGAAGGTTGTGATATATAAATCCAATTGGATGTTCGTTGGCATGGGCTATTATTGTTGACATCACCTAAAGGTGAATATGTTGGGAGGCAACACAATAAGCCCCTGTCTTTCTCAGTGTCCATCTGAAACTCCATAACCACAAGTATTGCGTGAGTGTTAGCAATTATAGAAGACTACAAGGTAGTTGAGTATGTGAACTTGCTGAAAAGCTCTATTGTTGACTCTTTCTGATGTTATGATAAATTGCGATTGCTTCAATGACTGAGATTATAGTTTGCTAGTTCTTAATGAAGTTTGTGAACCATACTTGATATTGTGAATTGATTGTTACTTGAGCATAAGAAATTATATAATGGAATCTATATATGTTGTTGCTATAAGAATGATCATGATGCCCTCATGTCCGTATTTTATTTTTATCGACACCTCTATCTCTAAACATGTGGACATATTTTTCGATTTCGGCTTCCGCTTGAGGACAAGCGAGGTCTAAGCTTGGGGGAGTTGATACGTCCATTTCACATCATGCTTTTATGTCATATTTATTACATTATGGGCTGTTATTACACGTTATATCTCATTCCTTATGGCTATTCTCTCTTATCTTAGAAAGTTTACCATGAAGAGGGGGAATGCCGGCAGCTGGAATTCTGGCTGGAAAAGGAGCAAACGTTGGAAACCTATTCTGCACAACTCCAAAAGTCCTGAAACTCCATGAAACAACTTTTTGGAATTAATAAGAATTTCTGAGCGAAAGAAATACACCAAGGGGCCCACACCCTGTCCAGGAGACAGGGGGCGAACCCCCTATAGGGCGCGCCCCTATCTCCTGGGCCCCCTGGTGGGCCTCCGGTGTCCATCTTCTGCTATATCATCGATGTTACCCTGGAAAAAATCATGGGCAAGCTTACGGGATGAAACTCCACCGCCCCGAGGCGGAACCTTGGCAGAACCAATCTAGGGCTCTGGCAGAGCTGTTCTGCCGGGGACACTTCCCTTCGGGAGGGGGAAATCATCACCAATGATCCTCTCATCAAGAGGGGGTCAATCTCCATCAACATCTTCACCAGCACCATCTCCTCTCAAACCCTAGTTTATCTCTTGTATCCAATCTTGTATCAAAACCACAAATTGGTACATGTGGGTTGATAGTAGTGTTGATTACTCCTTGTAGTTGATACTTATTGGTTTACTTGGCGGAAGATCATATGTTCAGATCCTTAATGCATATTATTACACCTCTGATTATGAACATGAATATGCTTTGTGAGTAGCTACGTTTGTTCCTGAGGACATGGGTGAAGTCTTGCTATTAGTAGTCATGTGAATTTGGTATTCGTTCGATATTTTGATGAGATGTGTGTTGTCTTCTCCTCTAGTGGTGTCATGTGAACGTCGACTGCATGACACTTCACCATTATTGGTCCTAGAGGAGGGCATAGGGAAGTAATAAGTAGATGATGGGTTGCCAGAGTGACAGAAGCTTAAACCCTAGTTTATGCGTTGCTTCGTTAGGGGCTGATTTGGATCCATATGTTTCATGCTATGGTTAGGTTTACCTTAATACTTTTGTTGTAGTTGCGGATGCTTGCAATAGGGGTTAATCGTAAGTGGGATTCTTGTCCAAGTAAGGGAAGTACCCAAGCACCGGTCCACCCACATATCAAATTATCAAAGTACCGAACGCGAATCATATGAGCGTGATGAAAACTAGCTTGACGATAATTCCCATGTGTCCTCGGGAGCTCCTTTCTCATTATTAGAAATTGTCCAGGCTTATCCTTTGCTACATAAAGGAGTGGGACACCATGCTTCACTTTATTTACTTTGTTTACTTGTTACTCTTTACTATTTATCTTATCACAAAATTATCTATCACCTACAATTTCAGTGTTTGTAGAAAACCTTACTGAAAACCGCTTATCATTTCCTTCTGCTCCTCGTTGGGTTCGACACTCTTACTTATTGAAAGGACTACGATAGACCCCTTACACTTGTGGGTGATCAAGACTATTTTCTGGCGCCGTTGCCGTGGAGTGTAGCGCTTTTGGTGAGTGGAACTTGGTAAGGAAACATTTATATAGTGTGCTGAAATTTTCTGGTACTTGTTACTATGGAAACTAATCCTTTGAGGGGCTTGTTTGGGGTATCTTCATCCCAACCAGAAGAGCAAAGAGTTGCTCCTCAACCTACTGAACTTTATGAAAATATTTACTTTGAGATTCCTTCGGGTATGATAGAGAAACTGCTAGCTAATCCATTTGCAGGAGATGGAACATTGCATCCCGATTTACACCTTATCTTTGTGGATAAAGTTTGTGGATTATTTAAGCTTCCAGGTATTCCAGATGATGTTGTCAAAAGGAAGGTCTTCCCTTTATCTTTAAAGGGAGACGTATTGACATGGTATAGGCTATGTGATGACACGAGATCTTGGAATTATAAGCGATTGAAGTTGGAATTTCACCAGAAGTTCTATCATATGTGTCGGTGTCAAAACTGGCGGATCTCGGGTAGGGGGTCCCGAACTGTGCGTCTAGGCGGATGGTAACATGAGACAAGGGACACGATGTTTTTACCCAGGTTCGGGCCCTCTCGGTGGAGGTAAAACCCTACTACTGCTTGATTAATATTGATGGTATGGGTAGTACAAGAGTTGATCTACCACGAGATCAGAGAGGCTAAACCCTAGAAGCTAGCCTATGGTATGATTGGTGTTCGTCCTACGGACTAAAACTCTCTGGTTTATATAGATACCCGAGAGGGCTAGGGTTACACAGAGTCGGTTACTATGGGAGGAGATCTTCATATCGTATCGCCAAGCTTGCCTTCCACGCAAAGGAAAGTCCCATCTGGACACGGGACGAGGTCTTCAATCTTGTATCTTCATAGTCCGGGAGTCCGGCCAAAGGTCATAGTCCGGCCATCCGGACACCCCCTAATCCAGAACTCCCTCAGTAGCCCCTGAACCAGGCTTCAATGATGATGAGTCCGACGCGCAAGTTGTCTTCGGCATTGCAAGGCGGGTTCCTCCTCCGAATACTTTGAACATAAGGATAGTGTCTGGCTCTGCAAAAATAAGTTCCACATACCGCCATAGAAAGAATAATTTCTGCACAAATCTAATCTGCCGACGTATTCCATAGCGTGACATCACACCACGGTCAAGCCTTTATTCGAATCGTTTTACTGTCCCACCTCAGCGTGTTTAGCGAGGCGGTTTCCTTGGCACGTCTTGTCAAAGCAGAGATCGTGTCCCCTTATTCCGGGATTCTCATCAATACGGGCGTGGGTAACCCAACCGTGTCTTTTGGTATGACTCTCTAATTGAAAGCGAGTCCCAAACGGTTACGGGGAGGGCTCTTGGTATTCAACTCCTTTATAAAGAGACCAAGGCTTGACTCCCTTTTCTTTCAATCCAATCGAATCCGCCCCTCGCCTCGAGTTCCAACACTCAAAGCTTCTAGTATTAGGCGCTTCGGACCTTCGACGATGTCCAGCTCCGACCTTCAAGGCCGGTGGGTGCCTTCCTCCGTTACGAAAGAAGATGTGCGAAAGCTAAGAGATGCCAGCTATCTAACCGGCGAAGTCTCGCATAGGCTGCCTGCTCAAGGGCAGGCCATTCCATCTCCCCAGCCCGGTGAAAGCGTGGTGTTCACATATCACTTCCTTCGGGGGCTAGGCTTCCCGATTGATCCCTTCGTGAGGGGGCTGATGTTCTATTACGGGCTGGAATTCTACGACTTAGCTCCGGAGTCCATCCTCCAAATTCCGTCATTCATTGTCGTGTGTGAGGCCTTCCTCCATATCATCCCTCACTTCGGATTGTGGCTTAGAACCTTCAAGGTGGAGCTGAAGATGATCGAGGGGCAGCACGCTGAGTGCGGAGGAGCTATCATAAGCAAGATAGCCGGCGCTCCATGGCCCGAGGGCACTTTTCAAGAAGAGTTCGGCCTATGGCAATGGGACTGGTTTTACATCACAGCCCCCAGGGGCACCACATGGGTGGCGCCACCTGCTTTTCGCTCGGGTCCCCCACCACGGCTAGCATCATGGGTCAATGAAAGGCTTATCTGGGGGCCGTCCAAAGACGTGCCCCTACTGCAGGACCGCATTCGAGATCTCCTAGAAAGAGATATTAACTTGACCATAGTGGCTCAAGTTATGCTGATTCGCCGCATGCTGCCCTGCAAATGTCGCCCTCTCCGCCTGTGGGAATTTAATACGGAGGGACCGCGAGTCCTCCAACATTTTATGGGCGCGACGCCCATGGAGATGTAGAAATTGTTCTTCGGACCACAAGCAAGGTGTCCGGACTTATCCGAGGACGCAGGTCTGAGCTGCAATCGCCAGGATGCTAAGGTAAGTAGCCCCGTATTTGGACACACCATCCGCATTTTCATCATAAAGTGGCCCTTTAACAGAGCTATCCTTTGAACAGGAGTGGAAAGCGAAGGCAACGCTTATCAGGTGTCCAGCCCCCCTGCCCGAGACCACGTCGGATCCCGTGTTAACCAGGATGCTATAGATTATGCTTTCGGCAGAGGGTGAAGAGGGGAACCAAGGAGCTACCGCCTCCACGAAGGAGACTGTCAGGAAGGGAGGAATCGATAATTCCCCCAACCTAGGAAAGAAAAGGAGCGCCTCTGAAGACCCGGAGGGGATGACCTCAAAACGGGGGAAGAAATCTTTGTCAGAGGATCCAGCGCCGGAGACTGCCCCGGCCGCATTGCGCCCTCAAGAGGATCAGCTTTCCTCCGAGCTGTAAGTAAAGAGAGGGGTTCAAAAAATAGTGGCATCCCTGTTTTATTTCTGAGGAAGATAAGCGAAATATTACCTTGCAGTTCGGATCTCAACCCTTCTCAGCAGAGCTCGTCTTCAGGGGATCTTCGTCCGGAGATGATGGAGAGCGAAATGCCTCCCCTAGCTGCACTGACTTACGAGGCAGGCGACCCCGAGGTGTCGTCCCGGCTGGTTTCTCCAAGTCCGGATCCTGAAAAAGGTCGTCGGGCTAGTCCGGTGCCCTCTGGTGCGCGGTTGGAGAGGCTAAGGGATCTTCTCGGGCGAGCGTCCGTCTCAGAAGAACACCGTACGTTGATGAACACGGTGATAGGAAGGATTTCATCCGCGAAAAGCGGGTTGTACAAGGCCGCCATGAGTTTACTGACAGGCTTTGAGGTACGTGAAAGGGTGTACCTTTTGATAGAGCCGCATAAAATGCGCCCTGTATAAATAGTAGCCCCTGAGACTCTGTTTGTCATCAAGAGTGATGGCGCACAGAGGATCAAAACCCCAGGTATAAAATGTCACCTTTTTATGAAGGTGGCGAGGCGTTCAGTGGCTAGTCAGACTGATGAATCTACCGAGCTAAAGCGGTAACTTGACGTGGCGGATGCCGACATCGCGCTTGTAAATAAGCGGCTAGACGAGGCACAAGGTATGCTCCACAGATATCTGATAGGAGGAGTTCGATGCTCGTGCCTTACCATATATGTGCTTATTGCAGATAGTGCTGCTGCCGTGGAGAACCTTCGGGCGGAACATGCCCGAGCCAAGGAGCAAGCAAGGAAAAGTAATGTGGTTGCCGTTAAGGCGGCTGCCGTTAAGGCGGCTGAGGAGCTGAAAGCCGAACAGGCTGCTCACTGCCAGAGTAAGAAGGTAATAACCGCGATGGCTATAAAATTGAAGGATGCTGCCGACCGCTGTAAATTTCTTGAACAAGAAGAAAGGGCGGCTCAGAAGGAACTTGAGAAGATCACTGCCGAAGCCAAGGATACTCGCTCTGCAATGAGAGCTATGAAGGAGGAGTTGCGTCAGGCCGGAGATATCACGGCTGGAAAGCCCTATATGCTGCGGATGAAGTTCGGGGATCCTAGGTATGCTCCGTTAGACCGGCAGTGGAGTGCATAAAACACTTATCTGGATTTGGCAGCGAGTGCGGCGGATGCAACCGAACACTTCCGAGGTCGAGGTGACCATGAATTGGAAGAACTTTTTTGGTCGCAATTCCACAATCCAAAACGCCCACTTTCGGTATCCGACCATTTGGCCGCCTTTGCGGAGCTGAACAGGTTATCCGGACTCGCCATGAAGTATTTTGTGAGTCGTTTGTGGCTGGAGGAGCCGGAGCCGAAGAGTTATTTTGGATTGGTGCAGCAGTTCCTTGGTTCTGTGCCGCATGTTGATGCAATGAAGATGTCGACGTGCATAGAGGGTGCACCAATGGCTCTTTCCCGTGTCAAGACATACTGGGCAGATATGGAGGCCAGTGTTGTGGCATCCCAGGATTCGGACGAAGGCCGGGTTCCTGCCAGGCACTACTTTGAGGAAGTTCTTCCGGGCGCTCGTTTAATAGAAGCGCAGTGCTCGAAGGATGTTGTGTTCGAATAGCATGTGCTATTGTAAAAGAGATATTTTGATAGAATATAAAAGCTTTTTATACTTGTGCTTGCAAGAATTATAATACCTCCTGTGCGGCCGTTAATTTATATGTGTATATAACCTGAAAGATGGCAGTCATTGGCTTCAGCCCCCACGCATATAATGCGGGGGTGTTCGCAAAAAAGGCGCCTTTTCACACTTAATCCAACGTCTTGGCCCTACAAAGGAGGTGATAGCGCGGCGAACTAGGCAACCGGACTATAATGCTTTATCACTTTCACTTAGCCATAGGAGTTTGACATTGGGGCTACTCAATAGCCCCTAAAGGCACCGCGCTCGCCCGAATTCGGGGCGCGTGTGTGCCTGACCGGGAAGCGGTCCTTCGTTAATGCGGAGGAATCCTAGAGATTCTGAGAGTCATCGAATGGTTGACCAGTCTCTCGCTATATCATAACAGTCAGTTTTCGGCTTTCTCTTCTAAGGTGCTCGCCTGGCCGAAGCGGGGCACAGTCGCAGTAGTTCTCCTGGTGCCGCATTAGCCAATATAACGGAACGTAAGGCAGCAAAACACAAGAGCCGGGAAAACCCAACATTTGAGCAAAGACATGATTCGGAGCTGATGCATATAAGGCCAAACTCGCGACGCCGAACACTCCCTAAGGTATTCGGTCTTTATGAAAACGGGCCAAAACAGAGCCCTTGGTAAAAAAGCCCCTGGTGTCCAGGTACGCGCAAAATTCTGGCATGGCCAGATGCCAAGACGCCTGCCTCCTCCTCAGTTATAGCAAAAACAGGGGGATGTTGTCAACAAGAGACAGTAAAAAAAGGTTTACGCGGGGTCTTAATCTGAAAAGAATCCTTGAAACGGGTCCCTGTTGCACGTCTATGCCTGTGTCTCCATTGTGCCGTATCCTGGACGGGCGTAGCACGATGTTCGTCTGCGAAAGAGAGGAACTTAGTAAAAAATACATGTGCGAGAAATCTATATTAAAATAAACAAAATATGGTTGGAGCAAGAATTGAGCCGTATTGTCTCCTGGCGTGAACACGCGGAGCCCCTTGTACAAGGTTATGCAGCTATTAAGCCTATGTAGGTTTACGTCGGACTCGTCGAGCTGTGTCTGGGATAGTAGGGTTGGATTAGTGTGCGGCTGTCCAGGCGGCCGCACCATTACCCGTACTTTGGGGGTCAACTGATATTCCCCTGTAATGAGATGATGCCTCGTGGGCCGGGCATTTTAAGTGTAAGGGATGCATAATGCGGTATTGCGTTAAAGCGGGCGAAAGCTTCACGTCCCAGTAGCGCTTGATAGCGACTTACAAATGGGGTGATGTGGAATGTTAGCTTTTCGCTTCGGAAGTTGTCGGGTAAGCCGAACGTGACTTCTAACGAAAGGGAACCCATAGTCTGGGTATCTGGACCTGGCGTGACTCCTTGAAAGGAAGTGTTGCCATGGCGGATTATAGCTAGGTTTACCCCTAGTTTGCGGATTGTGTCCTAATATAACAGGTTTAAGTCACTGCCACCGTCCATAAGGACTTGTGTAAATTGGAGTCCGTCAATAATCGGATTCAAGACCAAGGCAGTCCAGCCTGTGTTTCGGTCCCCTCTGGAGTAATCCTGATGATCAAAGGTGATTGGTTGTAACAACCAGTGGCGGTGCTCCTCTGGGGCTGGCCGTATGGCGCGTGTTTTCGTGAGCGCCGTTCTGTTTTTCCCTTGTGTCATCTAAAGTGAATTTACTGTTTTGACTTCTTGTGGGAACTTCTTTTGCTCTCCGGTGTTCTGCTTGTAGGGTGCGTCGTCATCCTCGCTTGGTGTGTCGAGCCCCTTGTGTTCGGCGTTGAGTTTGCCGGACTGGTTGAAGACCCAACAATCTCTGTGGGTATGGTTTGCAGGTCTCCTGGGAGTACTGTGGATTTGACATATTTTGTCCAGGATTTTGTTGAGGTTAGACAGCTCGTCCATGTCATCTTTGGGTGGCGGCTTTTTCTTATTTTGCCGAGAGCTTTTGAATCCGGCGTTTACTGCCGTGCTCATCGGGCTGTTAACCTTGATTTGGCGCTGTTCTTTGTTACGGCACGGTTTCCCGTTTCCATCTCTGAGTTCGGATGTGCTCGGGTCGCTGGTGCTACTTCTTGCCAACCAGCTATCCTCTCCTGCGCAAAAGTGGGTCATGAGGCTTGTTAATGCAGCCATTGTTCTTGGCTTTTCTTGGCCGAGGTGTCTGGCGAGCCATTCGTCTCGGCCGTTATGTTTGAGAGCTGCTAGGGCCTCGGCGTCCGGACAGTCGACTATCTGATTCTTTTTAGTAAGGAATCTGTTCCAGAGTTTCCGGGCTGACTCTCCAGGTTGCTGAGTTATATGACTCAGATCATCTGCATCCGGAGGTCGGACATAGGTCCCTCGAAAATTTGCACGGAAAGCATCCTTGAGCGCTTCCCAACTCCCAATGGTGTTTTCGGGAAGGATTTTAAGCCAATGCCGGGCTGGCCCTTTGAGCTTAAGGGGCAAGTATTTTATGGCGTGGAGGTCATCTCCTCTGGCCATGTGTATGTGGAGGATGTAATCCTCGATCCAGACTCTAGGGTCTGTTGTTCCGTTGTATGCTTCTATGTTCATGGGCTTGAATCCCGCTGGGAATTCATGTTCCAACACCTCATCGGTAAAACATAGGGGATGTGCGGCGCCCCTGTATGTAGGTGTGCCGCGATGTTCGGATATTTTTTGTATTGCATTGCTCGCTGGAGCTTGCTTTCTTGGCCCATAGATGGATCTAGTTGGGACAGTTTATTGATGCGAATCCTTAGGCGGATCACGCATTGTATTGAGTGCGGCGCCCTTTGTCGCTTGATATCGACCGTGGGGTCGTCTATCCGACCTTGTGGCTTCCTTATTTTTTGACTGTGGGGGCTCTATGGCCTCTTCGTCAAATTCCGGTAGTAGCTTCCGCTTCGGATAGCTTTTTGTGTGACCACTGTTGCCGTACTTGTGTGCGGTATCGAGTACTTTGCCCCATCTGATCCTGAGTGCATCTTCTGCTGTTTTGAGCCTCCACTTTTTCTTCTTCAGGCTACGCGCAGTGGCAACGAGCCTTTGGTGGAGGTTTTGATGTTCCAGCAATTTGTCCGGCGTGAGGTCGTCCGGACTATTATCTTTCCCGAGGATGGGTTGTTCGGATTGTCCGCCCTGTTTGGACGGTTGCTCGATGGCATATTCGTCTTCCGCTGTTTCGCCCTGCTCTATGGCTAGGTCTTTGTCGAGGTGGGGCTTGGCGTGGCGCTTACGTCGTAGCTTTGATTGTTTTTCGAGGGAGCGATCCCTGGTTGCACCCTTTTGATCCTCGTTATCATTTCTTTTAGGTGTGTCCACCATGTATACATCGTATGATGAGGTGGCTTTCCAGTGCCCTATAGGTGCTGATTCTTGTTCATCTCCTCTATCGGCGTCCATACCGTCGATGTCTTCGGAGTCATAGTCGAGCATGTCGGTTAGATCGTCGACAGTGGCTACCAAGTGGGTGGTGGGTGGGTTTCGAATTTCTTCGTCGTCCGCGTCCCAACCCGGCTGGCCATAGTCCGGCCGGGGCTTTCCTGACAAAGAGAGGGACTTTAGGGAGTTCAGGATATCGCCAAAGGGCGAGTGCTGAAAGACGTCGGCGGCGGTGAACTCCATGATCGGAGCCCAATCGGGTTCGATCGGAAGGGGTGCGGAATATTCAGAGTCCAGAACAGAGTCCGGCACCTTGGAGTCACGGGCCCTGCAAAGGACTAGGCTGGTATTCGGCTCTATCACCGTAGAGGTTGTGGCTACGGGGGCGGCGTCCAACCGTCCGTCCCCGACTGGCGTAGTTGGCTCCAAACTAATGGTCGGAGCGGACACCTGAGCTGCACTCTGGGCGCTGTCCGACGGTAGAGCTAGATCATGCCCATCGAGACAGTGCGGCACGCTCGGCCGTGGCTTGAATCCGTCAAAGATCAAGTCCCCGCGGATATCGGCCGTGTAGTTTAAGTTTCCAAACCTGACCTGATGGCCAGGGGTGTATCTTTCGATCTTCTCCAGATGGCCAAGCGAGTTGGCCCGCAGTGCGAAGCCGCCGAATACGAAGATCTGTTCAGGGAGAAAAGTCTCACCCTGGACCGCATCGTGGTTGATGATCGAAGAAGCCATCGGGCCTAAATGCGACGACACAGAGGAACTCTCAATGAAACCACCAATGTCGGTGTCAAAACCGGCGGATCTCGGGTAGGGGGTCCCAAACTGTGCGTCTAGGCGGATGGTAACAGGAGACAAGGGACACGATGTTTTTACCCAGGTTCAGGCCCTCTCGGTGGAGGTAAAACCCTACTCCTGGTTGATTAATATTGATGGTATGGGTAGTACAAGTGTTGATCTACCACGAGATCAGAAAGGCTAAACCCTAGAAGCTAGCCTATGGTATGATTGTTGTTCGTCCTACGGACTAAAACTCTCCGGTTTATATAGACACCGGAGAGGGCTAGGGTTACACAGAGTCGGTTACAATGGGAGGAGATCTTCATATCGTATCGCCAAGCTTGCCTTCCACGGCAAGGAAAGTCCCATCCGGACACGGGACAAGGTCTTCAATCTTGTATCTTCATAGTCCGGGAGTCCGGCCAAAGGTCATAGTCCGGCCATCCAGACACCCCCTAATCCAGGACTCCCTCACTATGCATCTTGTTCATCGTGATCATAATTACATATATAATTTCTGGCCTCGCGAAGGAGAAAGCAACGCTCAAGCTTGGGGGAGGCTTAAGTCAATGTTATATTCATGCCCCAATCATGAGCTCTCTCGGGAAATGATTATCCAGAACTTTTATGCTCGGCTTTCTCTTGATAATCGCAACCTGCTCGATACTTCCTGTGCTGGTTCCTATATGCTGAAGACTATTGATTTCAAATGGGACTTATTGGAAAGAATTAAATGCAATTCTGAATATTGGGGTTCCGACGATGGTAAGGAGTCAGGTATGACACCTAAGTTCAATTGTGTTAAATCTTTTATGGATACTGATGTTTTTCGTGGATTTAGCGCTAAGTATGGACTTGACTCTGAGATAGTAGCTTCTTTCTGTGAATCTTTTGCTAATCACGTTGATCTCCCTAAAGAGAAGTGGTTTAAATATAATCCTCTTGTTGAAGTTAAAGTAGTTGCACCTATTACAGTTGAAGAAAGGACTATTACCTATAGTGATCCTATGATTCCTACTGCTTATGTTGAAAAACCTCCTTTTCCTGTTAGGATAAACGATCATGCTAACACTACTGGAAACAGGGAATTTGCCATCAGTTAGCTCTTGGCCATCTGCCAGCTGATGGCAAAGAATGTCTTTGCCATCTGCTTATAAAAAACAGATGGCAAAGAAGTGACAGACGGCAAAGAACATGGTTGCCATCAGCCAATTCTTTGCCATCTACTAGTGGATGGCAAATAATCTTTGCCATCTGCCAGCAGATGGCAAAGAGGTTGGCAAATCCTGTGGCCGTCAAACGTGTAACGGCGTACCAGCCCCACCTCTTTGCCATCTGCCAGCAGACGGCAAAGATTCTTTGCCATCTGTTGGCAGATGGCAAAGAGATGGGGTTATTTTTTTCAGGTAAAAAAAAGAACTGTGGGGTTATCCCCTCCCTCTCTCCCCTCCTCTCCCTCCCTCCCACACATCTCACCCGCTGCCGCCCAAGCACCCCGCCGCCCCACCACCCCACCACCCCGCCACCCGCGCCCGCAGCACCCGCCGCCCCACCACCCCACCACCCCGCCACCCGC